>NC_081561.1:125174490-125391649 GCF_022355385.1 Mustela nigripes | reverse complement strand
CCCCCCCCGGGCAATTCTCCAATGTCTTGCCACTCTCAACCTCTGGTCTCTCAAGTCCAGCCTCACTGGCTTTTCTGATGCTCTTCACATACAACAGGTACATTTCTGGGTAAGGTCTTTGCCCCAGCTGCACCTAGAAATCTCTTACCCCAGACAACTGCATACATAACTCATTTTCTTCAACTCTTTCCTCAAATATCACCTCAATGCTGTCCATTCATTCCAATTTTATTTAAGAAGCATCTTGCCCTCTTACTCTGCTCTATTTTTTCCCCTCCATAGCACTTCTCACCTATCCATTTACTGGCTTTCTCTTTTTTGGACTGTTTCCCCTAATAGAATATAAACTTCTCAAACATAGAAATCTTCACCCCCATTTGTTTTCCTCTGCTGAATCCCAACTGCCTACAACAGTGCAGCACACGGTTAAGTGCTTAATTAACCACTGGAATGAAAGTAGATCAGCAGAAATGAAGCATGAAAATGAATCCAGAAAAGATCCCACAATGCTGGAGCTGGATTGAAGAGCAAAAGGCTAGCTCTCCAAAGGCCGTACCTATCCAAGTTTGGACCTGACCCAGAGAGCATGTGAATCATAGAAAGATCTTAAGCGGGGAAATGACCTGACAGAAGTGTTATTTTAAGAGTTCTTTGCCAATGGTGTGGACTGAGTAGTGGAGAGGAAAACGGCAGGAAGCCCGGAGGTCTGTGGTCAGATCTTCAGGGTAGATAAGATAGTGAACGAGCCGAAGCCTGTAAGTAAGCAAAGCAACGTCTGGAACAGAGGCAACGCGGCCCTTGACCTGCGGGACACTGGGAATCGCTCCACGTTCGCGAGCCTGTTCATGAACTGCTCGATTAAGAACCCGGTCTAACCACTTTGCAGCCTACTGTCGCTGAAAAGCGTCCCTTCTGGAGACCTCTCCGTTTGACCGCGGAAACTGGGGAGGCTGCCCCGACATACTTCCCACCCCCGCGGGCTGCGCACCTTCCCGGGTCTTCAAGGTCAAAGGAAACTGGACACCTGCGTCCTCAAGCTCTGGGTCTGCGTTTGGAGCCTGCAGTAGCGGCCGGGCTCAAGCGCGGACGGCCCCCGCAGCCCCCGGGTCCACAAGGCGTCCCGAGGCTGGCCGGGCCGGGACAAGACGCGGGAGATTCACGCGGAGTCCTGGCAGGAGCGCAGGCAGGGCAGAGGCGCTGGTCGCGCCCTTACTTCACAAGCGCGCGCCGGGAAGCAACAGAGTGGGCTCTAGCCGGGGTCACAACGCGCCCGACAGGGGCGCAGTTACGAGCACTCGGGGACCGCTCCTCCCTCCCTCGATCCCTCCCCACGGCCAGGCGCACCCGGCCCTCCAGGCCCCGCCCTGCCCCGCCCCGCCCCTTCCGTCGGCGCCGCCGCGGCGAGAGCGGGCCGGGAGGGGCTCACGGGCGCGGCGGCGGCAACGCAGCGACCCCTGCTGGAGATCGCGCTTCGGAGGACTGCGCGGAGGCCAGGCCTGGGCGGAGTGGAGCCCGGAAGCTGGTGCCGCGGGTTTCCACGTGGTTGAGAGAATTTGTCTTCATGCGGTGTCCTTGGATTTTCTAGGGTCACAGACCCTTTTGAACATCTTTGAGAGTTATAACGTTGTCTCCAGAAAAATGTACATACCCGCCAGAACTTACTAATAAAATAAGGTAAGTTCACAACATCTTTTCTAGAATAAAGTGATTCAGAAGGTGACTGGGTCTTAACTGTCCTGCAGTAGCTGATTAGATGGCCAGATAAAAAGTCAGAAAAGACTGCTTAGCCACAGACCTTGTGGAAATAGCCCTTTGGCAACGTAAGAAGAGGAAGCAGAAACTAAAGAAAGTACTTCAAGGGGACAACCTGTTTGACACATATACATATTAATCTTTATTTTTTTTAATTTACTTTTTATTTTTTTAAAGATTTTATTTATTTGACAGACAGAGATCAGAAGTAGGCAGAGAAGCAGGCGCGGGGGCAGGGGGAGCAGGCTCCCTGCTGGGCAGAGAGCCCTGACATCATGACCTGAATGGAAGGCAGAGGCTTTAATCCACTGAGCCACCCAGATGCCCCCACATTAATGTGTTATAATGTGTTACTAATGTGTTACTAAATACTATGTTTATTAATAACAGATACATGCTCTGTTAAATTTAAAAAATAGCCCGTTATCAGAGCATCTTCCTTTCTCTGAGCCACCCAGGCGCCCCATTATTATTTTTTTAATTGAATTTGATACACATGCTACCCTAATTTCAGGTGTATAATACAGTGATTCAACTTCTCTATACGTTATGCTATGCTCCCCATAAATGTAGCTGCCATCTTGACCATACAACACTGTTGTTTTTTTTTGTTGTTTTTTTTTTTAAAGATTTTATTTATTTATTTGACAGAGAGAAATCACAAGTAGGCAGAGAGGCAGGCAGAGAGAGAGAGAGGAGGAAGCAGGCTCCCCGCTGAGCAGAGAGCCCGATGCGGGACTCGATCCCAGGACCCTGAGATCATGACCTGAGCCGAAGGCAGCGGCTTAACCCACTGAGCCACCCAGGCGCCCCTGTTTTTTTTTTTTTTTAAGATTTTCTTTATTTATTTGAGAGAGAGAATGAGAGACAACACGAGAGGGGAGAAGGTCAGAGGGAGAAGCAGACTCCCCACGGAGCTGGGAGCCTGAAGTGGGACTTGATTACAAGATTCTGGGATCATGACCTGAGCCAAAAGCAGTGGCTTAACCAACTGAGCCACCCAGGCGCGGTAACCATACAACACTGTTAACAATACCATTGTCTATATGCTATGTGCTGTGCCTTCCGTCTCCTTGACTTACTCATTCCATAACTGTGGAATGAATAACTGTGCCTCCCACACCCCTGCACCCCTTAACCATCATTTACTTTTTGTTCTTCTGTTGGTGGACTGTGATTATTTTTCTGTTCTCTGTTTTTGTTTTCACGATATTGGAAAACGTATCCATGAACCATCATTCAAACATATTTAAACCAAAATTTTCAGAGGGTATAGATTTAGAAGTAAAATTCTTGGAATTTTGAATATACATACATAATAGAATAATTATAACAATATGCTGCAATAAAAGTTATATGAATGTGGTCTCATCTCCCCAGTATATCTTATACTGTACTCCTCCTTCTTCTTGTGTTGATGTGAGATAATACAGTGCCCAGGTGATGAGATGAAGTCAGGTGCATGATGTGGGCATTGATACTCTTGACATTTGGGGGCAGTAAGATACTCCTGACCTGACGGTTTGTCAGTAGGAGGCTCATCTGCTTCCAGATCATGGTTAACCACAGACGACTAAAATTGTGTAAAGGGAAACACCATAAGTAAAGGGGGGCGGGTGCTATGTATTTCTTTCTTTCTTTCTTTCTTTTTTAAAAAGATTTTATTTATTTATTTGCTAGAGAGAAAGAGATCACAAGTAGGCAGAGAGGCAGGCAGAGGGTGGGGGAAGCAGGCTCCCTGCTGAGCAGAGAGCCCGATGCAGGGCTCGATTCCAGGACCCTGGAATCATGACCTGAGCTGAAGGCAGAGACGTTAACCCACTGAGCCACGCAGGCGCCCTGGCGCTATGTATTTCTAGGTACCATCTATTTTTCTTGCCCTTTCAAATTGTAGAATTTGAAAAAAAATTTTTTTTAATTGAATTTTGAATTTTTTGAATTGAAAAAAAATTTTTTTAAAGATTTTATTTATTTATTTGAGAGACAGAGATCACAAGTAGGCAGAGAAGCAGGCAGAGGGAGAGGAGGAAGCTCCCTGCTCCCTGCTGAGTAGAGAGAACAATGTGGGGCTCAATCCCAGGACCCTGAGATCATGACCTGAGCCGAAGGCAGAGACTTTAACCCACTGAGCCACCCAGGCACCCCTCAAATTGTAGAATTTAGTTACATTTTGAAAACTTTTTTATTGATGTAAAACTTACATAGAAAAATGCACACATCTTAAGTATAAGCTTAGTGACCTTGTGCATGTTTTATTCCTGTAATTACCATACAGAAAAAGATCTACATAGAGCATTTCTAACACACCAGAAGGCTCTGTTATGCTTCCTCCCAGTGAACAGTGCCAAAGAGAATTGCTGTGCTGACCTCTATTACTACATATTAGCTTTGTCTGTCTGTATACGGTTGTATTTTCTCTGTCCCTTTTTTTTTTTAAAGATTTTTACTCTCGTACAGTGTTGAACAAAAGCAGTGGTAGTGTCATTTTTCCTGATTCTAAAAGGAATGCTTTTTTTCTATTAAAAGTGATATTTGCATGAGGTGCCTGGGTGGTTCAGCCAGTTAAATCATCCGACTGTTGATTTAGACTCAGGTCATGATCTCAGGGTGGTGAGATCAAGCCATGTGTCGGGATCAGCACTGGGTGTGGAGCCTGCTTGAGATTCTCTCTCTTCCTCGCCTCTGTCCCTCCCCAACCCCCTCCTCCAAATATATATATTTACTAAATGGTTTGGCATACCTTTTTTTTTTTTCAGATTAAGAAGCACCCTTTTATACTTCTTTTGCTATAGAATATTTTATAGATTTTAAAAAAAGATTTATTTATTCATTTGAGAAAGAGCTCACATGAGTGGGAGGAGGGGCAGAGTGAGAGAGAATCCTTGAGCAGACACCCTGCCAAGCAGGGAGCCTGACACAGGGCTTGATCCCAGGATCCTGAGATCATGACCAACCTGAGCCAAAATCAAGTTGGATTCCCAACTGACTGAACCACCCAGGTGCCCCTAGAATATTATAGATTTTAATCATGAATGAATTTTGAGTCTTATCATATACCATTTCTTTTTCTTTTCCTTTTGTTTCTCTTTTTTCTTTTCTTTTCTGATTTTATATTTTCAAGTAATCTCTACACGCAACAAGGGGCTCGAATTCACAGCCCTGAGATTGAGTCCCATGCTCCACCCACTGAGCTAGCCAGGTGTCCCTCAAAACACTATTTCTGTATGTATTTGAGAAGATGATATGGTTTTTCTCCTTAAATATGGTGTGATTAATTGTGTATGTGGATTTTTAAAAAATATTTTATTTATTTATTTGAGAGAGTGCAAGAGGAGAGGGGCAGAGGAGAAGGGGCAGAAGAGGAGGAAGAGAAAGGGAGAGAATCTCAAGAAGACTCCCTGCTGGGTGGGGAGCCGATGTGGGACTGGATCACACGACCCCAAGATCATATCCTGCATCAAAATCAAAAGTCAGACACTCAGCTGACTGAGCTACCCAGGCACCCCTGGATTTTCTAATATTAAGCCATTCTTGTATATACCCAACCTGGTCATTAAAAAAAAATTCTTTTGGGGTGCCTGGGTGGCTCAATTGTTAAGTGGCTGCCTTCAGCTCAGGTCATGATCCCAGGGTCCTGGGATTGAGCCCTGCATCCATCAGGCTCCCTGCTCCGTGGGAAGCCTGCTTCTCCCTCTCCCACTCCCCTTCCTTGTGTTCCCTCTCTCACTGTGTCTCTCTCTCTCTCTGTCAAATAAATAAATAAATAAAATATTTTTAAACCATAAAAAATTTTTAAAATTCTCTTATGAAATTTAGAATTAAAGTGGATTCCTTGGGGTGCCTGGCTGGCTCAGTCAGTGGTGAACATGTGACTCAATCTGGGGGTTGTGAGTTCAAGCCCCATGTTGGGTGTGGAGATTACTTAAAAATAAAATCTAAAAATTAAAAAAAAAAAAAGAATAAATAAAGTGAGGGGCACCTGGGTGGCTCAGAGGGTTAAGCTTTTGCCTTCAGCTCAGGTCATGATCCCAGGGTCCTGGGATTGAGCCCCACATTGGGCTCTCTGCTCAGCAGGGAGCCTGCTTCCCCGTCTCTCTCTGCCTGCCTCTCTGCCTACTTGTGATCTCTCTCTTTCTGTCAAATAAGTAAATAAAATCTTAAAAAAAAATAAAGTGAAGTTTTGTTTTGTTTTTAGATTTTATCTGAGACCGAGAGAGTGCATGAGCATGCATAAGTGGGGGGGGGGGACAAGCAGACTCTGCATTGAGCAGATAATGGAGAGTTGGAAGAAAGGCAGGAAAGCCTTTTTCCAACCCCTCCACCCCCCACTAAGAGGAAACTACCCTTAAAAGCATTTTACATCACCCAAGAAGGAACCCTCCACCATTTCCCATGTGATAGATAGATGACAAAAATCTGATGGGGTAACAGGCTCCTGGGGCTAATCCAATTAAAAATCCCTAATCTTAGAAACAACAGTGGTGATCCTCTTGGGCCCCCTCCTTCTTTGGGAGCTTTGTATTCTATCACTCAATAAACTTTACTGTCGCTCAATAAACTTGCCTTTGCTGCCCATCACTCTGTCTGGTTCGTGTCTTCATTCTTCGAAATGGCTTGACCAAGAATAGTGGGAACTAAAGGAGAGAAGATCCCATAAAACCTGGAGCCCAACATGGGGCTTGATCTCAAGACCCTGAGATCCTGACCTGAGCTGAAGTCAAGAGTTGGGACACTTAACTGAGCCACCCAGGTACACCATAACATGGGGTTCTTGCAGACAATATAGTAGGGTTGTGTTTTTTGGTCCACTTTAACACTCTCATGAACTTTTTTTAAAAATTCTTTTTTTTTTAATTAATTTATTTATTTGACAGATCACAAGTAGGCAGAGAGGTAGGTGGAGAGAGAAGGGGAGGCAGGCTCCCTGCTGAGCAGAGAACCCAATGTGGGGCTCAATCCCAGGACCCTGGGATCATGACCTGAGGTGAAGCAGAGGCTTTAACCCATCGAGCCACCCAGGCGCCCTCTTATAAATTTTTTTGCTAATATTTTGCTCAGGATTTTTTATGTGTGTTTATGGGCAAGATTAGTCTCTCAACTTTCCTTTCTTACACAATCCTTGTATAGCTGTAGAATTTCAATTATATCAGCCTCATTGAATGGTTAAGGGAATGTTGCTTTCCTTTGTATCTAGAAGAATTTGTGTAAGATTGGAATAACCTTAACTGTTTAAAGTTTGGAAGACTATATCTGCATGTATTGGTTTGTTTGTGTGAAGATTTCTTAATCTACAGATTAAATTACTTTTATTTTTTTAAAGATACATTTATTTTAGAGAGAAGGAGCATGCCTTTGTGAGTGGTGGGAGGGGCAGACAGATGGAGAGAATCCTTAAGTGGGCTCCCTGCTGAGAGCAGAGAACCCAGTGGGGATTTGATCCTTGGACCCCAAGATCATGACAGGAGTAGAAACCAAGAGTCAGACTCTAAACTGACTGAGCCACCCAGGGGCACCTAAATTATTATTTTTTTTTAAGCAGGACTACACAATCTTTCTATTTCTTTTTTTTTTTTTTTTAGATTTTATTTATTTATTCAACAGAGAGAGAGATATCACAAGTAGGCAGAGAGGCAGGCAGAGAGGAGGAAGCAGGCTCCCCGCTGAGCAGAGAGCCCGATGTGGGGCTCGATCCCAGGACCTTGAGATCATGACCTGAGCCAAAGGCAGAGGCTCAACCCACTGAGCCACCCAGGTGCCCCCAAACTTTCTATTTCTTCTTGAATTCGTTTAAGTTTTCCATTAATTATTTCATTATATGTTTCCCAATTAAATAGCATAAAATTGTTTAAATATTTTATCTTTTGAAATGTTAGTGTATTTATTTCCATCTTTTTTTTTTTAAAGATTTTATTTATTTATTTGACAGAGAAAGAGAGAGATCACAAGTAGGCAGAGAAGCAGGTGGGGAGGGGAGGAAGTAGGCCCCCTGCTGAGCAGAAAACCTGAGGTGGGGCTTGATCCCAGGACCCTGGGCTCATGATGTGAGCCGAGGGCAGAGGCTTAACCCACTGAGCCACCCAGGCGCCCCTATTTATTTATTTCCATCTTATTTATTTTTTCTTTTCCTTAATCTGTCTTTCCAGAGGTTGTCAATTTTAATAGTTTTAAATACCCAACTTTTGGCTTTTAATAAATCCCTTTGATGATATATGTGTTTTCTAGTTAATGGATTTATTTTTTTTCTTTATCATTTCCTTCCTTTTTCTTTCTTTCAGTTTATTTTGTTGTGTTTTTTTCTAATTTCCTTAGCTAGATGCTTAGCTCAACCACTTTTATTTTCTCAGTACAAGCATTTATGTTTTCCTCTGAGGACTAGTTTAACTGTATCCCATAAGTATTTTCTTTTTTTTTTCTTTTTTTTTTTTTTTTAAAGATTTTATTTATTTATTTGACAGAGAGAAATTACAAGTACACTGAGAGGCAGGCAGAGAGAGAGAGAAGGAAGCAGGCTCCCTGCTGAGCAGAGAGCCCGATGCGGGACTCGATCCCAGGACTCTGAGATCATGACCTGAGCCGAAGGCAGCGGCTTAACCCACTGAGCCACCCAGGCGCCCCATCAATAACATTCTTTGGGCCACAGTTGGGATTACTGGTCTAGATTGATTAATGGCAAATAAACTAAATTTGTTGAACACTTACTAAATATCTAAATATAGATTCCTATGGTAATCACCTTAGGATATGAAAAACCTATAGCAGATGCTGTTGGCTTCTTTCCTTTTACCCATAACAGAGTAAATCTATTGCATATTTTGGTTACAACTCATTCCCTCAAAGTTGCACAAACCTAATAATGTTCCCTGTTAAAAGGATCTGAGTCAATAGTAATGACAATGTCAGTAAAAGCAAGGAAGCAAGTGATCCGAAACACGAAACAATGAGGAATACTCTCAGCATCTCCCCCTGCAAATATATTTAAGTACCAACAGTTATATTGGGGGACATGACAGTTTTTTAAATAAATGTGCTTCTTAATTTTTTGTTTGTTCTCTACACTGGTGTGAAGGACAACCCAAAAAACGATAGCTTATTAGTAAAATGAAAAGGAAAAGTTCTTTGGCCAGGGATAGCCTCAGTTCTTTGAACCATGTATTTTGGAGTAACATCAGGGGCAGCTTCTCATGTTTTGTGCAATTATGTTCAAGCTCTGAATCTATACTTTGTCTTAATCTTCCACGAACACTTCCTTGCCGCTATTTATTCTCTGCCATCCCACAATTTACTGAGATCTATATTGTGTGCATATTGTACAGGCGACTAGGAAACTTTAGAGAATCTTTTGTTATTACTGTTGAAATGAAGGAAGGAATGAAGGAGGACTGTATTTATTTATATATCGTGTATTTTTCAATCTTTTAAAATATCTTGTGTATTTTTAAAATTTTATTTTTATTTTTAAATTTTTTAAAAGACTTTATTTATGGGGCGCCTGGGTGACTGAGTTGGTTAAGAATCTGCCTTCGGCTGGGGTCATGATCCCAGGGTTTTGGGATGGGTGGGGGAGGGGGGGCCACCAGGTTCCCCGCTCAGGAGAGAGCCTACTTGTCCCTCTCCCTCCGTCCCTCCCCGTTCCTGTGCACTCTCTCACTCTCTCACTCTTTAAATAAAATCTTTAAGTGATTTTATTTATCTGACAGAGAGTGAGAGCACACAAACAGGCAGAGTGGCAGGCAGAGGGAGACGGAGAAGCAGGCTCCCGGCTAAGCAGAGAGCCCGCTGTGGAGCTTGATCCCAGGACTCCGGGAACATGACCTGAGCTAAAGGCAGACACTTAACCAACTGAGCCACCCAGGCACTCCTAAAATTTTTATTTTTATTTTTATTTTTATTTAGTTTTTATTTAGTTTTTAAAGACTTCATATATTTATTTGACAGAGAGAGGTCACAAGTAGGCAGACAGACAGGCAGAGAGAGAGAAGGAAGCAGGCTCCCTGCTGAGCAGAGAGCCCGTTGTGGGGCTCAATCCCAGGATCCTGGGACCATGACTTCAGCTGAAGGCAGAGGCTTTAACCCACTGAGCCACCCAAGAGCCCCTAAAATTTTTATTTTTTTAATTTTTATTTATTTTTATTTTTATTTATTTATTTGATAGACAGAGAGATCACAAGTAGGCAGAGAGGCAGGCAGAGAGAGAGGGGGAAGCAGGCTCCCCGCTGAGCAGAGAGCCCGATGTGGGGCTCTATCTCAAGACCCTGAGGTCATGACCTGAGCTGAAGGCAGAGGCTTAAACCACTGAGCCACCCAGGCGCCCCTAAAATTTTTATTTTTAAATAAAAATTGTATTTAAAGCGTACAACAGACAAAAATAAAGTGCACAACACAATGACGTGCTATGCGTATACAGTGGAATAATTGCTACGGTCATGCTCATTAACGGATCCTCTCCTCACATGGTTACTATTTCTGTGTGTGTGATGATAGCACCTGAAATCTACTCTTGCAGTAAATTTCCATTAGTCAGTACAGTGTTACTATCGTCATCATGCTGTACATTAGCTTTCTAGACTTATTAATTGCACATAACTGCAGATTTGTTCCCAGTATCTGCCCATTTCTCCACCTTCCTGCTCCTGGTAACTACTGTTATACTCTGTGCTTCTGTGTATCTGCCTTTTTTAGATTCCAAATATAAGTGAGATCATGCCCTTTTTTTCCTTCTGTGTCTGGCTTATTTCATTTAGTATAATGTCCTCCAGGTTCACCCATATTGTTGCGAATGGCAGATATTATCTGCGTATTTATATTAGGTTGAACCATATGAGACTGCTGCTATTTGATCATTTTTGACCTACAAAGATAGCGATTTCATATGGCTCAATCTTATGTAACCAGAGCTTGAATAGAAGCAGATCTTATGGCATGGTCATTAAATTCCTTCTTCTGGTAAGAGAAAAAAATTGGGAAAAATAAAAGCCACCATAAATAGTTGTGTCATATGTTAGTAACCTTAAAATTTACTGTTCCTAACTACTTAATGTTGAAGTTTTGAGAAGCCATTCAAGTTTGTTGGGGGCAGGGCGGGGGGAAGCCTTTGCTTTGAGCTAAAGGGGAAGATCAGTGGTGTTTCCAGTGCTTTGGCACAATAGTAGATGGGCTTTGTTTTCTTTTTAACATCTGAGAGAAAATGACAGATAATGGGAGTCTGAGGCAGAGCTGAAAGGATTCAGTATCACAAAGAACCAGGCTAAATTCACCCACTCACTCACTGTCAGGCAGCTTTAATTGTCATTCAAAGAGACAAGGCTATTGCTTTTTTGAAGAATCTCAAACTCAGATGTTCCAGAGTATAAACTTACAATGCTGTTAATGCCATCTGTCCCCTAGAACAGATTGGTTGTTGAGCTGTAGGAGTCTCCTCCTTTGGCATCACTTGTTTCCAGAATCTGGTCTTCATTCCCTTGTGTGTTTCAATAAGTCACACTGCCTTGGAAATTACGGATGTGGGGGTGCCTGGGTGGCTCAGTTGGTTGAGCACCTGACTTCAGCTCAGGTCATCATATCAGGGTCCTGGGATCTGGCCCTGCATTGGGCTCCATGCTCAGTGGGGAGCCTGCTTGTCTCTCTCCCTCTGCCTTTCCCCCCACTCATTCTCTCTCTCTCTCTCTCCAATACATAAAATTTAAAAAGAAAAAAAAGAAATGATGGATCTGATTTTTTCCATAATGAGGAAATGCTATCCCTATCTTCCCTTTACACAACACTTGACTCTCTTTTTAACCTTGACAAGCAGGACCCAGAACTTTGTACGTTGGTCAGTGAATGGGTTATATTCTGATAATTTGCCAAGACCAGGCAAAGGGATCCAGTGAAACAGATAATGGTAGTTATCAACATAACAAGCACAAAATTGGCTATTGGTAGAAACAAAGTAGCCTAAAAGATTTTGGTTTCTCGGGTGCCAGAGTGGCTCAGTGGGTTAAAGCCTATGCCTTCGGCTCAGGTCATGATCCAGTGCTCTGGGATGGAGCCCCTACATCGGGCTCTCTGCTCAGCAGGGATCCTGCTTCCTCCTCTCTCTTGCCTCTCTCTCTGCCTGCCTCTCTGCCTACTTGTGATCTGTCAAATAAACAAATAAAATCTTAAAAAAAAAAAAAAAGAATCTTGGTTTCTAATTATATGTTAACAGATAGATGTGTGAATTTGGACAGTTACCTAAGCTGTGTTCCAGTTTCTGGATGTGTATATGTGCTGCTGAAGCGAGCACCCAGTTTCTGGATGTGTAAAAGGTAGATGGTGATAGTGGCAACCTCAAGCAATTATTGTGAGGATTAAAGATAATCTGTACAAGGATGCGATATTTAGCAAATAAAAATATAGAAAACCCAATTAAGTTTCAATTTCAGATGAATAACCAATACTTTTTTAGTATAAGTATGTCCAAATATTGCATGGGATGTGCATTCAAATTTAACTCTGGGGGCACCTGGGTGGCTCAGTCAGTTGAGTCTCCAGCTCTTGATTTTGGCTGAGGTCATGATCTCAGGGTTGTGAGATTGAGGCCTGCATTGGGCTCCTTGCTCAATGAGGAGTCTGTCCTTCCCCCTGCCCCTCTGTGCCTCCCCACCCTACCCCGTCCCTGCTCATGCTCACACACACTCTCAAATAAATAAATCTAAGGATTCATTTACTTGAGACTGAGAGAGAGCACAAGCAGGGGAAGGGGCCTAGGGAGAGGGAGAGGATGTCAAGCAGATTCCCCGCTGAACACAGACCCCAACACAGGGCTTGATCTTACCATCCTGAGATCGTGACCTCAGCTGAAATCAAGAGTCAGATGCTTAACTGACCAGGCCACCCAGGTACCCCATAAATAAATAAAATCTTAAGAAAAAAATTGGTGTAAGGCACTGAAAGACCCCTCCCCTAGAAGATAGATAGGATAACTAACCGCTTGTTTGCTTTTCTGTAAACCGCTGGCTTTTAGGTATAGACCAGGTTATTAATTAGGTTATTAATTGCGTGATTAATTGCTCTCTTGCCCTTCTGTAACCGCTTGGCTTATAGAAATAATAAAGACGCCATGATGGCATTCCTACCTTCCCCCTTTTTGCTCCCCCTCCCTGCCTCTCTCCTCCCCCGCGCGGGCCCTCAGAACCAATCAGCTTGTACCCCCTTCCCGCCTCTCTCTTCCCGCGCGGGTCCCCAGGGCCAATCAGCAAACTCCAAGTATGCCTTTTTCAAAGTTCAAACTGTCCACCAATCAGATGCGCCCCACCCAAAACTTGTTTGTACCTTCCTATAAAAGACCCTGCTTCTCTCCGGTTGGGGTGCTCGGTTAGCTGGAGCTGCCGAACACCTGCCAGTACCTGCGTGACAATAAACCTCTTACTGTTTGCATCCAGTGGCAGTGTTGGATTCTTGGGTAAGGGGATCCGCGGGTCTTTCAGCACCTGGGTAAATCAATTAGTTAAGCAACTGCCTTCAACTCAGGTCATGATTCCGGAGTCCCAGGTTCGAGTTCTACATCAGGCTTCCCTACTCAGTGGGAGTCTGCTTCTCCCTCTGACCCTCTCTCCACTCGTGTTCTCTCTCTTTCTCTCTCTCTATGAATAAAATCTAAAAAAACAAAACAAAACAAAAAACATTGGTGTATATTAAAAAAAAATTTAACTGTGCAATGTATTCACTAGGATACCTGCCACAAATAGCTATTTTCCATATCTCCAGCCAGGCTCTGGCGAAAGTGGGAAGGCATTCACCGGTCTCATCTGGCAGACTAATGTCCCAGTGTAAGATAAATGATGGTGTGCTCTCTGGCAGTTTACCTTTCTACCCCCTCCCAGATGTGAACTCCAGGAGGGTGATAACCACGTTTTGGTTCTCTTTTCCTACCTTTATCATCTAATATCTAGCAGCATTCTGCACACAGCAGGGGCAGGATAAATGCTTATTGGAAAGAGATTCAGGTAAGAACCTGGTTAAAAACTTGGCCATGTCTTCTCACTGGCCGCTGGTCAACACAAATCTTCTTGTTCACTGAGTGATGGGAGCTGGGGGCACGACGCTGGCTGTCAGCATCCACTGTAATTCTCCAGCTCCAGTTCGCTTTACCTCGATCCATTGTTACCCAGCAACAGATAGCTTGAGGCTGCTTCTCAAGGAGACTTTCCTCTTGGGAATTGTGTATGCTGGCCACACAAGTATTCCATTCTTGTCAGTAATCTTCCTCAAGACAAATGAATAAATGGATGAACAGAAAACAACAGAGTCTTCTGGAATGATGAGATGCTTATGAACATGGACTCTGAAGCCAGGTATCTTGGATTCGAATCTTGGCTCTACTGCTTATTAGCAGTGTGATTTTGGCCCTGTCATCTGACCTCAAGCCTCAGTTTCCTTAACTGTAAAAGGGGAATAAAAGTATACCTATCTTGGGGCGCCTGGGTGGCTCAGTGGGTTAAAGCCTCTGCCTTGGGGCGCCTGGGTGGCTCAGTGGATTAAGCCGCTGCCTTCGGCTCAGGTCATGATCTCAGGGTCCTGGGATCGAGTCCCGCATCGGGCTCTCTGCTCAGCAGGGAGCTTGCTACTCTCTCTCTCTCTCTCTCTGGCTGCCTCTCTGTCTACTTGTGATTTCTCTCTGTCAAAATAAATAAATCTTTAAAAAAAAAAAAATAATAATAATAAAGCCTCTGCCTTTGTCTCAGGTCATGATCTTAGGGTTCTGGGATCAAGCCTTGCACTGGGCTCTCTGCTCTGCGGGGAGCCTGCTTCTGCCTCTCTGCCTGCTTGTGATCTCTGTCAAATAAATACATTTAAAAAAAAAAAGGTATACCTATCTTGAAGGAAGCTGAAAATTAAATGAGTTAATATATGTAAAGTACTTACTTAAGACAGTGCATGGCACGTGGTAATACATAAACGTTAGCAAAAAGAAAGGAAAAAAAGATGTGCTCCCGATTTTTGCTCACACATAGGGCGTCTCTCCAACACCCTTCAGTGAACTGGACAGTTTTGTCACCCTTCCCTTTGGCTTTTCTGTGCAAACGTAAGCTTCCTCTTGTACATGTCCAAGGCAGACCTTTGTCAAAAACCCTTACACATTTATGAGTGTTGTTCTTTCTTTGACAAGCGTCCTGCGGGGGAGTGGGGTAGGTGGGGGGTGTGGGTTGGTGGTTGTGATCCTTTGAGGAGAAGACAGCCCCTCAGCGCACACGGGTGCTCTTGGCCAGCGTGCTCTCCAGCCAAGGGTGCTGGCCATGGGGCTGGAATCAACGAAAGGTCTTCCAGACATTCCCACCAGATGGCCTTCATGGCAGAGGCTCCACGTATGCAGTCTGCATCTCTGTGCTTTGGTCTGGGCAGAAGCGAGGTGGCAGGGGGAGTGCACAATGGAGAAACAGAAGTAGGCCCCCTGTCTGTCAGCACACACACATTTATAAACATCTTTTCAGGGGCATCTGGGTGGCTCAGTGGGTTAAGCCTCTGCCTTCGGCTCAGGTTATGATTGCAGGGTCTTGGGATCGAGGCCCTCATCAGGCTCTCTGCTCAGCAAGGAGCCTGCTTCCCTCTCTCTCTGCCTGGTTCTCTGCCTACTTGTGACTTCAGTCTGTCAAATAAATAAAAAACAAACAAAAAGACCCTGTCTTTTCATTTTGAGGAACTGACTGGAACCCTGTAAGGAACTGCCTGAAAAGCAGCTGGAGGCCGAGGCAATGACCTTGAGCCGTGGGTCTCAAAGTGTGATAGGACTATCATCTGCGGTGGCATCACTGAGGACTTAGGAATGCACTATCAAGGCTCCTGCCCCTGACCTAGTAAAGGAGAAACTCCAGAGTAGAGCCCAGTCATCTTTTAACAAGCCTTCTGGGGTGATTGTGATACTTGGTCAAGTTTGAGAAGCACAGGCCTAGAGCTACTGCACCTCTCCCCCGACCCCATTTCTCTCCATCCCATGTTGTCTGTTCTCAAGTGTTGGTATTATGCATGTGCTTCCCCACCCCCGCCATGAGCCATCCCTTTTAATAAAAAGGGGCTGTTTAGGTCTCTCCAAGCTGTTATGCTCAGGTGAGCCCTGTTGTTTCCGAGAACCTGGATTTGGCGTTTTCTGTCTTTGGAGATGAGCGATTGCAAAATGCTTTCTTTCCGCAGGTGAAAATTAGATAATCAGGCCTAGTAAACCGGATGATAAGCACCGCAGGGTTTACAAAGCCTCGCTCTCTCCAGGCATGAAAAAGCCCAGGGAAAGAAGCTGAGTAGCTTATCCCTGACGGAGGAGGCGACCCCAGGCTGCTCCAGCTGGAGAACCGAAGGGGCTGGAAGATGCATTGCTGTGCGTTAGTGAGACGTTCTGCCATTCTTCTCTAAGATTTAGCATCTGGTACTTCCCCCAGAGACTTTGGGTGTTTCTGTGTGATCCTCATGACTCATAGAGTGGAGTGAACCTATCGTCTGTAACTCTGCGGAGGAAACCCCTGAACCCATGTGGGTGGGTGCGTAAGCACCGTCTGCCCTCCCACTTTGGGAAGGGGTGTGTGGGGGTACTCCCTTCAGCTGCACCCCCCACCCCCGACCCCCGGGAGGACTTGCTGTGGCAGGAAGAGAACTGAGCCCAGGGGTGCCCTTTCATGGAGCTTTGAGCTGTCGTTCTTCTTCTTCTTTTTTTTTTTTTAAAGATTTTACTTATTTACTTGAGGGAGAGACAGTGAGAGAGAGCATGAACGAGGAGAAGGTCAGAGAGTGAAGCAGACTCCCCATGGAGCTGGGAGTCTGATGCGGGACTCGATCCCGGGACTCCAGGATCATGACCTGAGCTGAAGGCAGTCGTCCAACCAACTGAGCCACCCAGGCGTCCCGAGCTGTCTTTCTTCTATCCTGTAGTTCCTCTTGTTAGATTTAGAGGTGAATACAATCCGAGGCAGAAAGTTTAATCAGCTTGTCAGTGGCTGATTTTTGTTTTTTAAAAAGATTTTATTTTCCAGAGAGATAGAGATAGGACGAGCACACGTAGGAGGGGCGCCAGGCAGAGGGAGAAGCAGGCTTCCCGCTGAGCAGGGAGCCCGATGCAGGTCTTGATCCCACGACCCTGGGATCATGACCTAAGCCGAAGGCAGCCACTTAATAGACTGAACCACCCAGGTGTCCTTGATTTTTGTTTTTTTGTGCAGAAAAATGACAATGAAGTAGAGCTTCCCTACTGCCTTGTGGGTTAATGATTGTCTAAAGCTATGGTGTCCCATACAGTAGCTACCAGCCACGTGCAGTTATCTTAAATCATTTAAAATATAAAATTCAGTTCCTCATTTGTAGTTATCACTTTTCAAGGGCTTGGTAGCTGCATGTGGCTAGTGGCTACCATATCAGAAAGTGCAAAATCAGAATATTTCCACTGTTCTGGTGGTGCACTGGTGGTGCACTGGTCTAAAGTGATCTTTGTCACATTTTAAGTTGACACGTGTCATACATAAGCCATTTGAATTCCCTTGTTTCCTCTGTCTCAAAGATACTGCCAAGAAAAAAGAGGGTATTGCTCAGACCTTCAGCAGACTAACTAAAACACTCAGGTGTGAGAAAGATACACACTAGTTGTTTACCTGTCTGTTTACCTGTGTATGTTTGTTCACTCAATTCTTCTGTCAGTTGTGTGCCTCTGTTACATCCCGAGTATGTTCTAGACGGTATAGGACATCTTACAGGGTATTGCCCTGCCCACAAGAAGCTACTGTCTAGAGGACACAGACAAAAGGACAGATCGCTGTAATGCAGGCTATGTTTTTAAAGATTTTATTTATTTATTCGAGAGAGTGTGAGAGAGAGCATGACAGGGGAGAACATCAGAGGGAGAAGCAGACTGCCTGCCGAGCTGGGACCCCAATCCAGGGCTTGATCCTGGGACTCTGGAACCACAACGTGAGCCGAAGGCAGTGATTCAACCAATTGAGCCACCCAGGTGCCTCACAGGGTATGTTTTAATAGGCATGATGATATGAAGAGCTTTAAGGAAGTCGAAAGAGGAAATAAACATGCTGGGCCTGGCAGAATTGATAAGACTTCTCAGAGACCGTGGTATTTGAGCTGAGGCTTAAAGTTTGACATAGGAGTTTGCCAGGGACTCAGGCACCCAGCCACAGGAAAGCATATGCAAAAGCCCAGGGGCATGACATGGCTGCTGTCTTGGGGCGGGGGGGGGGAGGGGGTGTGGGGAGTGGGGCGCACAGGTGGGGCCTGCATTCCTCATTAGTGGGTATTCCAGGCAGTCTCCTTCATGCCAGCTTGACTGTAATAAATCCTAATAAGGTTGGTGGGAGTGCGGGCACCTGGCTGGTTCAGGTGGAGCATGTGACTCTTGATCTCAGGGTCATGAACTCGAGCCGCATGTTAGGCAGAGTTTACATATTTAAAAAAAAAAGGCAAGCCTGGTGGGTCATGTAGCTGAAAGTATTACGGTCTTTTATGGGCTTTGCACTTGGCCTAGCTCATGGTGAGTGCTCAACACTTCTTGATTTCCCGTTCTTTCCCTTGCACATTTGCTCCCATTTTCTGTTACCAAGTTGCTTTTTCTTACCTGCCTTTCCACAGTGTTTCTAAGTCTCTAGAAGTGACTGGTTTCTCATTTCCCTGAAAAAAATTTGTTTTCTTTTAAAGGGAGAGAGAGGGGGTGGGCAGAGAGAGAGAGAGAGAGAATCTTACGCAGGCTCCTCCCAGCATGGAGCCCCACCCGGGACTCAATCTCACAACCCTGAGATCATGACCTGAACTGAAATCAAGGTCAGACCCTTAACCGGCTGAGCCACCCAGGCTCCCCACATTTCCTGGCGATTAAGTCTAACAAAATCTCACCCTCCTATCTATTATGGGCTCATTGATGCGGTCCTTTCAACAACAGTTAAAATGTCTACTTCAATTTATCTGCTTTTGTTCTCTTGCTAAGTTTTTCTCTTTCCTTTATGATATATGACCTTTCTGTATACAACTTTACAAAGGATGTCTTTGATTTATCAGTTACTGTCCATTGACATCCTATCATAAGACAGCATTATAAATGGAGAATTTTTAGGAATAGCTTCATTTTAAAAGGGCATCTCCTGTCTGAATGACTGTGGGAATGTCAGTTGTGAGTAAATGTGCCAGGAAGGTCCACTCTTAATTCTGATGAATTAATAATAGGCACCTAATTCATCCTAGGTCACTTAACTGGCAGAGCAAGCATATAAATGGAGGTACATTCCAAGTGTCTGAGTATTTAAAAACTATAAATCAAGCTAACAAATAAATAAAATTTGCTTTATCTTCCTACATTGATAAATAAACCCTCATAATGACAGAAATAAAACATGCTTAAAGCAATTGCTTCTATATGACAGAAAGTTGCTGAAATATGACTAAATCTAATTATTATTGTACATGTCTGAATGTCCTTTTGATGGGCTACTGATTTTTGGGAAGACAAAAAAACATACATAATTTATAAATGTTTCTGTTATCTGTTTTTCTTACTTTTACTTCAGCAAAATCACTGTGTTATCAGGATTTGGGCAATGATCTAAAGGATTGAAAATCAATATAATTGTGCTCAAATACTGAATATACATTCAGATGTATATTAGAATAAATACCAAATGTAGAAAAATTTAACTTTTTGGAATGCATATATTAAATAATACTTTCTTCCAAAATATTCAAAATAACTAAGAAGAACAAATTATTGACTAATATCACATTTTAATAAAAATAAATCTGGCATTTTATTTACTTTTTAAAAGATTTTATTTATTTTATCTTGAGAAAGAGAGAGCGCTCCTGTGCCTGCCAGTGGGAGGAGGGGCAAAGGGAGAGGGACAGATTCTTTTTTTTTTTTTTTAAGGTTTTATTTATTTATTTGACAGAGATCACAGGTAGGCAGGGAGGTAGGCAGAGAGAGAGGAGGAAGCAGGCTCCCCGCTGAGCGGAGAGCCCAATGCAGGGATCTATCCCAGGACCCTGGGATCATGACCTGAGCTGAAGGCAGAGGCCTTAACCCACTGAGCCACCCAGGCGCCCCGGGACAGATTCTTTTAGGCATGGAGCCCTACATGGGCTCAACCTCATGACGGTGAGATCACAACCACAGCCAAAACCAAGAGTCAGATGCTCAACTGACTGAGCCACCCACACGCCCCATAAATCTGACATTATAGATATATTTTTTGAACATTTAGTTAAATGCTATTGAAGAGTTTAGTAAAAACAATGCACTTTATTTTAAAGATTTTTATTTATTTATTTGACAGCGAGAGAGACAGAGAGAAAGGGAACACTACTAGCAGGGGTAGTGGGAGAGGGAGAAGCTGGCTTCCGGCTAGCAGGGAGCCTGACATGGGACTTGATCCCAGCACTCAGATCATGACCTGAGCCTAAGGCAGATGCTTAATGACTGAGCCACCCAGGTGCCCAAAACAAAGTACTTTAAACTCTGGTGTTTGGTGTTCGGTATAAGAAATTGGTATCATGCTTCATGCCTGTTACAGCGAATTTATGAGTGTGCAAATCTATATTTAATATCATAAAGATGTTCCCCCGTACTTAAGGGCAGTTGTGTTGAATACCACCCTAAGTCATGAGAACCTCCAGTACCACAAATGAGAACATGAAGAGAAGCAAGAAAATGGACTTTCAGCCCCCTGGGAAATTACAGTCTGTCCTGCCAGAACTTCCATACTCACAGTATCTCAGAGGAAGGACTGACAAGTTAATTTGTTTTGTTTTTCTTTTACCTAAGTATTTGTGCCATTCACCTGCTTCTCACAACCCAAAGCAATGTCTTGTCTTTGACTTTGGCAGTAGCACAACCTGCTAACTGTCCCGGCACTCGTACTCAGGTGCCTTTTGTCTCGAGTACAAAGGGTGAGAGAGAGGTTGGGGAAGCATTTTCCAGGGGCTTGACCAGTGTTGGTCACAGAGTACATGCATCCTGGTAGCCCAGGAGGTGAGGCCCAGGCCAGGAGCCCCCCTAATCTGGTCTAAGGGCAGGCTGAGATATGTCTACACCCTGTGTCTTGGTCAGTTTGGGTTGTTAGAACGTGATAGATTAGGTGTCTTATAAACTGCAAATATGTTTTTCACAGTTTTGTAGGCAGGGAAGTTCAGGTTCAAGGCGACACCAGATTCAATGTCTGGAGGGGATGAGAGCTCTGTGGAGTTTCTCTCTCTCTCTCTTTTTTTTTTTTTTAAAGATTTTATTTATTTATTTGACAGAGATCACAAGTAGGCAGAGAGGCAGGCAGAGAGAGAGGAGGAAGCAGGCTTCCTGCTGAGCAGAGAGCCCGATGTGGGCCTCAATCCCAGGACCCTGAGACCATGACCTGAGCCTAAAGCAGAGGCTTTAACCCACTGAGTCACCCAGGTGCCCCTCTTTTTTTTTTTTTTTTAAAATCTATTTGAGAGAGAGAGAGAGAGAGATCGGGAGCTGGGTGAGAGGCAAAGGGAGCAGCAGATTCTCCACTGAGCAGGGAGTCCAATGCCAGGCTCTATCCCAGGACTCTGGGATCTTGACCTCAGCTAAAGGCAAATGCTTAACCAGCCGCCTTCTCCTCTTTTTTTTTTTTTCTTTTCTTAAGTTTACTGAAGATGGTATTTAAACCTGAATTCTAAGCCACCCAAGAGTTAGATTTTTCCCTGAGTGTCTCCCATGTGTACACGGAGTGTACATGTAAAAAAGCCCTCTTTTTGTTTTTCTCTTGTTAATCCATCTTTTGTTACAAGGGCCCTAGGCAAGAATTTAGGAAGATATTTTAGCTCTCCTATAGTATGAGTGTTGAAGGAGACACGTTCAGTCTGTAACCCTCTGGGTCTGGAATTTTATTTATTAAAAATATATTACCTCAGGTCTAGGTGATAAATGAAACTTTAGCCTCCCAGAATTGTTTGTAGAAGATGAGTGATTTGGTGGAGAATGATGGTGTCGTATCATGATACTCGGTATCACATGAATTTTAAAATGATGTTACTCTTTCTACTACAAGAATTTAAGGAAGGAGGACATTTTTGGAAGTACACCTTCCTTCCCACTATGACACGTAAAATCAAATTGGGCACTATCATTTCTCCACCCTGGTTCCAATATATATTTTATGAATCTTATATTTCATCTGACTGTGAGTCACAAATGTAGATTTAGGACATGATTTTAGTACTACCGGTTATGGTCACCGGGGGCCATGACTTAGGAGCTTTGTTCCACTTCAGCAGGACTGGGGATGTCCCTAAAGTCTTGCTGTGAAATGATGGGGGTGGGGGTGGGGTGTACCTCAGGTTGCCTGAGGCACACTAATGGAAGTACCTCCCCTCCCAGAGTCAAGATAGTTTTTTTGGATCTAGAAGGGGAAAATAACTCTGATTCATTCATGTCTACATATATGAGTATGTACACTGAGAAGACTAAACCACCTTTTTCAAATTCACAGGGTCCACTTAATGTGTACAGACAATTCTGACCTGGACATTCGTGGCCTTTGATGTCCCTGGCTTCTGTTCTGGGGAATGCCTCCAGCCCCTGGTGAGGCTGACTAACTAGCCCATGGCCCAGCACTTCACATTTAACATTTACTATTAATAGGTTGAATTGAAGATAAAAGAGTAATATTGAGAGAGAAACTTCGAGGAGGCAGTTGGGGAATGGGACAGGAAATTTCAGCAAAAAGTCAGGATAGGTTGGGGGTGGCCCTTCGGTGACAGGGGAAGGCATGAGAACAGATGCGTGAACATACCACGTGAACAACTGAGGCAAGTGCACATTTGCATATTTAATTTGCGTTTGAACTGAGTGCTATATAGCACAGAGAGAGCGGGGAGATGCTGGAGTGAGCCCACGGGCTTGCATGTGGGATACTCAGGTCAGTAAAGAAGCTGTCCAGCGGCAGACTCCTCTTTGGACTGCCAGCTCACACTCAGGAGTGTTACAAGATAAACTGAGGCACATTAAAATGACAAAGCATTTATTTGAGCCAACATCCATTCCAGATGGGCCACACCAGTCTGGAAGTGATAAGGAGAACTCCACTGATAGGAGCTGGGGGAAGACTTTCCTAGAAGAGAGGCAGAAGCAAAACCAGGAAATTATTTGATTGGCTACAGCTTAAGCAGTTGCCGTATTTGGGAAAGGCGTGTTGGCTGTTTGTGGTTGGTTGTCTTCAGATTTCAGTTTCAGAACCTTGAAGCTTTTATAGGCTTGGGTTTTGGTTTGCTCAGGTAGACCGCCAAGGCATTAGAGCTACCTCACTCTAATGGGCTCCTGGTTTAATTAATTTAACAGGGAACGGATCCTTTTCACACAGTGGTCAAGTAGGAAACTGGAGAATTTCTGGGAGAATGCTCCCATCTTCCGCCCTCCTTTGAACCTCCTGCTCTGGTAAAATGTCGTGCAAGGAAAGGACTGAGTCTTTGTGTTGACTGGCTGAAATGGGCTCGGCTAGCAACTGAGGGGAGGAGTATAAGATTACTTACAAGATAACTTCCTGGGAGCCCTCTGGTTTATGGTCACCTAACCCTTCCGGAAACTGCCTCTCATTCCTTCTCTCAGGGCAGGTATGAAGTATAATGTTGTAAAAACAAATGCAAAACTTATTTTCTAGCCTCTGCTTTCTTTGAGGACCCAGACTTAAATGATAGTTATAAAGCGCTTTCCCTATTAAAAATTGAAAATTTAAAAATATGTGGCTTGTATGGTATTTATGGTGGACAGCACTGGCATCGCGCTCCAAGGAGACGAGAATTTCATTCATGTAGCATGCTGGAGAGAGTTGGTTGTTACATCCGAGCGTCACGCCGTCGCTTACTGGGGTATGCTATTGAAACAGAAAATAGTCCCTCACTTTCGGAAAAGAATGATTCACTCTTTTTGAAGATGGGGGAAACTGTTGTATAATTTTTGCCCAGAGGTGAAATCTGCTTAGCCCTCTTACTTTTGGATGCTGCCTTCGGGGTTTAATTTGTTTCAAATTAGGAGCAGGTGGCAGATGCAATTAAAGGGAAAAAACAATTGCAAATTAAGCACGATTTTAAAAACTTATTTGCAATGGCAGCTACACATACAGGGAATAAATGCTAATTATTTTGAATTATTTGTTTACTCCTTGTGTCATATGTGTGCGATTTACTGATTAATGCTTTACAACTTATGCTACATCCTTTATTGCTAATTAATAAAGCTGAAATGCAGGGTGCCTGGCTGGCTCAGTCAGTAGACCATGCGACTCTTGATCTCAGGGTTATGAGTTCAAGCCCCGCGTTCGAAATGGATCCTACTTAAAAAAAAAAAAGCTAAAATGCTGAGGCTAGTGATTCTGAACTCCAGGAGACACCTTCAAACCATACCCCTCCGAAAGGTCTGATTTCCTCCAGGCATGTGCTCCCATGTGACTCCCAGGGAACTGCCGCTGTTTAGAGCTCCCGATATGAATGTAATTGTTATAACTCTCCAGTGTGCTGTGACAGAAAAAACTAAGTTGCTGAGAATAGCTAAAAGGTAACCAAGACATTTGAGTACCCTGGGTAGAATAACTAATTGTTATACCTTTAAACATATTAGTTGAAAATATCTGTACCTTCCTGTAGAGGAGAGTTTGAGGAATTTAGGGAAGAATGAGGAACTCTTTGTGGCAGTGTCATTCTTTCTACATGTCCTCTTTTTTTTTTTTTTTGCTAAGATTTTATTTATTTATTTAACAGACAGAGATCACAGGTAGGCAGAGAGGCAGGCAGAGAGAGAAAGGGAAGAAGGCTCCCTGCTGAGCAAAGAGCCCAATGCAGGGCTCAATGTGGGGCTCGATCCCAGGACCCTGGGATCATGACCTGAGCCGAGGGCAGAGGCCTTAACCCACTGAGCCACCCAGGTGCCCCTCTATATGTCCTCTATTTCATGCAAATTAGCCCCCAAACAAAACAAACAACAAAACAGGTTAATAGTTTTGATATTATTTCATTAAAGTACTTCCCTAAGTATCTATTAAATATTTCTTTAAACCACAAACAGAATTCACCAGAGAGGAGGGTTTCAAATAGAGCATTTTCTGGGGCACCTGAGTGGCTCAGTCAATTAAGCATCTGACTCTGATTTTGGCTCAGGTCATGATCTCAGGATTTTGAGATCAAGCCCCACATTGGGCTCCACGATGGGTGTGGAACCTGCTTAAGATTTTCTCTCTCCTGGGGCGCCTGGGTGGCTCAGTGGATTAAGCTGCTGCCTTCGGCTCAGGTCATGATCTCAGGGTCCTGGGATCGAGCCCCGCATCGGGCTTTCTGCTCAGCAGGGAGCCTGCTTCCCCCTCTGTCTCTGCTTGCCTCTCTGCCTACTTGTGATCTCTCTCTCTGTCAAATAAAATTAAAAAAAAAAAAGATTTTCTCTCTCCTACTGCCCGTCGCCCCTCCCATCTCTCTCTCTCTCTCTAATAATAAACATAAAAAAAAGAGAGAATTCCAAATGGTTAATAAATAGCTGGGAAAAAAGTTTAATCTGACAATGAAAATGCAAATAAAAATGACATCTTTTTTCCGATGAAATTAAAAAGTATTTTTTACACTATAATTGTCATATTGAACAAAGGCTTGTGAATTAGGCACTCTCAGTAGTGGTGTGAGTGTAAATTTCTAGAGGACAATTGGGCAGTTTATTTTCAAGACCCAAACTTCCACTTTTAGGAATATATCATAAGAAAATAACTGGAAATGAAAAGAGAACACATGCATAAGGATGTTTATAATGCTATGTATAATAGAAATAAACATCTAATTAGAATATTGTATAGTCATTATGAATAATGTCTTGAAGAATATATAATGACAAAAATTTGGTAAAACCTGCCAAGAACATGTTCTGAGAGAACACAAATTCAGATACAAAGTGACTGCATCTCTTCAATTAGTTCCCCTTCTCTACTGGGGTACACTAGAGTCCTTATCTTTGGGGGTGTGGGGAATGTAGAAGGAGGACAAGGCTGGGCTGGGAAACAACAGACAGCCTTTCTTGGGAAGCAGGGAAGTGAAGAGTTTTGCTCCAGTGTTTTTGTAGCTCTTAAAGATTCTGGAAATTGCCATTGCTGTCCCGGAAGTCCTGTCAACCCCCGAGCCCAGAATCATCCCCATCAATATCTGAATCAGGCTGATGCCACCAGGTGCACCAAATTGAAGCCAGCGCTTGTGTCGGTTTGGATCTGACTGGTCACCTGCACAGGTCATTCCCATCATTTCGTTAATCTTAGGATGTAACTTCAAATTTTATGGTTAAATTTTTCACTGTTTTCTACTGAATGAAAAAAGCAAGATAGAAAACTCTATGCACATTTGCTCCTCATCCAGCAAAACAAATAAACTCTAAATATACAGATATAAAGAAGCAAAAATAAATTAAGAAGTTTATTATGAGTGGTTACTCCTGACTTGTGAGCTGTGGGTAATTTTAATAGTCTTTTAAATTCAAGTGTAATTAACTTATAATGTCATTAGTTTCAGGTGTATAATATGATACTCATATTTTTCTGCATTTTCCAAATTTTTCTACACTGGACATGTATTGCTTTTAAAATCTAAAAAAATATATATAAAAGAATATTGAGAGGAGGGGCACCTGGCTGTCTCAGTCAGTAGAGCATGTGACAGCTGATCTTGGGGGTGTATGTTTGAGCCCCACATTGGGTATAAAGATTACTTAAAAATAAAACCTTTTAAAAAAAGGAATTAATTAATTAATTAAAATAAAGATTTTTTATTTATTTATTTATTTATTTGACAGAGATCACAAGTAGGCAGAAAGGCAGGCAGGCAGAGAGAGGGGTAAGCAGGCTCCCTCCTTCCTTCAGAGAGCCTGATGCCGGGCTTAATCCCAGGACTCTGGGATCATGACCTGAACCGAAGGCAGAGGCTTAAACCCACTGAGCCACCCAGGCACCCCATTAATTTTGCTTTTTAAAGATTTTGTCAGAGAGAGAGAACAAGCAGGAGGAGTGGCAGGCAGGGGGAGAAGCAGGCTCCCTGCTGAGCAAGGAGCCCAATGTGGGACTCAATCCCAGGACCCTGGGATCATGACCTGAGCTGAAGGCAGACGCTTAACCTACTGAGCCCTTAAAAAGACGTCCCTTAAAAATAAAATCTTTAAAAAAAAAAAAAAAATGGAAAGGAACTTTTTTTTAAACTCAAAGATCTATATACAAATGTATGGCTCTCAATAGACATCGCTCTTCAATCTAGCTAATTAAATTCATCTGGATTTATTTTAATGCCTGACTATTACAGAATGCTGCTTCCTTGGAGTGACATCTTAAAGACTACATTGGATAAGACGTAAGCAGCATGTGCTTTAGATACTGTTGAGTGGAATCTTGACCAACTGCGTTCACAGATTTAGAAAGGATTTCACGAAGTCTGAAAATGTGGTCCCTGTTTCAGGCTTAGTGTAACATTTCATTAAACGTACCATTGTATTATATGTTACAACATTCTTTTGGTTAATAAAAAGCTTTAATCCAATCATCCTGGCTACCTAAAACTTTAGTCATCTCTTGGTGCATAAGGGACCCTCTTGTTTTAAACCTAACAGAAAAGTGGAAAAACCTGGAAAAACAACGAGACATGGAAGTAAGACAAAGTCATCTGGGCGTGAAAAATGCACATACGTTCCCACTCTTCCAACTGCATTATTTCCACGCAAAGGACGATTTCGGGGCCACAGGCGAATGGCAAATAATGTACAGCACTTTTGTGGCCTGGAGATCCTTTTCCGTGAGGCGGAAGTGAGATTTCAATCATTTACACTAGAATTTAATGACCCAATTAGGCCTTGACTACAATGATCCCTTAAAGGGAATGAGCCCACCCAATTCAGACCTTCCTCTGGGAAAGTGAGGCCCAACTCCAAGCTTTTCTTCCTGCTCAGACTCCCCAACTGGACAGTCCACAGAGAGAATAAAATGAGAAAACTGAAGCTTTGCCAGGGGATTTTTTTCATTATTCCTCCTACAGTTCAGTTCTTTTTCTTTGTTTTTCCTGGGAGCTTTTTTGAGTGTGTCATCTGGACCTCCAAGAATGGGACTCCCTTGTCATAGGATGGATGAAACAAGGCAATGCTATAATTTCTGTTAAAAAACAAACAAACAAACCTGTGAGTGATGGAAGGAAGGCTGTTGGGTGGGGGGGTTGCATCCCGAGGACCCTGGGGCTGGAGAAGGTGGGCTTTCTACTCTCTTGTTTTATGGGGGTCCAGGAGGGAAGGCCCCAGAATGTACTGGGTTGTTAATTTATTTAAATGGTTTTATCTATTTGAGAATGAATAATGATACAAAATCCAAAAAGTGCAAACCAGTATGGAATGAAAAAAAAATGGGTCTTAATATTCTGCTCTGGGCAACCAGTTCCCTTCCTTGGTGGCAAGCTATCAATTTCTTGTTTATCTCTATGGAAATGTTCTTCTTCTATCTAGTTTTTTTTTTTTTTTTTAAACACAGATAATATACTGTACATACTCTTCTGTACCTTATTTTCACTTAAGAATTTATCTTGGAGGGATGCCTGGGTGGCTCAGTTGGTTAAGCGGCTGCCTTCAGCTCAGGTCATGATCTTAGAGTCCTGGGATGGAGTCCCACATCGGGCTCCTTGCTTGGCAGGGAGCCTGCTTCTCCCTCTGCCTCTAGCCTGCCACGATGTCTGCCTGTGTTTGTGCTCTGTATTTCTCTCTCTCTCTAACAAATAAATAAAAATCTTAAAAAAAAAAAAAAAAGAATTTATCGGAGATTCTTCTTTGTAGTACATGTAATGCTCTTTTTCTCTTTTAAATGACTTATACTATTTCATGATAAGGATATGCAATCATTTATATAGCTGGGCCTCAGCCTTTGGAGAATTAGTTGATTTCCAATCCTTTGTGGTTGTAAACAGTGCTGCAACAAATCTTTGAACATATATTCTTTTGCATATCTGCAAGTATATGTGTAGGCAAATTCCTAAAATCAGAATTGGTAGGTCTAAGGGGACATGTATTTTTAATACTGATAAACGTTAAATTCTTTTCCATAATCCCATCAGCATTGATGCTAGGACCTGATTTCTCACATCCTTGCCAACACAACGGAGACAGTGAATTTAAATTCTGGCCAAGGAGATTAAGAGTTGCTGCTGCCTCTTTTTTCCTTCCTTCTTTCTTTCTTTTCTTCTTCTTTTTTTTTTTTTTTTTCCATTTCCTTAAGAAAAAAATCCCCGGATGCTTAGAGGTAAGCATCTTGCTACCCAATTTGCATCTGAAAATGCACAGATGCAATTCTGTGCACACAATTCTTTCACTTTACATTTTGTTTTTTTATTTGGATGGAGCTGAAGACCTGAGTGAATTTCGTTGAGCGACTCTAGAGGGGAAAAAAGAACTAAAAGTTAAAGAAGTTCATTGTGGTTTATTAGCTTTATAGGGCTTCAAAAATTCAAGGCTTTTAAAATCAGCACAAAGGGGTTTTTATTGTTTGACATTTAGAGCTGAGGGCGTCCTTATGGCCAGCAGGGGGCAGCATGTCTCCACAGAGTCAGGCTAAGCCTTATCAGCGGATTGATCGAGCTCCATCACCGAGACTTAGAACCCCGTTCTGTCAAAAGTGCTAATTCACTTTGTTACCTTCACTGTCAACTCACGGCTGAAAACAGGCTGGAGTTCCTCAGTACAGAACAAGGCTTAGCGGAAAAATCCGGATAAGTTAAAATGTTAAATGCCAGTCAAATCTAGGGTGGCATGAAATATGGGCGAAAGATATTGTGAACGTAAATAAGACTAGCACCATATAGCAGAATAGAATTTAAATGAAATATTTGATTATCCCAGCTACCATTTCTGGTATAAAGCACATCTGTTATCCTAGAAATAGGCTTTATTAGTTCACCTTAAAAAACAAATTAACCTGCTCCTTTAACAGGAGTCCGTTGAATCAGCAAATACTGATTGAATGCTAGGTGCAGAGGCTATGAGGTTGAGAAGACATGGTCTCCACTCTTGTGGGCAAAGCAGAGAATGCCTGGGACCTGGGTCAGGATGCTGTGGTTCTAGCTTTAGGTGAGGCACCATAATTGGCTGTGTGGCCTTAGGCAAGTTACTTAACTTCTCTGTCCCTCGGAAATGTAAATGAAACTAATGCCACCAACCTCAGTGACCTCATAGGTGCACATATAAAATGCCATATGCAAAGATGCTTGAAAAAAAAAAAGAGAAAGGGCTATACAAATGAAACATTTAAAAACCCACTAGATAATGGATATGCCCTGTAGCAATAGAGGGGGGGGGCGGGCAGCTTAGTGAGTCTTTACTGTGTGCTCGGCACTCTGCTAACCATACACATTATCTCAGTAAAACTCATACTCCTGTGAGCTGGGAATCAATTGCCAGGTGAGGAATTCATGGTGTAGGGACGTTGGGAAACTCGCCCAAAGTCAGGCTGTTCAAGAGTGATGAGGCCAGACAGATTCTAATCCATGTCTGACTCCGGAGTCTACTAGAAGGCATGCCTGTCTGTCTCTTCAACATTCCTCACAGTTCTGCACTTAGAAATTGTACGTATTGCTCCCTTAATTGTACTTATAAGAGAACTAGCCTCAAAAAGGTAGGTCCCATGCCATCTCATGAAAAAAATATTAAAATATAAAGTTATGACTTTCCACAAACAGCTCAGTTTATTTTATTTCATTTGGTTTCGAGATCATTCCATGAAATAATTTCTCTGTAACAATTGGAAATTGGAGAGACACCTGGCTGGCTCATTTATTAGAGCATGGGACTTCTGATCCTGGGTTGTGAGTTCAAGCTCCATATTGGGTGTGGAGCCTACTTTAGAAAAAAAAAAAAAAAAAGAAAAAAAAAAGGAAATTGGACGTGTGTCTTAGAAAAAATTCTAGGAGAACTGATGAGATTCACAATTTAGTAGCATGAGCAAAGAATCCCGGAGGATTTCAGGGAGATTTTCTTGAGTTTCCTGCCAAATAGGAAATCAGGTGTGGTGGGGATTTGTGAGGATGACTTTCCAGGAAGGCTAAGTCTCCAGGGTCCAGAACTGCCAAAGCCCTGGGCCACACCCCCTGGAGGATGCCCAGGGGAACCGCTAGGCAGATGTGAAAGGCCTTGCTTTGTGAATTAGGCAGTCTCATTAGCTGGTGATGAAGTGGCTCCCAAAGCAGAGATCCCAAGTGCCTGGCCAATTTTGGGTCCTATTTGATGCTTGTTATTGCTTCCACAAATCACACAGCTGCAAAGAAGGTGCGTACATTTTGGTTCCTGGGACCTTCCTTGCATGCGAGAGCAAATTGCGCCTGAGAGCTCCCAGAAGAAGATAGGCACTGGTCTAAACATCTCATCCACATTAACTCTTCAATAACTAATAGTGTGGTTCTATTATCTCCATTTTACAGATGAAGAAACTGAGCCTTTCCCTCCACAGTCAGGATTTGAACCCAGTCAGTCCGACTCCAGAGTCTATATTCTTAATCATTGCTGTCCATTTCCTTAAATTAATAATGAAGAGGAGGGAGGAGGCATACGGGGAGGAGGAATAGGGAAAAAAAAAAAAAGATAAAGGACATTCCTATGAATACCACCATTTAGTTCAATAAGCAGCTTCCGGAGAACCTATGAGCCCCGCCTTGGAACCAGGAACTCCTGAGCCACAGTCCATTCATTCACACCCTGCAAGAAGAGTGGAGAAGCTGAACCGGTTATTTCTATACAACGTGGAAACACTAACGGGAAAGTCCACTGGGGCACGGCAGAAATTCCTGCGTGTCCAAGCACATACGGAAGGTGGAAAGTTACCTAGTTAAAGTGACTGACCATTAAGGCACAGACCAATTCAGTCAAAGACCCATTATTGTGGAGTCCATGTCACTCTGCTTCCATAAAACTAAGCTTGTTTTTACAAGACTGTTCTGGAAAAGTGAAATTTAAACAAATTCACAACCCTACTAGTAGGGTTTGGTCTCTGTTGTTTCCTTTAAAGACTGCAAAACACTCAGGCAAACTTAAAATACAAGGATTAAGTCCTGTAATAAAAAAAAATTAAGCCGAAAATAACTCCAGTGTGCTGTATGCTTTAAAGTTTTTGCAATAGAATGGTTGGAAAATACCTTCCACTAAAATCTGCTGAATGATGACTGATGTATTTTCGCCTGCTCATTCAATTGCCTAATGGCAGCTACGTAGAAGTAAATGCCTGTCCCAAAAGCTTTGACTTTAAACGCCAGACGAGCAAGTGCTTTGCAACAGAGACCAAAGAAGTGTGTCCCCAGGAATTCCAGAGGGGCGGTGAATAGGACCGCCAGAGAGGTTCCTGTTCCCTGCGTAGGGCCTGGGAGCAAATCCGCGTGGGGGAAGATTAGCGGGGCTTGTAGGGCCGGAGGGGGTGGGTCACCCCTCAGGGTGGGCTGTCGCCTGCTCGCCCTTGTCCGCCCGCCGCGGCAGAGAGGAGCGCCAGGACCAACACCCGGTCGCTCGCGGCGTCCGGGCAGCGAGTCCGCGCCCGGCGGGCGGCTCCCCAACTCTCCGGAGGATGCGGACCCGGGATGCGCCCCGGAGCTCACACAGCGTGGCCGACGCAGGAGCTCGAAAAACAAAGCGAGTGGCTGGGCGGGCGCGGTGGGCGCGAGGCCGAGCACACACGTTGCTCCGAGCCCGGGCGCCGCCGGCGAGCCCCGCCGGCCAGCCCGGGTCCCCAGAAGACCCCCACAGTCCCCCTTCCTCCGGTGCAGGGATTTGAGGAACCCCGAGCCGAGGGAGTCCCCCGCCCCCGGGGCCCCCGCCGCGGTCGGAGCCGGGACTAAGGCTGTTCGCCGCGCGGGAGCCTCAGACTTTTCTTCCGGGGGTGTGTGTGTGTGGCGGGGGGGGGGGGGGGGGGTAAGAGGGCGGGGCCGGGGAAACAAAGGAAACTTGGGCCGGGCCCCGGGAGCGGCGTGTGTGGCTCGCGAGTTCGCCCCGGGTCCTGTGTGGGAGTCGCCGGGCGCCTGTGCCAGCCTGCACGCAGTCGGCGCGGGGAAACATAAAGCAGCATGCCAGCAGCCGGCGGCGCCCTGCCGCCCACCTGCCGCGGCCCGGCCGCCCCGGGGTCTCCCGGGCGGCGGCGGAGGGAGGGGGCGCGGGGGAGCCCGGCGGGGGAGGGGGGGGGGAGGGCGGGGAGGCGGCCGGCGGGCGCGCGCGGGGGGCGGTGGCGACGGCGGAGGGGAGCGCGGGTGGGCGGGCGGCGCCACGTCACGGCTATTGTGGCTGTCCCGGTATATAAGGTCCCGCCGGCCGGCCGCGCTCCCCACCTTGCCTGCGCCCGCCCGGAGCCAGCGGTTCTCCACTCACCCCGCATCCAGTGAGACGCGCCGCGCACCGACGCCGACGGAGCGGACATGGGCAGAGCGATGGTGGCCAGGCTCGGACTGGGGCTGCTGCTTCTGGCGCTGCTCCTACCCACGCAGGTGAGGCCCTGGCGCCCGCGGGGCTCGGGGGCCGCGCTTTGTTGGGGGGGGGTCGGAGCCGCCCCCAGGGGACCGACCTGCGCCCCCAGCGCGGGCAGCCGACTGGGGTTGCGGAGAGAGAATCCCGCAATATCTGGCCTGGGAGAGGGCAACGAGGAGCCCACTTTCCGCTCCCCCGGCGGGCTGCCCCCACCCTCCCGCGGCCCCGGGAACAATGCCCTTCCGCGCGTGGGCCGGGAGGCCCCTGCCCTGCCCCGAGTCCCAAGCAGCTCCTTCCCGGGCCGGCTGGAGTCCACCACCCGCTTTCTCCCAGAGGTCCGAGGCCCTAGCGGGAAAGAGAACGTGTCTTTCCCACCTCTGGAGCGTCCGGAGACCTCGGGCTGTCCCGGGAGGGCACCCCGCTTCCCTCCAGGAGTGTCTTCGCGCCCCCTGAGTACCACACAAAGGGGACGATCCCCTTCGGGACGCCGTTCTCACCCATCCTCGTCTTAGCTGGTTCGAGGAAACCCTGGCTTTCGGGCCCTGTTAACCCACCCCAGTCCCGCGCAGTTCCCGGCTGAAGCCTGGGCGGGGACCCGCTCCTCACCCTGCGCTCTCCCGGGTCCGACCTTAAATTACACGCCCATCTCTTGTCACCTGGGAACCCCGTGGTAGCTCCCAACGGCTAACTCTGGGTAGGCGGCGGGTGGGACGTTGCCGTCCCGAGTCAAGTCCCCGGCAGGCTTTGTCCCCATCGCCGCCGCCCCCTCCCAGATTCTCTATCCCGGGAACCGATTTCGGGTCAGCGCGGTTAACGAGGACCGCGCTGCCCCGCAGGTGGCTGCGCGGCCTCCTCGAGGGAGGCTGGGGGCTGAGCCTGGGAGAACCGAGCGGGGTGGGGGGCGCGAGATGGGGGGAGGGCGAGAAGGGTCAATTTTTTCCAGGAGCTCGCTCTGGGAGGGCAGAGGTGGGAACGTGGGGCTCCCCGCCTCTTACAATGGGGCTTTATGAGGAGTGTCTCCTGAGCTTTTTCCTCCGAGAAGTTGGGTGCGACGGGTCTCACCTGGAAGCGCAGCCGGAGAGCGAAGCGCTCCTCCGCTTCCCCTCCGCGGGCCGGGTGACTGTACCCTATTGTTGTCTTGCGGGTCGGCTGCGCTCCCGAGCCTTTCACAATTCCTCCGTGGGGGAGGGGCGCGGCCGCAGAAAACGTGCTGATCTCCCTCACCCGCACCCCACCTCCATTCCGACCAGATCCCCCCCACCCCAAAATTTCAAAAGGGAGGTTTTAGGTAAGCAAATCTAGTTTGGTAGGGAAATTTTTATTTAATGTCAATTTCACACATTAACATTTGTTTCTTTTGTTGGTGTAGAGGACCTTTAGATTCGCCTATAGGTGCACTAGGCTCTGTGACAAAGGTCACCCGCTGCACTCACACTATAAGGTCTTTGTATACGTGAGAACAGATAACCTATAAGGCATCCCAAACCAGGTTTTGTCCCCAAACAGCTCTGGTTTAGATAATTTCCCGTATTATTAATGCTTTCCTTTTAGGGAATGCCATTTCCTTGGCAGGAGAGGCTGAATGTTGCACACAGTAGGTGCTCAGTAAGCATGTTGGTCAAGATTTTCCTTTATTTTGGGTCGGATTTATACATTTTAAGCCCATATTTGCTTAATGATGGGTTTTACAACAAAGGGAGCTGATGCTGCTATAGAACGGATTTATCTTTGGATCATCGGCAGCAAAATGGACATGTGGCCCAGACCTGCCTGGTGCCACATCCTCCCTCCTGTCTGTAATCAGAAGCCCTCTTAAACCCTCCCTCGCAGGGAGAGCTGAAATCTCCCATCTGCCTTTGTTCTGTGACAAAGGAGAGATTATCACGTGCCCCGCTGGACTGTGCATTTCGTGACTTGAAAAATCAGTGTGGTGAATGGTGCCACTAGGCGTTGGGACACTGGGGGAACGTTGGTTCTTGGCCACAGCATTGGACTTAATGACCAGGCAGGGAGGCTGCTGCTGGTGAAAACTTAACACCAGACCCTGTTGGTGTCTTTTGTGCTGTCATTCTGACTCCATGGCATTTGGGGAAGAAGTCCTTTTGCTTCAGGAAAGACTCAGGAAAGACATCATCTTTTTCAATTTAAAACAAATGTTGTGGCCACTTTTGAGAAGACTATATAGATCTATATAATTTCAAGATTTCAAGGGAGCAGATAATATATCCCATGTCCCCTTAAGTTAAATCCAAGGCTTTGTTAAATGGGTATGGGAAAGTTACCTAGCAAATCCAGGATAGACAGTTTGACAAACGTACAGATTTTACAGTATTTTAGAATCCACATTACTCATGCAACTTTCAAAGCTTCCCCTTACTGGGAGACCAGGGCAAATCTTTTGCAATGCCAGTAAGTTGGCATCATCACAAAACCTAGATTAGTTAACTTGGTCCTTTATTTCTTCAAAAAGAATTAAAAATAAAGCCACACTCTTGGAAGTTAATAGTTAGAGGAACGTTTTTGGTCGCTGCTACCTTTGCAGTCCTGTAGGCATCTGTAGGTATTTTGTGTTGAATCAAAAGAACGATCTTAACGGCACTAAGCAAGAATTCAGAACTAAATGACAGGTAAGGAAACCATGGGGGAAGAGCAATCTAGGAATCTCTCTTTTATCACATTGCATATTAAGGATGTGTAGAGGCAGCTGTGACCTGTGGAAATTTACCAGTGTAACTTTTTGTATATTTTAGATTTATTCAAATACAACAAATATAACAGCTGCAAACAACTCCTCCCAGAGTACCTCGACTGCTCCCAACCCAGCTAATACCACCACCACACCAACTGGCGGTGCTCTGCAGTCAACAGCCAGTCTCTTCGCGATCTCGTTCTCTCTTCTACAGCTCTACTGTTAAAAGACTCAGGCCAAAAACATCTATACTTGCCCATCTTCTAAACCCAATCCAAATGGCGTCTAGACATCCAGTGTGACAAGGAAAAACAGGTCTTCATCGTATCTGCTAATTCCACACTTTATTTTATTGACACCGAAAATGTTGAGGATCCCAAATTTGATTGGTTTGAAGAACATGTAAAGGGTTTGACTAGATGATGAATGTCTATTAAATCTGCTGGAGTTCCATGTACAAGATGAAGAGACAACATTCAAGATTAGTTAAGAGATAATTTCTTTAAATGTGGCTTAAGAAGTATGGACATGTAAAATTCTACCTTGAAAATGAGACTAGATTTTATCTTACCTAGATGTAAAAGATGAGATGTGAACACATTCAGTTTTCATTCGGTTCATTAAATCTTCAAGGCCATTGAAAACAGTTAATACAGAAAGCTTCCCTGATTCTATTTATTCGTACATTAGAAGGAACTTCCAGGAGTTACTGTAAATCCTCAATGCATTGTTTTAGCAGTACTAACTTAATGCCTGTGTACTCTAGATAAAAAGTTTTACCTTGTTAAGCTATCACTGTTTCTTGGGAACTGAACTCTTTCCTCTGAGGCTTTGAATTTGATATTGCATTTGATTTTTTTATATATTAATTGACATGTATCAGGGCAATGATGGATTGGAATCTACCCCCCAATTAAAGCATAATGAGTAAATTTTGCTTATATACTGATCACTTACTCGTATTCAAGAGTGCCAGAGTCATTTAACTAAACTTGATTCCAAAGAGTAGAGGAACATTGACCTCCGCTAACTTCAAAATGCTTTTCATTTCTGCATATGTTGAATATTTTGTAATTTAAAAAATGATCTGTTTTGAAGGTAAAATCAACAAATCTTGAAATTAAAAAGGCAAAATGTGTGCAGAAGCCAAAATTGTAAATCAAGTATTTGGGAAGTGAAGACTGGAAGCTTACATTAAATTTGGGAAAATTTTATACTCTTTTCTGTAAATACTTTTTTTTTTTTTTTTTAAACTCTGAATCAGAATAGCCACATTTGGAATACTTTCTGTTAGTCAGTATCTTTAGATAGTTAGAACCTGGTCCTAAGCCTAAAGTGGGCTTGATTCTGGCAAGTAAATCTTTTTACAACTTCCTCGATGCACAGAAAGCTTTTTAAAAATAGACACTCTAAGGTCTTTTGTTCGCATGGTCACACACTGATGCTTAGATGTTCCAGTATTTAATATGGCCGCAGTAGTCTTGATAACCAAAGTCATTTTTTCCCATCTTTAGGAACCTTTACCAGAACAACCATATTCAACTGATCTCAAGCTACTGTGTGTGTGAATGAACATTCCATTTTGTTTCATACCTGAATGCTGTACATCTATTTTGGATTGTATATTGTGTTTGTGTATTTATGCTTTGATTCATAGTAACTTCTCATGTTATGGAATTGATTTGCATTGAACACAAACTGTAAATAAAAAGAAATGGCTGAAAGAGCAATCTGTTGAATTTTAAGTTTTTTTTTTAAATTTTTTAGAGGAAGGGAGGGGTTGGGGAGGGAGCAAGAGGTGGATGCTTAACCAACTGAGCCACCCAGATTCCCCTATTGAATTTTAAATTTTTCTGATGCAGCAAATACTTTGCGGATTATCATGGTTATAGGAATCTATTTAAGCTATTAAGAATATATCTATTTTTCTATTAACCAGAACGTTATAGTACAGCTGTTTCACATTGCATTGCACAGCAGCAGGAGGTTTTGACTAAAGAATTAATCTGAAAGTGGTCATCTTAAAGCTGGGAAGGAAGATTGTATACTCCCCTAGTTATTCAACAACTTGGGCACCAGCTGTATTCTAGGGTACTGAAAATGGAATGCTGAACTTGCTGGGCAAGTTACTTTGGTTGGGAAAGAGAATGTATATGATGACAGATAAGCAGTATGTTGTCACTTAGTGCTGTGAGGCAAACCGGCCAGGGTGGTGAGTCAGGGGCTCTGGGCTGCATCATTAGGGATGGTCTTGGTGCCATTTCTTTTTTTCTTTTTTTTTTTTTTTAACTGATATATTTTTTTTAATTTATTTATTTGTCAGAGAGAGAGAGAGCGAGCACAGGCAGACAGAGTGGAAGGCAGAGTCAGGGAGAAGCAGGTTCCCTGTGGAGCAAGGAGCCCGATGTGGGACTCGATCCCAGGACGCTGGGATCATGACCCGAGCCAAAGGCAGCTGCCCACCAACTGAGCCACCCAGGCGTCCCGTTGGTGCCATTTCTGATGGAGGGAACATGTGCTAAGTTCCTGAGTCTGTTTAATTACTGGCGCTGTTTCTAGATCTGCACTGAGGTCCACAAGTCAACTTTGGTTTCCTAAGCTGTCACTTCTATCTGCTCCTTTTGTATTCTAGAGTTCTTTTTTTTTTTTTTTTAAAGATTTTATTTATTTGACAGACAGAGATCACAAGTAGGCAGAGAGGCAGGCAGAGAGAGGAAGGGAAGCAGGCTCCCTGCTGAGCAGAGAGCCCGATGTGGGGCTCCATCCCAGGACCCTGGGATCATGACCTGAGCCAAAGGCAGAGGCCTTAACCTACTGAGCCACCCAGGCACCCCGTAGAGTTCTTTGATACTTCTAGTGTGTTCCTGGACTCCTAGTTCTACCATCTTTATTGCTGGTCAGGGACTGCCAGAAAAGACAGGATGGAATTAGGGAGTAAGTGGGAACTAGTCTACAGGTAACAGTTTCCTCTTCAAGGAATCAGTTCTGTTAAGGCCTTTCAGCTGATGGAATCAGGCCCACCCAGAGTAGGAGAGTCTCAAGTCAACTGATAACAGACATTAAAAACATTTACAAAATCCTTCATAGCAACACCTAGGTTTGGCTGAGCGGTGGGACTACCCAATTTGACACATGAACTGATCATACAGTCCACCTCTTGTCAACCTGGCATTCACACTCCACTCTGAACCACACTTAATTAACAAACAAGGACAAAAACAAGATGATACATCTAATGCGATGGAACTATCCTGCATACAACCCCAGACAAACTCTTGATCATTCTCAGTCGTCTTGATAACCCACATAAATGCTGAGATACAAAGTTTATTGTTACTAGTACATAACATTAGATGATGGGGGAAGAAAACAAATGTGCTCTTTGCATGTGAGTGTATATACAAACATAAGGAAGAAATAGAATTCACAGTCCTCATTTCAGCAACTGGTCACGTGGCTATAGCCGGTTTTTATAGCTGCCTTCCATCATCCATTCCATATTTCCTTTGCCCTCAGCAAGCACTTCAGCTGGTCATGGTTCTTAACCTGGAGAGGTGACTTAAACCTTTGAATTTGGTTGTAGTTTTCTACCCACTTCAATCACAGGACGTGGTAGTACTAAGAGATGCCTCAACAGCTCTGTTTTTCCAGATGTCCTGTCGCTTAGCAACCCAAATTTCCATTGGTAGTCAGGATCGGTCCCTCTACCCAGCAGAGTAACTAACTACCTTCTTTGTTGATTCAGAGGCTTGTGGAGCTCAAAGTGGTTGGGTGGCGATCTCAACTTCTGGTTCAGTGGAACCACTGCTGTGTCTGCTGATGGAAGCCTTCCTTCCTTTAGAACTAAGATCTCTAGGCCAGCAGAGCACAAGTTCTCGAGGACAGGGAGTGTACAGTGTGCTAGTGAATCACAGAGATGATAGTGAGTGGTGCCACTCCCATTTTCACTCCTTGATACCTGGATGTGCGAATTGTGGCTATGGGATCAAAACAGCACCGTGGTTAGAGCACAGAAAGCCTCCTGGAATTCAAAGTCCTAGCCCTGTGACATTGCCCGCTACCTGGACCTGTCACTTGAGTTTTCAAAAGGCCATTCTATCAATCCATTGCTCCAGGGTGGCAGGGGAAAATGGTAAAACCGGTGAATCACATAGATGTGGGCCCATTGCCACTCATCATTGGCCAAGTTCCTTCATCAGAAGCAATATTATGTGGATCAGCATGATGGTGGATAAGGTATTCTGTAAATTCACAAGCATTTTGGCAAAAACATATGCAGAGAAGGCAAATCCATATCCAAAAATAAGTGTCTATTTGGTAAGAACAAAATGCTGCTTCTTCCATGGTGGACGTGGTCCAATGTAATCAACATTCCACGTGGCTGATCGCTCCCAGGAGTGGTGCCATGTGGGGGCGTCAGTGTTGGTCACTGCTGCAGCAGTTTGGGCACTCAGCGGCGGCTGTAGCCGGGTCAGGCTGAACACAAGGCCCTGTTGCTGGACCCGTGCATCACCTCCATCCCTGCCACCATGGCCATGTAGTTCATGAACCCACTGGGTGATGACAGCGACGGCCAGGGAATGAAGCTGACTGGTACACCTAAAACAGGCCATCTCATCCACTTGTTTTTTAAAACACTCCTCTGCTGAGGTCATCTTTTGGTGAATATTCACATGGGACACAAATATCTTTTTTTTTTTTTTTAATTTATTTATTTTAGAGAGAGAGCCTGAGCGGGAGGGACAGAGGGAGGGGGAGAGAGAAACGCAAGCAGACTCCATGCTGAGCACAGAGCCCATTGCTGGGCTCGAACTCACGACCCTGAGATCATGACTTGAACTGAAACCTAGAGTCTGGTACTGAGCTCCAGGCACCCCGAGACACAAGTATTTTTTTTTTTTTTGAAGATTTTATTTATTTATTTGACACAGAGAGAGAGAGAGATCACAAGTAGTCAGAGAGGCAGGCAGAAAGAGAGGGGGAAGCAGGCTCCCTGCTGAGCAGAGAGACCAACGTGGGGCTCGATCCCAGGACCCTGAGATCATGATCCAAGCAGAAGGCAGAGGCTTAACCCACTGAGCCACCCAGGCACCCCAGGACACAAGTATTTTAACACTCTTTTCCCATTCAGAGATTTCTCCCCATTTACCTCCTTCCCACCTGCCTTGTCACCAGGTTTCCAATCATGTCCATCCAGCCAACCTGTTGGCTTCAGCCCATGAGCTGGTGCAGACCCACCCCTCCAAAAGGCCATTTCTCTTTCCAGGCAAAATGAACAACCAGCTACAGTGCTTGTGATTCTGCCCACTGGAGTAGTTCCCTTTTTAAAAGATTTTATTTATTTGTTTATTTGACAGAGAGAGAGAGAGAGAGAGAGAGAGAACAAGCCAGGGAAGGGCAGAGGGAGAAGGAAAAGCAGACTCCTCGCTGAGACGAGAGCCTGACATGGGGCTCGATCCTGGGACCCTGGGATCATGACGGGATCTGAAGGCAGAAGCTTCACTGACTGAGACACCCAGGCACCCCTAGAGTATTTTCCTTTATCACTGTCCTTCAGGGGTGTCCCAGAAGGGAGTTGTAGAGGGTCGCTGTCTATTTGGGGGTGGTGCCTGCATATTGTGCAGATCCTGTAAACCAGAATCATGTTTTCTCTTCCTCAGTCCATTGGTCACGGGAACATCCCGCGAAGGCGATGTCACAGAAGTAGAGGCCGTGGGCATTTGGGGCCACTTCTTCACGTAACTTGTATCTTCAAGCCCAATGTCATATATATATTCCACTTTCATTTGATGGTAGAGTGCTGCTGTGCACACCCAGCTTTATGGCTCAGTGGGTTAGAGCACTCCAAGTTCATGAAGTGGTGGTCCGTGGTTAAGCGCTTAGTGTTTACCAAAGCCCAGTGATGAGTAGGATCTTGATTCTCAAGGAAGATTTCCTGTCTGCAGAGGAGGGTAGGCCTTTGCTCTGAAATCCTAAAAGTGACCATCACACCCAACCCTTGATCAAGTTTATAGAAAAGAACCCAAAATCTGGGGATAGCTTTAGAAAGTAATTATCGGTGCTCATGGAGGAGGAAATCAAATACCTTTTTCAACTACTCCTTGAAAATGATTTCAAACTCATCTGGGCTGTTGTATTTATCAGAGAATTACTCTAAATTGTATTTGGGTGTTATACTTCAAACATTCACATGTAAATACTATTCATAATTTATAGCTAAATTATGCAATGAATATTCATTGTATGGGTGTCTCCTGAACCACGTAGTAAATAAAAACAAACAGTTTAGAGACAAGCAGATAGTTGAAGAGCTATGTCATAAAGTTAGGATGAGAAAAATCCATTTAGAACTGAGCATTCCAAACACACACCCAGTGCCACTACCACAGTCAATAAAACAGAACTCAAATATCGAGGTAGCCAAAAAGTATGTGTTTTTCATTTCTCATAAATCTCATTTGGGGTTGGCTTGATTATTTTTGATTCCTTCCTTACGGAAGGATATCCGGTATAAAGGTATAAAGAGAATTTTTTTTTCTCTAATTTTGGTAGGATGGTACTTTTTGAAACAACGAAGCCCCTGCCATGGTTTGCCTTTCCGTGTCTCTTCCAATTACATCTAAATTTGAAAATCGGTGCCTTTCTAAGAACCTTGAGAAAGTTTCCATATTTATGATTTTGGAAAGAAATACCTCTGTGAGCCCAAAGGGTCTGATGCGGTCTCGCTGTCATGCTTCTCAGCTACTGGCAGGTGCTAAGGTGTGAAGGAACCGCACATGTCCAAGGCTGAACTCATTACCTTCCCTCCCCAGACCTGCTGCTTTTCTATTCAGAATACCTGCCTGCCAAATCGCTCTCGTTACAAGCCTCGGAGATTTTTCCTCTCTCCCCACTTCCAATCAGCCCCAGATCCTGTCACTTCAAGTCAGAAATGTCTAGGCGACCCACCTCTCTTCTCCCTCCCCCTGCTTTCTTCTGCCTGGCATCCTCTGTTGAAGCTCTGCCTTCCTGTCCTTCCCTCTTAGTGTTTCCACCTTGTGCCTCTTCTCCGAAATGTGGATCTGATCATTGTTTTCCTCACTTTACAAGTTTGGCTGGCTACCCTTCGCCTATAGAATGTAAAATAGAACCCCCTGCCCCACTCCGTCCCAATTCATGGTCCTAAGGCTTTTCACAGTCTGGCTCCAATTCAACTTTTTTTTTTTTTTTTTTTAAAGATTTTATTTATTTATTTGACAGAGAGAAATCACAAGTAGGCAGAGAGGCAGGCAGAGAGAGGAGGAAGCAGGCTCCCTGCTGAGCAAAGAGCCCGATGTGGGGCTCGATCCCAGGACCCTGGGATCATGACCTGAGCCAAAGGCAGAGGCTTTAACCCACTGAGCCACCCAGGCGCCCCCAATTCAACTTTTTAATCACACTAGATCGCTCCCCATTTTCTGAATTAACAATGTCAATGTCTTCTGTGAATGCATCCACACATCCAACTCAGCGTGGCAGTTAAAGGTCTGGATGCTTAAGCCAGGCTACCTCAGTTTGCCTCCAGGCTTCCCTATGATTCGCTGAAGAGCTTAGTTGATTACAGGCATTCTCTGTGGCCTGGGAGTCTTGTCTGTAAATGGGCTTGAGAGTAACTGTACCTATCTCATCAGGTTGTTGGGAGAATTAAGTGAGTTAACAGGCAAAGCCTTAGAGTGGAGTCTGGTACATTGCTAGTTCATATTTGATAAACTCTGGCCAGCATTCTTTTCTGTTAATATATGAACATTGTATTGACCTGTCTGTGAGCTCTTTGAAGGTAGGAATAGTGCCATAATCATTTCTGGATGCCTGATGTGTGACTGAGGGTAGGTGCTCAATTAATGTTGAGAAGGGAAAAGAGCCAGCAGAAATACCTTAGTACCAGGGTAACTGGGGGAGGGACAGACCTTTGATACTATATTAGGTCATGGGGGAAGCATGAGAAGGTGGTTAGGACTATTTCTAAATAGGCTGGTTTCAGGGCTGCTTGGTTTTCATCAGATAAGCATGCTGCTTATCTAACTATGACAATGGTTCTCAACTCGGACTGCATATTAGAATCATGTGTGAAGCTTTTTAAAAAATAATGATGTCTGGGGGCACCTGGCTGGCTCAGTCCGGTAGAGCATGCAACTCTTGATCTCAGGGTTGTGAATTCGAGTCCCACCTTGGGTGTAGGAATGACTTAAAAATAAGATCTTTTTTAAAAAATAGTGATGTCTGCCCCCTCTACCTACCTAGAAGATTCTGATTTAATTGGTCTGGATGGAGTTCAGTCATCAGTACTTTTTTTTTTTAATTGGTACTTTTTAAAAGGTCCGCTGGTGATTCGGAAGTGCAGCCTAGTTGGGAAGCACAGGCCTGCCAGTAGGTCGGAGCTGTCCTGACCAGGATCTTCAAGCCGTTGTGCCTGTAGCAAAGGTGTTCATATGGTGGCTGTGCGTGGAGACAAGTAGGGTGACTTTCCACTAGCCTCTCATTTGGGTTTCTGCAGAAATCCAAAAGGACACGTGGATTTATGCTAGAATCACCTGGTCTCATGTCTAGTGCCTGAAACACTGTCATCAGCAGATCCAGAGGCCAGTCCTGCATCTGAAAACTTGCTACATGGCCCCTGTAAGCCTCTGTGGGTTTCAAGAGGATTGGACTTTTCAGAAATACTTCACAGTTTTATTTATTTATTTGTTTTTACGATTTTTATGTATTTGAGAGAGCGCACGCATGCGCGCTGGAGCGCGCGGTGGGGGGGGGGGGGCAGAGAAGCTGACTCCAGGCTGAGCTGGGAGCGCAACAGGGGGCTGGACCCGAGGACCCCAGGGTCGAGACCTGAGCGGAAGGCAGGACCGTTAAGCGACATTGCCATGCAGGTACCCAGTACTTTACAGTTTTAGAATACTAAGATTCCATTCAACTTAAAACATTCCGTGATTCAGAATGTTATTCTTCTTCTTTCTTTTTTTTTTCCTGAGACCTTTTGTGAGAAATTAGGCTCAGTACTCCCATGCTGAGCCTACAACAATTTATGCAAGTTCATTGGTGTTACTCTAGAAGACACTGGGCATTCATATACATTTGTTCTGTTATTCAGCTGTCATTTTGCACCCTACCACAATTTATGAAGACTCTGAGAAGGTTTCTCTCAATGATCGATTAATACAACCTAAGTGATAGTTGTTTTTTATCTTAAATGAGATTGCAACAACTTTGAACTGTTCCATGAAGCTTGGGAAATACAACCAGTGACACAACTCTGGTTGAGACTTGGGTGTGAATGCAATCAGGAAACAGTTCCTCTTTGTAGCCTCATCACTAACAATGTGTTTATCAGTACACAGTTATTACTTGTTTATTTGCTTATTTATTCTGTCTCGTTCTAATAAAAGATTTGAGTCAGGTTATAGAATTATGCATTATATACTGGGTTACAAATGCATGAGGAATTTGAGGTAGAGAATAAATAGGGGTAGAAGAAAACTGTGGGTTCATGGATAGGATTCAAGAATACTTGTCATGGGGCACCTGGATGGCTCAGTGGGTTAAGCCTCTGCCTTCGGCTCAGGTCATGATCCCAGGGTCCTGGGATCGAGCCTCGCATCGGGCTCTCTGCTCAGCAGGGAGCCTGCTTCCTCCTCTCTCTGTCTGCTTCTCTGCCTACTTGTGATCTCTGTCTGTCCAATGAATAAATAAAATATTAAAAAAAAAAAAAGAATGCTTGTCATGAGGTTCTGAATAGTTCCTATAGCCAATTGAAGGAAGGGGCCATGACTCCAAATAGAAGTTAAATTGCTTGTGCATTTAAAACACGTGCGTAAACAAGAAGGCCTGAGGTCTGAGGAGAGCTTTTTGTATGGGTCCTTAGGAAGGGACTTCAAGGTAAATATGGTCAACATCACTAACACCGTCCTTGTGATGAGCAGAACTGTTTCTTAAGTCTATTTCTTAACATTTTCATCAAGACAAGTGACATAGCAAAGATTAATTGAGCAGAACAGCTGATCTTTGAACAACAAGGGGATTAAGGGCTCCCATCCCCCCACACAGTTGGAAATCTGTGTATAAATAACTTTTGACTCCCCTCCCAAACATAAGACTAGACCCAAAAATACAGAGAAAAAACTAATGGTTGCCAGAGGGAAGGGTGTGGAGGGGGATGGGCAAAATGGGTGAAGGGGAGTGGGAGATCCAGGCTTCCAGCTATGGACTGAGTCACTGGGATAAAAGGTGCAGCATCAAGAGCATAGTCAATGGTATTGTAACAGCATTGTGTGGGGACAGATGGTAGCTATACTTGTGGTGAGCACAGCGTAATGCATTGACTTGTCAAATCACTAGGTTGTACACCTGAATTAATGTAACATTGTATGCTGACTATACTTCAATAAAACATATATAATAAACTGAATTAAATTAGCAAAAAAAAAAAAAATCTCCCAACTATTAGCCTAGTGTTGACCAGAAGCCTTACTGATAACAAAAAATGTTTGATTAACACATATTTTGTATGTTATATGTATTATATTTTGTACTCTCACCGTAAGTAAGCTATAGAAAAGAAAATGTTCCTTAAAAACTCATAAGGAGGGGTGCCTGGGTGGCTCAGTCATTAAGCATCTGCTTTTGGCTCAGGTCATGATCCCAGGGTCCTGGGATGGAGCCCCAGATCGGGCTCCCTGCTTGGTGGGAAGCCTGCTTCTCCCTCTTCCACTTGCCCTGCTTGTGTTCCCTCTCTCACTCTGTCTCTGTCTGTCAAATAAATAAATAAATATTAAAAAAAAACCCAAACTTATTCTTAAGGAAAAGAAAATACATTTACCATATTGCATTTATTAAAAAAAAAATCTGGACATAGGTGGACCCACACAGTCCTAAACTGTGTTGCTCAAGGATCAACTGCAGTTTTATCAGAGCTAAAGTGGTGTTAACCAAATATGCAGCTCTATAATTGAATATTTGTAAGGAAAAAAACCTCTGAATGTTTACAGGGGTCTATAGACAACATTCTCCATGAATGAACTTTTGATATGGATTGAGCAGAAAATAATAGTAAATGCCATGTACCAGTCATGCTAAATGTTTTTAACATATATCCTTTTATTTTCTACTTGAAGCATTTCTGAGGTTCCTCTTCTTCTTTTTTTTTTTTTTTTAAAGATTTTATTTATTTGACAGAGAGAAAGATCACAAGTAGGTAGAGAGGCAGGCAGAGAGAGAGGGGGAAGCAGGCTCCCTGCTGAGCAGAGAGCCGGATGTGGGGCTTGATCCCAGGACCCTGGGATCATGAACTGAGCCAAAGGCAGAGGCTTTAACCCACTGAGCCACCCAGGTGCCCCAATACTTGAAGCATTTCTATGTGGTCAGTGCTGCTACCATCATCATCACCTTTTAAGATGAGGAAACCAAAATGGAAAGATGTTTGGTAGCTTGCCCAAGGTGATACTGTAGTAGACTGGTATCAGACCCAGGTCATGTGGCCCTTTGCTTTCAGCCAACTGCTCTATCATTGTCTCCTTGAGAGTCTGGGATTATCTTCTCTGGCGGGATCATGAGGTAGAGCTCTTCCTTTTGCTGTTTAAGAGCAAATGCATATGTTTGTATATTTAAACATACAGTAAAGTGGACATCATGTCATGAAAATTTAGGAGACTGCTCAGGGCTGGATAGCAGCCATGGCATATCCAACTGGGATGTTGGACAAACAATTGAATCCATGATACAGGCCACAGAGGTCTATGATTTTCAAGGAGGTTAGGAAGGGACCCAACAAAGGCATATGGGCATGGGGTAAATGGTGAAGGAGACAGATAAACAGACTGTGCCCCACAGCTCTTTCCCGTCTCCCCCCTGCCTCCCTTCTCCCAAGGAGAACACTTCCATGGTGATGGCTCCCTTCGGGGGCTTCCATTTAAGTTTCAATTAAGCAAAAAATTACAAGGCAAAACAATTTAAACAATTACTCTTCTATGCCATTACAACAACAATGATTTCTAAATCCCCACATTTATTGTTTTCTTCCAATTATGTAAGCAATACATGTTCATTGTGAAACACATGAAAAAAAGAAGTACAAGTCACTCCTACCACTGGCAATGACTACAATTTGCGTTTTTTAAAAAAGATTTTATTTATTTATTTGAGAAAGAGAGAGAGTGAGTGAGTGAGTGGGAGGGAGAGGGAGAGAGAATCTGAAGCAGACTCCGTGCTGAGTGCGGAGCCCAGTGTGGGGTTCAGTCCCACAATTATGAGATCATGACCTGAGCTGAAACAAAGAGTTAGATGCTTAGCCAGCTGAGCCACCCAGGCATCCCTACAATCTGCATTTTGATATCGTCTCCAGTCTCTTTCCCCATTTGTCTATACAGATATATGTACATGAAAGCATATGTAGTTCAACAAAGTTGTTTTATAACCTGCTGTTTCACTTAATAATGTATCATATGAGAGCACCGAATCCTAACCACTAGACCACCAGGTAAGTTTAATGTATCACATGATTGATCACTTTAGCAACACAGTTTTTTTTTTTTTGTTTGTTTGTTTTGTTTTGTTTAAGATTTTATTTATTTATTTGACACAGAGAGATCACAAGTAGGTAGAGAGGCAGGCAGAGAGAGAGAGAGGAGGAAGCAGGCTCCCCACTGAGCAGAGAGCCTGATGAGGGACTCGATCCCAGAACCCCAAGATCGTGACCTGAGCTGAAGGCAGTGGCTAAACCCACTGAGCCACCCAGGTGCCCAGCAACACAGTTTTTAAGTAGTTTCCTTTTATTGTTTTTTTTTGCTTTCCCCAAATTTTTATTTAAATTCCTGTCAGTTAATGTACTATCATTGGATATGTAGATTGTATCTAATCTGCTCCAGATTATAAATAAATAATATTTCAATAAACATTTTTGTACTTAGCTCTTTGCTTAGACCTGTATTTCCTTTTTTTTTTTTTTTAAAGATTTTATTTATTTATTTGACAGACAGCGATCACAAGTAGGCAGAGAGGCAGGCAGAGAGAGAGAGAGGAGGAAGCAGGCTCCCTGCTGAGCAGAGAGCCCGATGTGGGGCTCGATCCCAGGACCCTGGGATCATGACCCAAGCCGAAGGCAGAGGCTTTAACCCACTGAGCCACCCAGATGCCCCAAGACCTGTATTTCCTTTTAATGAATTCTCGGGAGTAGGATTTCTTGGTGGATATTGCAGTACACCACCTGGATCCTCCCTTCAGGACCTGGGGACTATTTCCCTGCTTCAGAGGGTGTTGATGACTGACAGCTCACAACTGAGTCTCTTCCTATGACTGCTATTGGCTAAAGGAAGTTGCCTTGCCTAAGGTTATGTCCCCCACCAGGGTCAGCTCACTTCCAGTGATTGTGGGTGTGGAGGTCCAGAAGCCTATCTTCTGGTCTCAATCCCAATCAATTTAGAAGGGCCATCTCAGCTCCAGCTCCCATGGGATCAGGTAAGGCCTGCATTTGCAGTGTGTCCCAGCCCCATGGCTCCTTCTGCCCAGTCCAGCTTCCCTCACCCCCTCACAAGTGTTGATCGCTACACATTCCCCAATAAATTTCCTGCACACAGATCTTCTCTCAGCATCTGCTTCTCTGGGAACTTGATGTAAGACAAAATGTTACATACATTTTCATGTAATTTTAAATAGTTTTTAAAGAAGGATTTTATTCATTTGAGAGTGAGAGAGAGAAAGCGATGGGGAAGGGAGAGAACGAGGGAGAAGCAGGGACTTGGGGCTTGATCCCAGGACCCTGGGATCGTGACCTGAACTCAAGACAGACGCCCAACTGACTGAGCCACCCAGGTGCCCCATAATTTTAGATGGTTTTAAAATAACAGGAACATAGGCTTGTTAATATTTCAAGTTGGTGGACCTATCTGCAGAATTGAAAGAAGTCTAGGTTGTTGTAGCAGAAAAAGCGGGAAGGAGAGAGGAGCAGGAAGAGGGTGGAGAGCTTTGTAAGGGCCAGACCATAAAGGGTTTTGCAAATGTTGTATTAGGGGTGTGGCAGGAAGCAGATGACACATCCAATTGGGTAAGATGAGGACAGTAATGAAGAGGCTTTACAAAGAAGTGGGCGGGGTTTAGTAAAGACCAATAGGAATCAACATCATCCTGGGGATAGCACCAGCAAGGAGCCCTTAACCCCCATCGTTTGAAGGAACAGGTACTGGAATCCACTTGGTCACTGTGTGGAGAGGTCTAGTGGGTGAGAGCTGTGGCTTTCAGGAGAAGGACACAGCCAACCTGAGGTGACCTGGCAGAGAGGAAGCCAGGGGCAAGTTCCTCCCATTTGCCAAGCCCTTCTGGAAGCTGGAGAGCACAGGAGCCCATGCTGTCCATACAGCTCAGCCTCCAGGAACATAGCAGACAGCATGAGGCCCAGGCCCAGTGAAGCATGGAAACGAAGGGACAAAGCAGAGGTCTGCAGTACAGGCATGGGCACAGTTCCAGTTTTATCCCAAGGACAATGGTGTTATGGGCTGACTTATGTATCTTGCAAATTCGTATGTTCAAGTCCCAATCTCTAGGATACCAGAATATGACTGTATTTGGAGATAGGGCCTTTGAAGAGGTAATTAAGATACAATGAAGTCATTTGGGTAGACCCTAATTCAGTAACACTGGTGTCCTTATAAGAGATTAGGACAGAGACATTCACAGGGGGAGTACCATGTGAGGACTGAGAGAAGGTAGCCCTCTATGAGACGGGAGAGGTCTTAGAAGCTATCAGCCCTGTCAATACCTTGATCTTGAACTTCTAGCCTCCAGAATGGCCAAAAAAAAAAAAAAAAAAAAAAAAAATCAATTTCTGTTGTTTAAGCCACTTGGCCTGTGGTATTTTCTTACATTAACCCTAGCAAACAAACACAAATGGAAAATCACTGAAGGACTGGGAGTGGGGTGATACAATCAGATCTTTATTTGGGAAGATGGCTGAGGATTGATTGGAAGGTGGCCAGAGTAGAGGTAGAGACACCAAACAAGGCTGTTTTACAATCCAGGTGAAAGCTAGATGCCACTCCTAGCAGCAGAGATGAGAAGTGGACGGATGTGAGATGTATTTAGAAAACAAAATCAACACACCTTGGTAATGGATTGGAGAGCCTTTGTGAGGGAAAGTATTAAAAATATTAAATATATTAAATATTAAAAATATTAAAAAATATTTATTGATCAAGGACTCTATGCCAGCCCCTTTCTCTTCTAGACATTGAGGGGTGCTGATTGTCTCCCAGGTTTTCAGGGTGCACAAGTGAATTAATGGTGATCCCTGACATGGGACCAGGTTTTCAGTCGTTCTTTGAGTAATGGATATTTAAGTGGTTTTCAGATATATTTCTGTATGTCTCTCTCTATATATATACATATGTATGTACAGACACGGGTCTTTGGTGCTATTACAAACAACAGTGTAATAAGCATTCTTCATATACATGTATTTTGTGTATACATTCAATTCTTTAAGCATGAAATTAATAGTTTAAAGTATAGGTGCATGAAAAATTTTAGGAGATAGTGCTAAATTGACATCCAAAGAAGCTGTACAAAGTTATATTTCCTTTAGCGGCCTGTAAGAGTACTTGCAATGGACATTATCAATTTTAAAAAATTCTCCTGTGCCCATTTTTAGGGCTTTTGATAATATATTGCCCCAATGTCTGCTACAAAGGTCATATCAATTTCCACCAGCATGCAGTAATATTAGCTTGGAAATTTTGTGACACAGAAGTTACCAATCACTTACCTATAGCCATTAAAATTTTGATCTATAGAAATATATATACATGTACATATATAAACACACATATATACATAGATATGTTTTCTCCATATATATGTGTATAAAATATATAATCCTATATGTTCTCTATTTGTAGGATACATTCTATATATCTGTATACATGTTCTAATGTCTTCATCTCTGTGTATCTGCGCATCTATCATATATCAACACAGAAAATAATTAATAGAGTCATGAACCTTAGAATGCCCAAACATTAAGTGATTTGACTTACAGTCTACTTCAAACATGATTTCAGATGTTTTTCTAAGTAACCAGGGATTCCTAGACATGAGCTATTCTGTACCTGTTAGCATTTGCAAAACCTGAAGTTTAGGGGTTTCGAATATTTGATCTTCACCCATATTCTCTGCCACTTGCACTTTTTTTTTTTTTGGCAATCCAACTGCCTAGCATAGAGAATGGATAACCTCATCTTTCTCTTTTCTCTAAGGGGGAAATGTGATGGTTAATCTTCTAGTTAGCCCCTGGATTCCTTTTCTGCCTTTTTCTGCCCTGCTCTGTCTCTTTTTCTGCCATCCTCTGATGCCCTTGACCTCAGACTACTGTTTGGGGAAATTCCTGGGAGGCGCTGGCAGGAGAATGGAGGGTGGGAGGAGAGGGTTGAGGTATTGACCTCCTCAGAGCGCAGGCTTTTGTATGGTAGTGGCCCCCCTCTGTGTGCGGTCCCTGGGTGTGTGTGTGCCCGTCTTCTGTGGCACAGCCTCTCCCTGCTCCAGGGACACCTGGAGCCTGATGGAGGTCAGACCTTCTCATTGTTGCTGGACTGTGTGCTCTACCTTCCGTCTGTGGTTCCCTTGACCCTGCCAATGTTTTTGCAGATCTTTCCTTCATGAGGTCCACTTCAGTTCCCCCCTTTTGGCGTGCCATATGTTTTCAAGGCCCTGCTTGTGACAGGGAATCGTGCATTTGGTTCAGATAGTAGATTGAAGGCAAAGATAAAATGTAGGGGCCCTTCCGTGACATCCTAGCTCCCCCTCTCACCATATCCTATAAGGTTCTTCTCTTGATCTGTAGAATGGTTCCATGGTCCTGAATGGAGGCCACATTTGGGGACAGGCTCCCAGCAAGCCTCGGTACCCTGTACGGAGTCACCACAACTTAGTGTAACCCAGGGACAGTACAGATCCAGAGATAGATCAGGAGTGGGGCAGACTACCTAATGAAACGCCTGGTGGATTTCTCCCCAGTATGATATACACAAAACCATAGTCTACACTGAAATAACCTGTCCTAAAACTCACTGGTCCCCCATGTAGAATATGGACCAGAGAAGCAGGCTTTCAATTTATCATGGAGGAATTTTAGCTTAATTCACTTAAAAGCTTAGTTTCTTTTAAGTTAATTCAATTTTTTTAAATCCAGAAAGGTCTTACAAATAATTATAGCATCAATTTGTGCCTTGACTGAACTTTTTTTTTTTTTATTTTATTTTTAAGTAATCTCTACACCCAACATGGGGCTTGAACTTACAACCCTAAGATCAAGAGTTGTGTGCTCCTTTGACTGAGCCAGCCAGGTGTCCCTATTGAGTTCTTAAAGTAACTTTCCTAGCCAACCCCCTTCCAATTATAAGAAGAAATTGTCAAGAATTTTAAGTTGAAGCCTTAAATGATTAGTTTTGTGTGGAGGAATTTTTTATTTTTTAAAAATACTTTATTTGAGAGAGAGAGCTAGAGAGAGTGCAAGTTGGGGGGGAGGGGCAGAGAGAGAAGCAGATTCCTTGCTGAGCAGGGAGCCCAACCTGGCCCTCCATCCCAGGAATCTGAGATGATGACTTGAGCCAAAGGCAGGTGCTTAACTGACTGAGCCATGCAGAAGCCCTGGAAGAATGTTTAATAAGGGGATTTGTTGTTTCCAACAGAAAGGGAAACAACAACCAATAAGACAAAACAAACAAAACACTAACCCCCCAAAAACCCCTAAAATTTATTTATTTATTAAATATTTTGTTCATTTATTTGACAGAGATCACAAGTAGGCAGAGAGGCAGGCAGAGAGAGAGGGAAGCAGGCTCCCTGCTGAGCAGAGAGCCCGATGCGGGGCTTGATCCCAGGACCCTGAGATCATGACCTGAGCTGAAGGCAGAGGCCTAATCCACTAAGCCACCCCGGTGCCCTTAAAGCCCCTAAAATTTAAATACTAGATTTATTTTTGGTGTGGTGGGGAGAAAATGAATACAGGAAAATACATGGGCAATTATGATCACTTGAGCTTTCATTTAAAAAATTTTTTTAAAAAAAGATTTTATATTTATTTGACAGAGAGACACACAGAGAGAGAGGGTACACATGCAGGGGGAGTGGGAGAGGAGAATCAGGCTTCACGCTGAGTAGGGAACCCAATGTGGGCCCTATCCCAGGACCCGGAGATCATGATCTGAGCCCAAGGCAGATGCTTAAGAGCTTTCATGATCAGAATAAATAAATGTTAGTGTTTTGTCTTATGTGCTTCAAATCGATATTTTTTTAAATTTGTTTTTCTTTTTACCCTTCATTATTAAAAATACCACACACATTGATGGATGAATGCATAAAGAAGTTGTGCTATATATATACAATGGAATATTACGTCACCATCAAAAAACAAAACGAAATCTTGCCATTTGCAATGACACAGATGGAACTAGAGTGTATTATGCTAAGCGAAATAAGTCAGTCAGAGAAAGAGAATTATATGATCTCACTGACATGTGGAATTTAAGAAACAAGGCAGAGGATTATAGGGGAAGAGAGGAAAAAACTGAAACAAGATGAAACCAGAGAGGAAGATCAACCATAAGAGACTCTTTTTTTTTTTTTTTACAGATTTTATTTATTTATTTGACAGACAGAGATCACAAGTAGGAAGAGAGGCAGGCAGAGGGAGAGGAGGAAGCAGGCTCCCTGCTGAGCAGAGAACCCGATGCGGGGCTCCATCCCAGGACCCTGGGATCATGACCTGAGCCGAAGGCAGAGGCTTTAACCCACTGAGCCACCCAGGCGCCCCAACCATAAGAGACTCTTTTTTTTTTTTTTTTTTTTTTTAAGATTTTATTTATTTACTTGAGAGAGAGACAGTGAGAGAGAGCATGAATGAGGAGAAGGTCAGAGAGAGAAGCAGACTCCCCATGGAGCTGGGAGTCCGATGCGGGACTCGATCCCGGGACTCCAGGATCATGACCTGAGCCGAAGGCAGTCGTCCAACCAACTGAGCCACCCAGGCGTCCCAGAGACTCTTAATCATAGGAAACAAACAGAGAGCTGCTGGAGGGGAGGTGGGCGGGGGGCTAGGTTACCTGGGTGACGGACATTAGGGAGAACATGTGTTGTAAAGAGCACTGGGTCTTATATAAGACTGATGAATCACAGAACTGTACGCCTGAAAGCAATAATACATTATATGTTAATTAAGTGAGTTTAAATTTAAAAAATTTGCTGAATAAAGAAAAATACCACACATCAGTGAAGTCCCATGGGGTCTTCTCTCTGGTCCCATTCTCCTCCCATGCCCCTAGAAGCAGTTATTATAAAGAATTTGGTAATTCTAGTCCATGCTGAATTCATATATAATTCATTTATTTTACCTTCCATGAGTATTCTGTTACACAATTACATCACAATTTATGTATCTAATTTCTTGCTGATGGACTTTTAGGTTTTTTCAGATAGTCCTACTGCACGGTTGCAATGAACCTCCTCATATATTTCTCATTGTTCATTTACTTTTTTAGGGTTTATATGTAGACATGGAGTTGCTGGGTCTTGGGGATATGTTCATTTCCAGCCATATTAAAGAGCAAGAACTGGTTATTTTGGTCCATTGATTTGCTCTTCACTGCATACACAGCCTTAAACAATCTGTAATATTGCTTGCTGTGTTTGTTCCCGTTTCTAGGACTGTGTAGCAAATTATGCCAAAATACACGGCACAAAACAACTGTTTGTTATGTTCACAGATTCTGAGCAAGGCACAGAAGTGTCTGGGGCCTTGGCTGGAAGAATCAAAGCTGGGGTGGGGTCACCTCCATGTTTGGTGACTGATGCTGGCTCTTGGATGAGCCCTTCGCTGGGCTGTTGGCCAGAACATCTCCGTGAAACCTCTCCATGTGGCCTGGGCTAATTCATGACACGGTGGCTGGGTTCCCAGGGGGTAGGGGGAGAGGGGAGAGAGATAGAGAATGAGGAAGATAAAACAAACCAGGCAGAAGCTGTATCATCTTTAAAGAACTACCTTTGGAAATAATGCCGTCTCTTTGCATTCCATTCGTTGTAAGCAAGTCACAAAGCCTGACCCATATTCAAGGGACAGGAACAGAGATTCCTACTTCTCTGTGGAGCCGTGTCAATGTCCTACTGTGATAAAAACACATGGGAGGAAATGTACATCAGTGCAGCCATCTTCGGAAATAAAATCTGCCATGTTGGGTTTTTGTTCTTTCTTTTTTGTAGAAAATTTTTTTTTTCTGATTGTAAAAGTAATACTACTAGTTGCAAAAAAAAAAATCAGAAAAATGTGGAAAATATGAAGAAGAAAATATAGCCTATCAGGTATCCTTCTTTCCAGAAATACCCAGAGTTAATTTTTATGTATACACACACACTTTCTCTGAAATAAAAATCAATTCATCATGTACATGTTGCTTTTTCCCTTAGGAAAATGAAGAAAATAACATCAATATCATTGACCTTTTTCAGTGTTAACAATAGAGATTTACACTATTATTTAAAAAATCTTTTATTGTATGAATATATTGTTTTAATTTATCCAATCCCCTCTTTAGGAACACTTAAGTTTATTGCTAAATTTTCATTGTTTTGTCCATATGTCTTAGAATTTATATATGGTAGTATACTGACTGAAATATTCTGCAACTTGCTTTTATCCGCTAAAATTATGTGTTGAAGAGCTAAGTTAGCAAAAAGAGTCATTGTGTTAACTTCTACGAGTATTCGATTATATAATTATATGCAATTTATGCATTTTTTTCTTGCTAATGGACTTCTAGGATTTTCCCAACTATGCTACCTCAAAGAGTGTTGCAGTGAACATTCTAGAACATGTCTCTTCGTGCATTTATTTTTCAGAGTTTATATCTACTTACGGAGTTGCTGGGTCATGAAGGTACATCCATTTTCAGCAGTACTAGATAGCAAGAACTGATTATTTTAGTCAACTGATTTATTGGCATTGCCTTCGCCAAGCCTCCAGAGTGCTGTTGGATGGATCTTGGAGGTTTCTTAGCAAGGACTGGCATTGATTGGATTCAAGGTGCTACTCCACTTCTAAATACATGCTCATGGATAGTGGAATGACTAGAATGAGTAACTTATCACCACCTGCAAGAACGAGAGCAGGGCAGACCTCTGCTATTACTTCTGTGATGTAGTATTTGGGGGTCGTATATGAAAATAGTCTGAGGATCTCAGAAATGTGAACGTGTCCTGTCCCTTTAATTTATTCAGGAAATCTCTCACCAACTACCGGAGTTAAGCAAACAGAGTCAAACAGCTTTGGTACGCAATCACCAAAAACGAGTCTCCATGAACCTCTGCAACAGGTGGCGTGACATCCCCAGGAAGACGGACTTCTAATGAGAACACGGAGAGCAGATGATCTTAACCGGTTTTAGTATCCGGAGTTTTCCTGTTCTTCCGGTATTGCTTGTGAACAGCTTTGCTGAATTTGGTTGCAAATAGGGACCTTTACAAAGTCAACTAGCTCCTCGGATCAGGTTACATGTGGTCCTCTCCTGTGTTTACAATGGTGCTTTTGTGTCTAAAGACCTCAGTACATATTTAAATGGACATTATGGGAAGGTATTTGATCTGCTTTCAGATGGCTGGGTGTTTTGATTTTCCGACAAGAAGTTTGGCCTTATTTCCTTTTCTGTCCTGATCATGTTCTATACTAAGCAACTGCACTAGATACAGTTTTTAAATGAAATACTTGTCATATGGTCCTAGTGCCAGTGAAGATTTTTTTTTTTTTAAATACACGCTGTAATTCCTGTCTTAAACCACAGTGTCAGGCAATCAACAGTCCCACAACCTGTTTCTGCTTGTGTTCTTATTTTAAAAGAAAAAAAAAACAGGATTTTTTTTTTAGATTGCATTTTCTATTTTGAGTGGAAATATTTCACTGCTTTGTTCCAGCCCTGAGAAAGGAATCAGATCGCCTCTAGGTAAGTGTTCTTGGCTAGCCAAGTGAATCCTTTCAGATTTTGGGTCCCTGGCATGCATGATCGGGCCACTGGTTTCTTCATGAGCAACTAGCTTCTGGGAATGAAGTGGAACTGCTGAGAAAATGTGAAACAAAATTCCAATATGGAAAATTACCCCACAAAGAAGTGATTTGTAAACTAAGATATGATGTCACCACTTGATTTTTTTCATAATTGCATTTGTGATTAACCCAGGGTAAGGATCTTCTTTGATATTTTAAAAGCCTTTGTTTTCCATCCCCCACTTTTTTTGGACTCTTCCTATTTTATAAACAATGATTACAAATGAAAATGATTGATGATCACAAACTATAAATGTGACCATGAAGAATGACCTCTAGGAAGTTTTCCCATTTATTCTCCCCCAAATTTGTGTTTCACAACCGTTTTTGAATGACTCATCGTATAAGCAAATTTCCCAGACAATGACAAGAAAGAGAAATCCTGAGGAAATCAAAATAAATGAGCAAAAACTTCTTTTTATTCCCAGAAAAAAAATTTTACTCGATGAAATAGTCACAACATAAAATCTGCCTTCTCAGTCATTTTTAAGGGTACAGTTCTGTGGCATTAAGCACATTTACACGGTTCTGCAACCATCGCCACCATCCGTCACCTCCATCCGTCTCTGGAACTCTTTTCTTCTAGTCAAACTGAAATGCTACCCATTAAACAATAATTCCTCACTCTCCGCCCCCAGCCCTGGGCAAACCACCATTCTATTTTCTGTGCTTATGAACTTGACTATTCTAAATACCGCCTATAAGTGCCATCATACAAAGGCTGTTCATGTGGGACTGGCTTTCTTGCAGTTAGCATAATGTCTTCAAGGTTCATCTGTGTTGTACCTGTGTCAGAATATTCCCTTTAAAGTCTAAGTCATACTCCACTGTATGTGTACACCACATTTTGTTTATCTCTCTATCTACTGATGGACATTCAAGGAGCTTCTATCTTTTGACCATTGTGAAAGATGCTCTCGGGAATGTGACATACAAATACCTGTTGGGGGTCCCTGCTTTTGGTTCTTGTGGGTATAGACTCAAAGCGGAAGTGGAAATGCTGAATCGTGTGGTGGTTCTATGCCTTAGCATTTTCCATTTCCACCAACAGCACATAGTAAAGTCCCAGTTTCTCCACATCCTTGTCAACACTTATTTTCTCTGTGTGTGTTTAATAAGAGCCATCCTACTGAGGATGAAGGGTCACAGAAATCTCTAACGTCAACACATGGATAGATATATTATGTTCTCTCTTTTTTTTTAAAGATTAATTTTTTTGCCAGAAAGAGAGAGAGAGTACACATAAGCAGGCAGAGAGGCAGGCAGAGGCAGCGAGAGAAGCAGCCTCCCTGCCGAGCAAGGAGCCCGATGTGGGACTCAATCCCAGGACTGGGATCATGACGTGAGCCGAAGGCAGTGGCTTAAGCAACTGAGCCACCCAGAGGTCCCTGATATATTATCTTCTTGAAAGACATTTATTTAGTTTGTTTGTAGTTTTTCACCATTGAAACAAAAATATTACCAATTAAATCTTTGTGTGTACCTCTCTGTGGTTGTGGCCCCTGGTAAGCTTGTATCATATTACCAAAAGTTGAATTGCTGGATGAAGGGTATACACATTTACAATGTTTCCTCCTATGGGTACTCTGAGAGGGTCTAGCCTCTGCACTCTAACACCAAGAGAAGATACTACCAAGAAACATTTTTATTTTGCCAATATGATGCTCAACAAGTGATATCTCATTGTTTTTATCATATTACTTAGTTTCTAGGGAGAGTTAATATATTTTTATCTTTTTATTTAAGCCCCACTCAAATGGATTGAAAATTGCAGATGAATGGTTCCCCCCCCCCCCCCCCAAATCCTCAGCCTTATTAACAAAAGGATAAATATATACTACACAGGCAAACCCAACATATTTTCATTGTTTTACTTTTCACATTAAAAAAAAGATTTTATTTATTTATTTGAAAGAGAAAGAGAATGAGAGAGAGAAAGAGAGCACGAGAAGGGGGAGGGTCAGAGGGAGAAAAGAGGGAGAAACAGACTCCCTCACCGCCCGATCAGGGAGTCCAATGTGGGATTCCATCCGGAATTCCAGGGTCATGATCTGAGCTGAAGGCAGTTGCTTAACCAACTGGGCCCCTCAGGAGCCCTACTTTTCACATTTTCATATTTGATTCATCTACAGTTTATTTTAATTGTTTCAGATTTTTCAAATGTTTAGCTAGTTGTCACGACATTGTTTATGGAGTAGTCCATCTTTTCTCCACCGATTTTAAATGCCACCTTTATTATATTTTAAACTGTATACACTTGACTCTTTTTTGGAGTATGTGTTCTGTTGAATTGTCTGTTGGTCTTGTGCTATTTTATACTGTTTTAATTACTATAGCTTTATAATGTATTTCAATTGCTGATAGGACAAACCAGCTTGTTTTTCTTTTCTTTCTTTTCCCCAGACATGTCTTGCTGGTCTTCAGTGTCCTTCTCAACCTTGGCAGAACATCATAATCACTCAAGGAGCTTTATAAACACTGATAACCCTATCCTACTCCCAGAGGTCCTGGTTTGTTTGGGGGTACAGTCTGGGGATAGAGGACTATAATCCCCCATGCCTGATGATTCTAATGTGTAGCCAAAGTTGAGTACCACTTTACAAAATGAACTTGAAAACCATTTTATTCCATTTCGGTTATTGTTTTGATCTGTATTGTATTGAATTATAGATTCATTTAGAGGTAACTGACATCTTTATGATACTATGCCCTTCTGTTTGATTCAGTTACAGTTCTTTGGCTGAAAAATATCAGCAACAGTCTTGGGCTGACTTAGAGAAAAAGATAAAATAAAGGAATTTCTGAAAGGGTAGGAAGTGGTTCACAGATGTGAAGGGAAGCGGAAGGAGCAGATCTGGGGTTGAAAAGGAGCAGAGTAGCCACAGGGACTTGGGGCCAGCCCACCGCAACTTCATGCACATCTCTCATCTCCACCAGCTTTCTCTCTTTGAGGCATTTCACTCAAATTTCAGGTTTTGAAAGAGAACGAAGTGATCCTTCCTCGGGTAGCTTGTTTATCCCTTGGGCTAGAGACAGGCAGGACACTTTGGGTGATAGTCCCAAGAAACCTGTGCACAATGATCAGGGAACCCAGAGGAAGGGACTCAGCTGTTCTAGAAACATGGGCTTGGATTTGGATGGGGGGCAAAGGCAGTTAACAGTGACGAGGACAAACAAAATGGATGTGTGGTACACATGCACGAACACAGCATTTCTCTTCATTTATTTCTATTTTCTGCTCCTTGGTGTTTTATAGTTTTCATCTTTAATTTGCAGATTATTTATTTAGCATCTTTCTCTTTTATGCATCTCTTTTAATTTTTTCTACTTGGTTGTTGTCAGCCTAGAAGTGTTATTTTTTTTTTAAATTTAGCTTTACTGAGGTGTAATTGAGAAAGCTTTGTTTTTATGTGAATCTGACCACTTAATAGAACTCTCTAATGATTCTAACACCTAATGATGGTAACAAGCTGATCGTCTTTTCTGAAAATGACAATCTTGTCTCTTTATTTCCAATAGTTTACACACCTTTTTTCTCTTTTCTAATTGTTTTAGCCAGAACAAGATTAAATAATAGAGCACTTTGCCTTGTTCTTTATTTTTATGGAAATGATTCTTAAATTTTATTATTAAAGTTCTCACTATAATAAATGCATAATTTGTCATGTTTAAAACACCCTTTTAAACCTTGGTTTTACAAAACTCGGTTAAGCCTTCAGTTCAGGTCATGATCCCAGCATCCTGGGATCGAGTCCCACATTGGGCTCTCTCTCAAACAAATAAATAAAACTTTAAGAAAAGATAAACTGCTCTGTCAAGATTCTCCATTCCACAGTTAGTTATCTGTAGTAACATTTATTAATTATGTATTCTTAGAAAATGTTTAGTTGTATTCAGATTTTGTATATATTAATCATGTTAAATAAAATATCTGTCTACAATTACTTTTAATTTCCTCTGTGCCTGTTCCTTTTCCCTTTTTGTCTTCCTAATTTTGTATATTTGGTATGACTCTGACCTAAATATCTTTAATACGATGCCACTGAAGGATTTTTTTGATGGGTCCTTTGTGAGTGAGGCTTCTTGCAGAGTTGCCTAAAATCTTATTGAACCCAATTTCCATCTCAGTTTAGAAAAGTAACATTTAGGGTCTCATCAAATGTTGCTCTTTTTTTTTTTTTAAGATTTTATTTATTTATTTGACAGACAGATATCATAAGCAGGCAGAGAGGCAGACAGAGAGAGAGGGGGAAGCAGGGTCCCTGCTGAGCACAGAGCCTGATGCGGGGCTTGATCCCAGGACCCTGAGACCATGACCTGAGCTGAAGCAGAGGCTTAACCCACTGAGCCACACAAATGCCCCAGATGTTGCGCTTTTTGAATTTGTGAATAACTCCTAGTATTTATGAAAATAAAGTCTAAATATTCCTGGCCAGCATTAGACTCATGTAATATAGGAACAGTGATAGTTAATTGGTTTGACTCTCTTGTGGTTTCAAGGTCTACACAAATGGGGGGCAAGCCTATTTGGATAAGTGGGGTCTCATGCTAAGAAAGCACTCTTCAGGGATGCCTGGGTGGCTCAGTCAGTTAAGTGTCAGGCTCTTGGTTTCTGCTCAGGTCATGATGTCAGGGTGGTCGGATCAAATCCTGTGTTGGGCTCTGCGCCCAGCCAGGTCAGCTTGAGATTCCACTAGCTCTTCTTCCCCTTCTGCCCTGCTTCCTGGTCATGCTGTCTCTCAAATAAATAAATAAAATCTTAAAAAAAAAAAAAAAAAGGATTTACTTTTCATATTATCAGGAAAAGGCTTCACCTGCCTGGTTCTAATGGTACAAAAACAGACCTATTTTTTAAAAAGATTTTATTTTGGGGGCGTCTGGGTGGCTCAGTGGGTTAAGCCTCTGCCTTCGGCTCAGGTCATGATCTCAGGGTCCTGGGATTGAGCCCCGCATCAGGCTCTCTCCTCGGTGGGGAGCCTGCTTCCCCCCTCTTTCTCTGCCTGCCTCTCTGTCTCCTTGTGATCTCTGTCAAATAAATAAAATCTTAAAAAAAAAAAAAGATTTTATTTTTAAGTAATTGCTACACCCAACATGGGCCTTGAACTCATAACCCTGAGACTGAGATTGTATTTCTACTGACTGAGCCATTCAGACACCCAAACCTGTTTTTCAATTAAATTTTTTCATTGAGCTGATTCAAGATTCATATGCAGTTGTAAGAAATAATGCAGAGTGATCCTGTGCGTACTTTGTCCAGTTTCCATAGCCAGTAATATTCTGCAAAACCATAGTATAGTATCACAACCAGCATGTTAACATTAAGCCACGGATTGTATCACATTTCCCCAGTTTTGCTAGCATTCATCTGTGTGTGTGCATGTGTATGTGTGTATTTAATTCTATGCAATATTATCACATGCATAGACTTGCGTATCTGCCATCTTAGTCAAGATACTGAACAGGTCCAATGCCAAAGGGATGCCTCATATGGCTTTTCACAACCACACCTCCCTCCCCCACCCCTCTTGCTGTCCCTAACCCCTGGCAACTACTTATGCATCTGTTCTCCATTTCTAAAATTTCATCACTTTAAACTGCTGAATAGTGGAATCATACAGTATGTAACCTTTTGGTATTACTTTTTTTTCCCTGATCATAATTCCCTGGACGTTAGTCCAATTTGTTGCATGGACCAATAGCTCCTTTTTATTGCTGAGTAGTATCAGATGGTGTGCAAAACCTTTATAGTAGAGGCTAGAGACCAAACACTGAGTGGCAATTGTCTTAGGATAAGAGATCGCCAGTTCAGTGATTTGGACCTGCAACCAGACTTTTGAGAATACAATGATGTACACATCTCACCCAATCTCAAAAATCTAAGAAAGTGCTCAGGAGACATTACCGTTGATTTTGTGTTAAGACCCAGTTGCAGTCATCTGAGTTCCTGGAAAACTCCATTCTTGGACTGAGAAGTAGTCATCAGACTAAATTTACAGCAGAAGACTGAAACTTGACAGGTTGTCTTGGTTCAATGCCTGGATAACAGGAAAAGTAGAGTTCTCTTCTCCAAATGTCAGAACCTTCCAGATGGTTTTGATCAAAGCACTTCATAGAAGAAGGAACTTTCTTCCAGCAGAGTTTAAGTGACTTGCTTAAGGTCAGTCAGCTTTTTTTTTTTTTTTTCCTGAGCCAATGCTATAAACACTTCTGACTACTTGAATATATGGCTCAGTCTTCTGTTTTGCAAATAGGGTCCAGCTGGATAAATTCTTGGGTCAGGACTCTGGTGGATCCCATCCCAGAGAGGATCACAGTCTTAGCATAGCACTGACCATAGAGAGGCAGAGTGCTTTGTGTTTCGCCCAGCCAGATCATACACCCACCTCTGGTTTGGCAGCACAGACAGTTCCCACAGAAGGGGAACAACAGGTAGGGCCAACAAAGATCACAGAGTCTGCATCAATCCTAAAGGTTTGGATATGGCCTGGAGTAAATATTTTAGGCAATATACACACTTGGTTTTTGATAGGAATATAGTGTGTGGTATTACAGATAAGGGAGCTGTGATGTGGAGAGACTGCTTGGTATTCAGATGGAGCATCATAGAGGGATGGCACATTCTTAGGCCCTTAGATTCCATGCTCATTTTTTTTTTTTTAGTACATACTGTTCATCAACTCAGGGAGACTCCTTTCTCTTTGTATGTTTGTTTTGCTTTATTTAAATTCAAGTTAGTTAACATGTATGGATTATTAATTTGGGAGTAGAATTTAGGGATTCATCAGTTGCTTATAACACCCAGTGCCCATCACATCAAGTGCCCTTCTTAATGCCCATCCCCCAAATACCTTATCCCCCTACTTATCTCCCCACCAGCAACCCATAGGTTGTTCTCTATAGTTAAGAGTCTCTTAGAGTTTGTCTCCCTCTCAGTTTTTATCCTATTTTATTTTTCCTTCCCTTCCCTTATGTTCATCAGTTTTGTTTCTTAAATTCTACATATGAGGGAAGTCATATGGTATTTGTCTTTCTCTGACTGATTTATTTCACTTAGCATTATCCTTTCCAGTTCCATCCATGTTTTTGGAAATGACAAGAGTTCATTCCTTTTTTTGTGGCTGAGTAATATTCCATTCTATTTATATACACCACATCTTTATCCATTTATCAGTCAATGGACATCTGGGCTCTTTCTAATTTAGCTGTTGTAGACAGTGCTGCTATAAACATTGGTACAGGTGTCTCTTGGAATCACTATGCTTGTATCCTTTGGATAAATACCTACTAGTGCAATTGCTGGGTCATAGGGTAGTTCTATTTTTAAGTTCTTGAGGAACCTCCATACTGTTTTCTAGAGCAGTTACCCCAGTTTGCATTCCCACCGACAGTGTAGGAGGGTTCCTCTTTTTCCATATCCTCACCAACATCTGTTGTTTCCTCAGTTGTAAATTTTAGCCATTCTGACTGGTGTAAGGTGGTATCTCATTGTGGGTTTGTCTTGTATTTCCTTTATGAAGGCTATTCTGAGTGTATAATAGCATTAGTAATCACTTACTGAATGCTTACTAGACACCAGTCCTTATTTTTTTTTAAAGTAATCTCTGTGCCCAACATGGGGCTCGAACTCAAGACCCCTGAGATCAAGCGTCACAAGCTCTACTGACTGGCCAGCCAGGTGCCCATGATAGCAGCATTTTTTTGTTTCTAAGACCATATTTAAAATTTTTAATTGAAAAATTTAAATATAATTTTGATTTAAAAATAAATTTACATGTTTTTTTTAAAAAGATAAATAGTTCTACAGGCTTTATTATGAAAATAGTCTGGTTTTTTCCTTTCCCATCCCTAATTCCTTTTTTAAAAAAATTCAATTAGTCAACATATAGTACATTATTATTTTCTGACCCATCCCTAATTCCTATCAAGAGGCAAACACTTTCAACCTTTTTAGATATTTTTAAGCCACTTTCCTCGGGTTTCTAAATGACATGGTTATACATCTATTTTGTGATATTTTAATTTTGAACCTATATTGGCTTCTCCCTACAAAGGATGAGGACTTAGCTCTTTTGTAGCTTTTGTCCTTCCCCCATTGTTCCCTTTCACCAAACCTCCCAGAGAATTAACATATTCTTTTTTTTTTTTTAAGATTTTAGTTTTTTGACAGAGAGATCACAAGTAGGCAGAGAGGCAGGCACAGAGAGAGAGGGGGAAGCAGGCTCTCCACTGAGCAGAGATCCCGATGTGGGGCTTGATCCCAGGACCCTGAGATCATGACCTGAGCCGAAGGCAGAGGCTTAATCCACTGAGGCACCCAGGTGCCCCTTAACACATCCTTTTAAAAAATATATTTAGTAGATGCTTAACCAGCTAAGCCACCGAGGCACCCCTTTTAAAAATATTTTATTTATTAATAGAAGTATATTTAGCAATTCTTCCCTGTATGTTTTTCCCTATAGAGTGTTAGTAGCTAAATCTCTATAGTAGGTTTTTTTTTTTTTATAAAAGAGTATATGAAAGATAAAAATTTTAAAACCGTGGAGGCCCAAAAATGTCTATTTTCTATCCCACACTTGATTGGTAGCTACTCTGGGTGCAACTCTAGTTTGGGAACCATTTCCCTTTAAATTGTAAAGGAATTGTCCCTTGTCTTCTAGGTTCCAAAGAAGCCCGCTGTCACTCTCAGCCCTGATTTTTTGTATATGACTTGCTTTTTTCTTTTTCTTTAGAAGCTTTTAGGGTCATCTCTATCTTTGGCAGGATATGGGATATATAATGTATATTTTGAATAAGTAACAAATTCACATTGTTCAGAATTCAAAAGGGTATAAAAGGGTGTGAAGTGAAACTCTTCCTCCCACTCTTGTGCGCTAGCAATTTAGTCTCCTTTCCAGGGGCAATTGGTCTTAGATCTTTCTCAGGCATTCCTGCAGAGATATTCTGATTGATATTTTATATATATATATATATTTTTTTTTTTACACAGATATTCTGATATATATATAAAATATATAAAATATGTATTTTTACAGAGATATTCTGATATATATATTAAAAACATATATATTTATATACATATAAAATATATGTTTTTTTTTATACAAACACTGTATTTTCCAAAGATGACTCTATGATATATTTTATCCCACTTTCTCTTTTTACAGCATGACTTTGGCACTCTTCCCAATGAGAATGATGTTTATTATGTCCACTCGCCTAGACGGGAGGACCTTTGTAACTCTCTTAGCCAACAGAATATGGTGGTTAGGACCAGGTCAGTTTCTGGCCCCAGGCCTTAAGGACGTGGCAGCCACCTTGTATTGCCTCTTAGGATCCTTGTTCTTGAAATCTAGCCACCATGTTGTGAGAAAGCCCAGGCTACAGGAGGGGCTACGCGTAGGCAATTTAACTGAGGGCTCAGCAAATGCTAGGATTTATTGCCAAACCTGTGACTGAAGTCACCTGATGGTATCAGCCTCCAGGCATCATGTCCTTCCAAGTTCTTTCTGCCCAGGTCCCAGAGGCTGTGGCAGAGCAGAGACAAACTGTCCCTGTGCCCTGTTGGATATCTTGACCCACAGGACTTGTGAACATAATGAAATGGATATTTTATTATGTTTTGGGTGGGTTTGTTACACAGAAATTGAACTAATACACATATTCTATATCTTGTTCTGTGCCTTTTTTTTTTTTAAAGATCTTATTATTTATTTGACAGAAAAAGATCACAAGTAGGCAGAGAGGGAGGCAGAGAGAGAGGAGGAAGCAGGCTCCCCGCTGAGTAGAGAGCCCGATGCAGGGCTCGATCCCAAGACCCCAGAATCATGACCCAAGAGGAAGGCAGAGGTTTTAACCCACTGAGCCATCCTTTGTGCCTTGCTTTTTAAACTAATGTATCTTCCAGGACTTCTGGCTGGCTCAGTAGGTAGAGCATGTGACTCTTGATCTGGGGGTTGTGAGTTTGAGCACCATGTTGGTTGTGGAAATTATTTAAAAATAAAAATCTTGGGGCGCCTGGTTGGCTCAGGGGGTTAAAACCTCTGCCTTCAGCCCAGGTCATGATCCCCGGGTTCTGGGATCGAGCCCCGCATCGGTCTCTCCGCTCCGAGGGGAGCCTGCTTCCTCCTCTCTCTCTGCCTGCTTGTGATTTCTCCCTGTTAAATAAATAAATAAAATCTTAAAAAAAATCTTTAAAAAATTTTAAAAATAAACTAATATACTTTACATTTTAGTTCATAAATGACACAGACCTCATTCTTTTTCAGCCTTGTATGCCGGTTTATAGATACGTTATAGTTTACTTAACCTATCTTCTATTGATAAAAGTTTTAAAAAATTAGTCATTAAATCAATGCTGAAGAGAATAATGTTATACATAAGCATTGTTACCTATGTTTATGTATAGGAAAAAAATTTGGAAGTAAAATTTCTGGCTAAAAAATATGTGCATTTTAATTTTAAGTTATCTCTACACCCAAAGTGGGCTCTCTCGTGTGTTCTCTCACAGATAAATGAAATCTTTACTTTTTATAACTATTTTATTTTAAGATTTTATTTATTTATTTGAGAGAGAAAGAATGAGCAGGGGGAGAGGGAGAGGAAGAGGGAGAAGGATCTAGATCCCAAGCCTCTGGGGTTATGACCTGAGCAGAAGACAGACACTTAAGCGACTGAGTCACCCAGGAGCTTCTAAATAAAATCTTAATTAAAAAAATGTTAATCTCATAGGTGAATAGATGTCTCAATGAGATTTAATTAATATTTCTCTAATTAGTTAGGTTGGTCATTTTTTCATGTTTTAAGGGCCATTTAAAATTCCCTGTATGTGAATTCTTGCCAATTTTTCTATTAAGCTATTAGTCTTTTTCTTACTATTTTGTAGGAGCTCTTTTTGTTTTATAAAGAAGAACCCTTTATTTTAATGTGAACTGCAACTAATTTATCCCATTGTTGTTTGACTTTTGTATTTGTTTCCAGTTCTCCTTGATGATCGAAATTTCATGACAACCTGCCATGAGCCCATTACTGAACTATTTTTGTTCTAATAAATATTGTTATGTTATTCCTTTAATAAATCCCTCCCTTTAGTTCCTTCTCTTCTATTTTTCTGGAAATAGTTGGATTGTAGACTTCTTGGATTTTCCTTCTAATTTTCTTTCTTTTTGTAAGATTTATTTATTTATTTGAGAGGGAGAGAATGCTCGGTGGTGGGGGTAGCGGCTGGTGGTGGAGGTGGTGGTGGGAGGGGCAGAGGGAGAGGTTGAGAGAGTCCTAAGCAGACTCTGTGCTGAGTGCTGAGCCTGACACAGGGCTTCATCCCACAACCCTGAGATCTTGACCTGAGCCGAAACCAAGATGCAGTCACTTAACCAACTGCACCAGCCAGGCCCTTCTCTTCTGATTTCCTTCTTTTTTTCATATTTTCCATTATTTTTTTTTAATGATTTTATTTATTTATTTATTTGAGAGAGAGAGAGAGAGAGAGAGAGAGAGAGCAAGCATGAGAGGAGAGAGGTCAGCAGGAGAAGCAGACTCCCTGCTGAGAAGGGAGTCCGATGTGGGACTCGATCCTAGGACTCCAGGATCATGACCTGAGCCGAAGGCAGTCACTTAACCAACTGAGCCACCCAGGCGCCCCAATATTTTCCATTATTGATAGAAAATATATTCAACTTTATCTTCTGAATAATTAGTGTTTTTTCACCTTAGCTATTGTATTTTAAACTTCTAACAGCTCTTTCTTGTTTTCTGATTATTCCTTTATTCTCGGAGCATTCTGTTCTTGTTTTATGGATGAATTATATTTCTTGTTTTTCTGAGGATATTTATGATAAGTTTTTGATATTTTTTTTCTGCTCTCTGCCTTACCTGTTTTTTTTTAAGATTCTTTTATTCTTGTTTGTTTGCTTTTCTCTCTCTTCCTATTAGTGGTTCTCCACAAATGTCTGGTAATTTCTGGATATCCAAGAAACAAATACTCAAGAGTTCATCAGAAATTCTAGGTATGTGTATGTGGCAGGGGTCAGTAATCGTTGACTTATGGGATTCAATGTAGAGAGATAAGACTTTTTTTTTTTTTTTTTAGGTAGAAATTCTAAAATCAGTGTCTGTATGTATTTTCCTGGAGCTGTTCAGTTTCCACAGAAACATACCCTCCAATCTTCTCCCTGGGAGTAAAAGTCTGGCTGTCAATGTTTTGATTGCCAAAGGGAAAGAGGATTGGAAGACTCATTCAAAATTTCAATTTTCATTAAATCCTCATTTTCTCAGGCACCTGGGTGGCTCAGTTGGTTAAGCAACTGCCTTTGGCTCAGGTCATGATCCTGGAGTCCCGGGATTGAGTCCTGCATTGGGATCCCAGCTCGGCAGGGAGTCTGCTTCTCCTTCTGAATGTCTCTCCTCTCATGCTCTCTCTCACTCTCTCTTTCTTTCAAATAAATAAATAAAATCTTTTAAAAAATCCTCATTTTCTCTATAATCCCGTATCCATACCTTCACCTGTACCTGCTATGCACAAACCTAGAGCTTTTATGTACCAGTCTTGCAGAGATTAAGACTTTGACTTTTGCCAGGGTTGGAGAGTAGACGTCACCTGACTAGGAAGGCAGAGGGAGTTGGGGTACCTGGGGGGTCTAGCCATTCCTTATAGAGACTTTCAACACCTCTTTCTTTATTCAGCCCTATACATATTCCTGCCTTCAAAGGTAATATCCTTCCTCTAGCCCAGAAAATCCTTTTGGTTTAGGATGAGGGGAAGGCCTCCTTATTTATCCCATAATCACCCTATAACACAATATATTGCCTATCCTATAATCACAATTTATTGTCTATCCATTCCCTTCAAAGCCTTGGCCTCTGAAATTGAAAATCAGATAAATATACCCATTTTCTCTACCTTCTGCTCTTATCTTACATAATGATCTGCATGACTGAATGGAACCAAAAGCCAACGGTAAACGGAAATGCTTGGGAAAAAATATAATACCGTTCTATTGCTCTATTATTATACAGTGGTACTATCTCAGTTCAAGCTTCTAGAGCAAAACACTATAAACGGAGTGGCTTGAACAACAGAAGTTTATTTCTAATGGTTCTCGTAGTTCTAGAGGCTGGAAAGTCCAAGATCAAGGTGCTGGCCGATTTGGTCCCTCTTCCTTGTTTGCAGACAGCTGCCTTCTTGCTATACGCTCACATGGTGGACAAAGAGAACATTTACCGCATGTCTTACTTATAAGGGCACTAATCCCATTCATGGGGCTCTACTCTTATGACCTAATTACCTGTCAAAGATCCCATCAAGGATTAGGGATGAAGCATATGAATTCTGGGGAACACAATTTATAGTTAGTTCCTACTAGGGGAAGTCATTTGGCATCTCAACTACATTGTCTGTTTAATCCTCTCACCAGCTCATTCTACAGATAAACAAATGGGTTTAGAGAAGTTAAGAAATTTGTCCAAAGTTACAAAACTAGCGTGTTACAGAGCAGGATTTGATACCTTATCTAACACCAAGCCAATGAACTTTCCATCGTAGCAAGTGGCCTCTTGTGGATTCATAGCAAGCCTTTGAAAAGTAACAACTAGAAACTAGGATCTCTGCTTCCTGCTTAACTAGACATCAAGGGAAATTTGATTTTAAGATCCTTTAACAATATTTATTATTGCTTCTTCTGTTGATTTTAATTTATAACATATATCATCTTGTTGTCTAGGATCTTTAATGACCAGCACATGTATTGCAACTAATCAAACATATTTGGGGAGCTAAGTATTTGTGTTGTTAAGCAGCATATGTATTTACTATCCAAACATTTAGCAATTAACTTTCAGTGCTGGCACAATTTCCAACAAAGTCCAACAAATTATAGATGCATTTTAAGCAGTCTACTAAATGACACAGATTTCCTGATTACTGAGTCTCATAATTCTCTGCACACTGAACTGAACTACTCAAAAGCTACTCAAAATCTATCTGGTAGAGGTAGATTCTGCCTCTGAAAGTCTCCAGATTCCTCTGAAGGAAGAAGATTCTGTCTCTTAGAGACTTTATTTATTATTTTTATTAACATATAATATATTATTTGCCTCAGGGGTACAGGCCTGTGAATCAGCAGGCTTACACACTTCACAGCACTCACCATATCACATACCCTCTCCAATGTCCATAGCCCAACCACCTTTTCCAGCAACCTTCAGTTTGTTTTGTGAGATTAAGAGTCTCTTATGGTTTGTCCCCCTCCTGATCCCATCTTGTTTAATTTTTTCTTCTCTACCTCCCAAGCTCCCCAACTCTGCCTCTCAAATTTGTCATATCAGGGAGTTCATATGATAATTGTCTTTCTCTGATTGACTTATTTTGCTCAGCATAATGCCCTCTAGTTCCATCCACATTGTTGCAAATGGCAAGCTTTCATTTCTTTTTATGGCTGCATAGTATTCCATTGTGTGTGTGTGTGTGTGTGTGTGTGTGTGTGTGTGTGTGTGTGTGTATACCACTTCTTTATCTATTCATCTGTTGAAGGACATCTAGGTTCTTTCCATAGTTTGCCTATTATGGACATTTGGGTGCACATGCCCCTTTGGATCACTATATTTGTATCTTTAGGATAAATACCCAGTAGTGTGATTCCTGGGCCATATAGTATCTCTGTTTTCAACTTTTGAGGAACCTCCATACTGTTTTCCAGAGTTACTGCACCAGCTTGCATTCCCACCAACAGTGTTAGGGGGTCCCCCTTTCTCTGCATCCTCTCCAACATCTGTCATTTCCTGACTTGTTAATTTTAGCCATACTGACTGGTGTGAGGTGGTATCTCACTGTGGTTTTGATTTGTATGTCCCTGGTGCCAAGTGATGTGGAGCATTTTTTCATGTGTCTGTTGGCCATCTAGATGTCTTCATTGCAGAAATGTCTGTTCATGTCTTCTGCCCATTTCTTGATTATTTATTCTTTGGGTGTTGAGTTTGATAAGTTCTTTATAGATTTTGGACACTAGCCCTTTATCTGATATGTCATTTGCAAAGATCTTCTCCCATTCTGTCAGTTGTCTTTTGATTTTGTTGACTGTTTCCTTTGCTGTGCAAACACTTTTGATCTTGATGAAGTCCCAATAGTTCATTTTTGCCCTTGCTTCCCTTGCCTTGGTGGTGTTTTTAGAAAGAAATTGCTGCAGCTGAAGTCGAAGAAGATGCTGCCCGTGTTCTCCTCGAGGATTTTGATAGATTCTTCTCTCACATTGAGGTCCTTCATCCATTTTGAGTCTATTTTTGTGTGTGGTGTAAAGAAATGGTCCAGTTTCATTTTTATGCATGTGGCTTTCCAATTTCCCCAACACGGTTTGTTGAAGAGACTGTCTTTTTCCCATTGGACATTCTTTCCTGCTTTGTCAAAGATTAGTTGACCATAGAGTTGAGGGTCCATTTCTGGGTTCTCTATTCTGTTCCATTGATCTATGTGTCTGTTTTGTGCCAGTACCATACTGTCTTGATGACAGCTTTGTAATAGAGCTTGAAGTCTGAAATTGTGATGCCATCAACTTTGGCTTTCTTTTTCATCATTCCTCTGGCTATTCAGGGTCTTTTCTGGTTCCTTATAAATTTTATGATTATTTGTTCCATTTCTGAAAAACACTGATGGCATTTCAATAGGGATTGCATTAAATGTATAGATTGCTTTAGGTAGCATAGACATTTTCACAATATTTTTTCTTCCAATCCATGAGCATGAAACATTTTTCCATTTCTTTGTGTCTTCAATTTCTTTTATGAGTACTTTATAGTTTTCTGAGTACAAATTCTTTGCCTCTTTGGTTAGGTTTATTCCTAGGTATCTTATGGTTTTGAGTGCAATTATAAATGGGATTGACTCCTTAATTTCTCTTTTTTCTGTCTTGTTGTTGGTGTATAGAAATGCAACTGACTTCTGTGCATTGATTTTATATCCTGACACTTTACGGAATTCCTGTATGAGTTCTAGCAGTTTTGGAGTGGGTTCTTTTGGGTTTTCCACATATAGTATCATATCATCTGCAAAGAGTGAGAGTTTGACTTCTTCTTTGCCGATTTGGATGCCTTTAATTTCTTTTTGTTGTCTGATTGCTGTGGCTAGGACTTCTAGTACTATGTTGAATAGCAGTGGTGATAGTGAACATCCCTGCTGTGTTCCTGATCTTAGTGGAAAAGCTCTCAGTTTTCCCCTTTGAGAAAGATATTCGCTGTGGGTTTTTCACAGATGGCTTTAATGTTATTTGATGGCATAGATGATATTGAGGTATGTACCCTCTATCCCTACACTTTGAAGAGTTTTGATCAACAAAGGATGCTGTGCTTTGTCAAATGCTTTTTCAACATCTATTGAGAGTTATATGGTTTTTGCTCATTCTTTCGTTAATGTATTGTATCACATTGATTCATTTGCAGATGTTGAACCAAATTTGAAGGCCAGGAATAAACCCCACTTGGTTTAATCCTTTTGATGTACTGTTGGATCCTATTGGATAGTGTTTTGGTGAGATTATCCTTTTAATGGTGAATAATCCTTTTAATGTACTGTTGGATCCTATTGGATAGTGTTTTGGTGAGATTTTTGCATCTGTGTTCATCAAGGATATTGGATGTTCATCAAGGATTTTGATGGGGTCTTTGTCTGGTTTTGGGATCAAGGTATATGCCAGCCTCATAAAACGAGTCTGGAAGTTTTCCTTCCATTTCTATTTTTTGGAACAGTTTCAGGAGAATAGGTATTAATTCTTCTTTAAATGTTTGGTAGAATTCTCCTGGGATGCCGTCTGGCCCTGGGCTCTAGTTTGTCGGGAGATTTTTGATGACTGCTTCAATTTCCTTACTGGTTATGGGTCTGTTCAGGTTTTCTATTTCTTCCTAGTTCAGTTTTGGTAGTTTATACATCTCTAGGAATGCATCGATTTCTTCCAGATTATCAAATTTGCTGGTGTATTGTTGCTCATAATATGCTCTTTTTTTTTTTAAAGATTTAATTAATTTATTTGACAGAGAGAGATCACAAGTAGACAGAGAGGCAGGCAGAGAGAGAGAGAGAGAGAGAGAGGGAAGCAGGCTCCCTGCTGAGCAGAGAGCCAGATGCGGGACTCAATCCCAGGACCCTGAGATCATGACCCGAGCCGAAGGCAGCAGCTTAACCCACTGAGCCACCCAGGCGCCCCATAATATGTTCTTCTAATTGTTTGTATTTCTTTGGTGTTGATTTTGATCTCTCCTTTATCATTCATGATTTTATTATTTGGGTCCTTTCTCTTTTCTTTTTGATAAGTCTGGCCAGGGGTTTATCAATTTTATTAATTCTTTCAAAGAACCACCTCCTAGTTTTGTTGATTTATTCTACTGTTCTTTTGGCTTCTATTTTATTGATTTCTGCTCTGATCTTTATTATTTCTCTTCTCCTGCTGGGTTTAGGCTTTCTTTGCTGTTCTTTCTCCAGTTTTTTTTTTGTTTTTTTTTTTATTTTTTTATTTTTATAAACATATATTTTTATCCCCAGGGGTACAGGTGTAGGGTTAGGTTGTGTACTTGAAACCTTTCTTGTTTCCTGAGGAAGGCTTGTATGGCTATATACTTTCCTCTCAGGACTGCCCATACTGTGTCCCACAGGTTCAGAACAGTGTGTTTTCATTATCATTTGTTTCCATGAATATTTTAAATTCTTCTTTAATTTCCTGGTTGACCTATTCATTCTTTACTAGGATGCTCTTTAGCCTCCATGTGTTTGAGGTCTTTCCAACTTTCCTCTTGTGATTGAGTTCTAGCTTCAGAGCATTGTGGTCTGAAAACATGTATGGAATGATCCCAATCTTTTGGTACTTGTTGAACCTGATTTGTGACCCAGGATGTGATCTGTTCTGGAGAATGTTCCATGTGCACTAGAGAAGAATGTGTATTCTGTTGCTTTGGGTGGAAATGTTCTGAATATGTCTGTGATGTCCATCTGGCCCAGTGTGTCATTTAAGGCCTTTATTTCCTAGTTGATCTTTTGCTTGGATGTTCTGTCCATTTCAGTGAGGGGGTGTTAAAGTCCCCTACTATTATTGTATTATTGTCAATGTATTTCTTTGATTTTGTTATTAATTGGTTTACATAGTTGGCTGCTCCCATGTTGGGGGCAATGATATTTAAAATTGTTAAATCTTCTTGTTGGACAGACCCTTTGAGTATGATAGAGTGTCCTTCCTCATCTCTTATTATAGACTTTGGCTTAAAATATAATTTATCAGATATAAGGATTGCCACCTCATCTTTCTTTTGGTGTCCATTAGCATGATAAATTGTTTTCCAACCCCTCACTTTAAATCTGGAGGTGTCCTCAGGTCTAAAATGAGTTTCTTGAAGACACCATATTGATTTAAAAAAATATATCCATTCTGATACCCTGTGTCTTTTGTTTGGGGGCAGTTAGCCCATTTACATTCAGGGTAACTATTGAAATATATGAATTTAGTGCCATTGTATTGCCTGTAAGGTGACTATTACTGTATATTGTCTCTGTTCCTTGTGGTTTACTTTTAGGCTCTCTCTTTGCTTAGAGGACCCCTTTCAATATTTCCTGTAGGGCTGGTTTGGTGTTTGCAAATTCTTTTAATTTTTGCTTGTCCTGGGAGCTTTTTATCTCTCCTTCTATTTTCAATGATAGCCTAGCTGGATATAGTATTCTTGGTTGTATATTTTTCTCATTTAGTGCCCTGAATATATCATGCCAGTTCTTTGTGGCCTGCCAGGTCTCTGTGCATAAGTCTGCTGTCAATCTAATATTTCTACCATTGTATGTTACAGACTTCTTGTCCTGAGCTCCTTTCAGGATTTTCTCTTTGTCACTAAGACTAGTGAGTTTTACTATTAGATGATGGGTTGTGGACCTATTTTTATTGATTTTGAGGGGGGTTCTCTTCTCTGTGCCTCCTTGATTTTGATGCTTGTTCCCTTTGCCATATTAGGGAAATTCTCTATTATAATATGCCCCAATATGCTTCTGTCCCTATCTCTCTTTCTTCTTCTTCTGGGATCCCCATTATTCTAATGTTGTTTCATCTTATGGTATCACTTATCTCTCAAATTCTCCCCTCATGGTCTAGTAGTTGTTTGTCTCTCTTTTGCTCAGCTTCTTTATTTCCCATCATATGGTCTTCTATATCACTAATTCTCTCTTCTGCTTCATTTATCCTAGCAGTAAGAGCCTCCATTCTTGATTACACCTCATTTTTAAAAAAAGATTTTATTTATTTTTTTGACAGAGATCACAAGTAGGTAGAGAGGCAGGCAGAGAGAGAGGGAGGCAGGCTTTCCGCTGAGCAGAGAGCCCGATGCAGGGCTCAATGAGGGACTGGAGCCAAGGACTCTGGGATCATGACCTGAGCCGAAGGCAGAGGCTTTAACCCACTGAGCCACCCAGGCGCCCTTTGATTACACTTCATTAATTAGTTTTTTGATTTCAGTTTGGTTCGATTTTAGTTCTTTTATTTGTTCTAAAGGGATTTTATCTCCCCAAACAGGTTTTCTCTAATATCCTCCATGCCTTTTTTAAGCCCAGCTAGTACCTTGAGAATTGTCATTCTGAACTCTAGATCTGATATGTTACCAATGTCTGTGTTGATTAGGTCCATAGCCTTTGGTACTGCCTCTTGTTATTATTATTTTTTTTTTGTGATGAGTTTTTCTGCCCTGTCATTTTATCCAGATAAGAATATATGAATGAGAGGATAAAATACTAAAATGGTGGCAAAGACCCCAGAAAAATGTATGCTAACCAAATCAGAGGAGACTGCAAACTGGGGGAAGAAGAAAGGGGGTAAAAAGAAATTAAAAAAAAAATGTATGTATGTCACCCACTTGATTTTAGGTATATTTTGGTCTCTTAGAAGAAACTACCTCCCAAAATTTTAAAGAAAGAAAAACTTATGTATATATAAAAATAAGGGTAAACACAATGAAGGGATAGAATATGACTCTGCAGATGAAAATTTAATAAAATTCTAAAAAGGGAATTGATAAGATAAGTTGGTTGGGAAAAGAAAGAAGAAAAAAAAGGGGGAGGAGAGAATGTGCTCAGGCTGGAGACTAATACAAAGCCCTGTGATAGATTTAGGGTATATTTTGATCTATTAGAAGAGATTGTATCCCAAATTTTTTTTAGAAAAAAAAAAAACCAAAAACCAAAAAACAAAAACAACCCTATATGTATACAAAAAATAAGGTTATATACAATGATGGATAAAATATAACTATAATAATGAAGGTTTAATCTTTAAAAAGATCTTTTTTTCAGAAAGGCAGTGTTAAGGTAAACTAGTTAAAAAACATTAAAACAAGAAAGAGGAAAAGTTAAAAAAATTAGAATAAGAAAAAATAAAATTAAAAAAATTTAATTCTGGGAGACTAAAGAATCATGGGGATAAAGCCATGAATTCTTTGTTTTGCTTTCTCCTCCTCTGGAATTCCACCTTTCTCCTTAATCAGTGAGCTTGATCTTGGCTGGATGTTCTTGCTGATCTTCTGGGGCATGGTCCTGTTATAGTAACTCTCAAGTGTCTTTTCTGGAGGCAGAGTTGCACCACCCCTGCCAGGGGCTGGGCTAAGTAATTGGCTTGGGGTTTGCTCTCAGGAGCTTTTGTTCCCTGAATGCTTTCCAAAGAGCTCTGGAGGACAGATTGAAAATGGCAGCCTCCCAATCCCCCACCCAGAGGAGCCGAGAGCTTGGGGCCCCACTCCTCTGCCCTCAGAGAAAAGTTGTCAATCACTCCTGTCTCCCTGGTCTCCAGCTGCACTCCTTGCTCACCCAACCTGTGACTGAGCATTTCTGTCTCTGGTGCACAGCCCTGTTTGGAGTCTCCAAACCCAGCAAATTCCTGCCTCCAAAGAAGGAAGGTGAGTCTCCCTGGATCTGCCACTTTTGGGGTCCCTGTTCAAAGAGCAGGGACTGTGCCGTGGATCATGGTTTAAGGTAACCCCAAGCTGAGAGCTCACTCCTTGGCTCTGTCTTTGTAGTTGGCTTCCCCACTCTGATATCTGGAGCTCTACCACACTCAGGCACCCTGATCTTTCTGTGACCCCGCAGGATCTGAGACCACACTGTTTCTGCAAGGGCTCCATCCCTGCTTAGCCTCTGGAGCGATGTCCCTCAGTGGAACAGACTTCTAAAAGTTCTGATTTTATGCTCTGCTGTTCCACCGCTTGCCAAGAGCTAGGCCCTCTCCCACAGTCTATATTCCCATCGCTTCAGATTCACTTCTCCACATGTCATACCTTTCAGAAAATGGTTGTTTTTTTGTTCCTAGAGTTGTTGCTCTTCTTCTCTTTGATCTCCTTTTGAGTTTGTAGGCGTTCAGAATGGTTTGATAACTATCTAGCTGAACTCCCGGGACCTGATGTCATTTCAGTCCACTACTCCTCTGCCATCTAGCATCTCTTAGAGACTTTAGGACTTAACACAAAACCAATCAATTCCCAGTCATGTTCATTTCTTCCTCAGATGCTCAGTACCAGCAGGGCACTTGTCCTAATGTTACATCTTAGGATGGAGAAAAGAAGGCAGGCAAAGGTAGGGGAGTGAGAAAGGAGAAGGATCCCAGAGACCAACCCATCAATCACATTAATCCAGGAGGTCACAGAAGCTAACATGTGTAACACAAATGTTAGTGGCTATAGGGTCTCTTGGCTTGGTGAGACTACATTATATTTAGCTCTGTTGCAAGAACCATTACTTGTCTCCACCCCTGACAGCACCTCCCCCTTTCTTTACCAAGAAGCTGGTCTGGTTTACCAAGAAGAGGGATTTTGGACTAGGTGTCAGTCATAGGTGAATCCTTCAGTAACAAAGAGCCATTATTTAGTCCCAAAGAGAACTGTGCATAGGAAGGCTTACCACAAGGACTTCCCAACTTCCCATTCAGGGTTTGTCTTTCTATTTCTCCACTGTTGACCATCTCTGGATGTTTATGTTATCTTCAAGTCCCATAGAAATTCTTTCCACCAGACCTGGCTCTCGTCAAGTTCCAATGAAAAGATTGTGTGATTAAGGTGCCATGTTGTAGTATAAGACAAGACAACAAGCAAGGCTCCAAAGCCAAAAAGAGACCTTAAAATGGTGGCATTTCAGATACCATGACAGGTAAAGTGTTGGTATTTCCAATTCATATTTGCTCTGGAGCCAATTGACAACAGTAGAATGAATAAAAGTAAGTTCCAAAAGTCCAAAACCATTCCCTGATACTCCAAGGATGGGCCTCCGAGACCCCCCGAGGGGTACTTTCAGGGTCATGTATTGGAGAGAAGTCTCCCCAAATTCCAAGTCAAAACCCTCAGTTTGTCTAACATCTTTGTTTAGATGTGGTCATGTGACCTGAGAAGGTGAAGAGGCCTTTCTGTAGCAGGAAATACACTTATCTCAGGTTGGCTGGATTGGCCTCCAAGTCAACACCCTCCCAACAGAGAAGTGGAAAGCCTGTGGGTATTATTGCTTTATTAACAACAACAACAAAAAAAAACCCCAAAAAACAAAAAAACAAAAAACAAAAAAAAGGAAGGCTCTCCTGTTGTAAATACGTCAGCAAAAGCGTTTGTTCCTAAAATGATGAATAGTCCAGGGCTTCAAATGCAGTTATTGTTTGGTAGGATTTTGTTTAACTTAGTGCTGTTGTTAACTGTAATTGTTCTGAAACAGGTGATCCTTCGCTAGTAAATACGTTATTTTTTAGCCATGTAACAAAAATTCAGTGAGGATGTCACTCTGTGTAGAGAAATAGAATAATTTCATAGCCTTATGTATTTTTTGTGGCTGATATGGCTAGGGTTACATTATTTGTGGTGCTGTGTGACCTATTATTTTAAGTTTGGTTAGACCAAGGATTTTCTGCAACCGGGGAGTCTCTCTGTATCACGTACGAAAGTGTGCTGACCCCTTCATTTCCCTCCTCTCTTCAGGGTTCCCTGAATTTTCCTTCTTCCTTTTCCTTCCATGTCTTTGGCTTTAGTTTCACCAGATGACTGTGGCAAGGTGAGGGGAGCAGACAATTGTTTGGAGGGTGGGAAGAAAATATTAAAATATTTATTTATATTTGTTTTTATCTAAAAATACGGAGGTATTATGCCTTGCTGATATTCGCCATATGGTTCGATCTCTGGCACTTCACTTGTGTGGAGTTTGGGCAATGGTGCCTCTTGTCAGGAAGCATCCTGAGGAAAGTGTTCTCATGTCAGGAGAGCCCCACATCACAGGGTGTGTGGTGGCCGTCTCTCATTGTCCTCCAGGCCATTTTGACCTATTGTAGTTTTACATGAACACAGTTTCAGGGATTTATAGATTCTGCTTCCTAACATAACTAAAATGCGTAAGTGGCTAAAAAGATTCCTGTAAAGAAATTATGGTTGACGATAGAGCTGATAATGCAAGCTCAGGAAAGCATGAGAGTGGTCAAGGGGACTCCTCCTGGGATCCTTATCTGAGCTTTTTGTCAGCTCATGTGTTCCTGAGACCTAACGTCCTATAGTATGAGAGAAAACTTGGGAGAAAATCCAGTCTTGCCAACCTGGCCTATGATCTTCTTTCTATGCATGACATTATTTTTATAGAATTTTGCTATTTTTTTAAAAAGATTTATTTATTTATTTGAGGGAGAGAGAGAGAGAGAGAATGTGTTCTGGCACAGGTTGGGGTAGGGGCAGAGGGAGAGAATCCCAAGCCAACTCCCCACCAAGCACAGAAACCAACGCAGAACTTCATCTCACAATCATGAGATCCTGATCTGAGCCAAAACCAAGAGTCGGCCACTTAACCAGCTGAGCCACCCAGGTCCCCCAGAATTTTATGATTTTCAATTTCAGAGATTGATCATATCTGACATCCCCTCCTAATTCTGGGTCTCTCTCTTGCCTGTTCACTAGCACTATTTAGTAATATGGTTTCTGTGGAATGCCATATCATGGACAGAATGGTTCCTTTTTAACATAAATTTTTAATTAGATAAAGCATTGTGTTTTATTTATTTTTTATTTTTAAATTAAATTAAATTATTTAAAAATTTTATTTATTTATTTGACAGAGAGAAATCACAAGTAGGCAGAGAGGTAGGCAAGAGAGAGAGGCGGAGCCAGGTTTCTCGCTGAGCAGAGAGCCCAACTTGGGGCTTGATCCCAGGACCCTGGAATCATGACCTGAGCTGAAGGCAGAGGCTTAACCCACTGAGCCACTCAGGTGCCCCTAATTTTTTATTTTTTAAAGATTTTATTTATTTATTCGACAGAGAGGAAGAGAAACATTGAGAGAGGGAACACAAGCAGGGGGAGTGGAAGAGGGAGAAGCAGGCATCCTGCTGAGCAGGGAGCCTGATGTGGGGCTCAATCCCAGGATCCTGGGATCATGACCTGAGCTGAAGGCAGACACTTAATGGCTGAGCCACTGAGGCATCTCTATTTTTTTAATTAAAAAACAAACAAGCAAACACAATAAACTCCACACCCAATGTGGAGCTTGAACTCACGACCTTGAAATCAGGAGTCACATGCTCTATCAACTGAGCCAGCCAGGTACTCTTTGAAACATATTTTAAAAAATATTATTAAAAGTAATTTATTTTCACTATAGAAAATAGTTACTCAAAAGGAAGAAAATTAAAGAGAACTAAAATCACACTTCTAGGAGATAGTCATAGTTGGTAGTCTTTTCTATTCATAAATATACCTTTCTTTTTTTCTTACAAAAGTGGATTTTATTATACATCCCATTTTATGAACCACTGGAAAATTTGGGAGTAGTAATCCATGCAATGGATTAGCTAAATTGAAGCTACTTCAAAATTGTCTGTAGACAGTTGAAAGTCAGGCTAAAAATGTCTTCCTTAATCCAAATTTCATGCTTCTATTTTCTTTTATTAATTTGCATAACCTTTTGCTCTCTTTGTGGGGAAGAAAATAATGTGTGATCCATTTGTTGTGTGTTCCATCAGAATTCTCAGTCTGGCAGTTGGCTTCTGGGAAAGATTTCAGAGTCTTTCATGACCATGGTAATCTCTGCTTTATGGAGGAGCCAGGAAGCCCTGCCAGATGCAGAAAAATGCAGAGTGAGCAAGAGAGGCTCTGCTGCAAGCTTCTGCTTGGCTTTTCCTTTTCCATTCACATATAATCTCATTATACTCCTGATTCAGACCGTGGGCTGGGCCCTGGACGTTTGTCCAAAACAAGGAGAAAAACAAAGGAGAGTGGGTGATGGTGACCCAACATCTGGGCGAGGCGACATGCCTGCCCAGTAGGGGCAGAAGGAAAGCAATTCTTTTGAATGAAATTTGGAACTGCACAGGGAATTGTGACCTTGCTTCCTTTTGCTGCGTAATGGTTTTGTTTTATCTTGTAGACAACCACATCCCAATTAGTATGTTTTCGAGAAGGCAGTGGCTATATTGTCATCCATCATATCCGCATATCACCCAGGACCGTGTCTTTTACCTAGTGAACACTCAGTAAACATTTGTTGTTGTTTGGGTTGATTGTCATGATAATAGAATAGCATGCGTTATGCACGCCATATGGAACCTCAAAAAAAGAGCAGATTTGGATAACGAACAGGCGATGCCATTGTGTGCAAAGAAAACTTATGGGTTGACAGATATTCACTGGAATTGATCAGAGAATATAGCCAGGTGGCTGGATGTGTAGGTAAGAGTCAGTTGCTTTTCTATGGGATTGTAGTGGCCTGAATGGTGGTTCCCTGAAGATATGTCCACATCCAAATCCCCAGAACCTTGTACAGATTACTTTATATAAAAAAGAGTGAATATTATCTTACTTGGCAAGTGATGTGATGATATTAAATATATATTTTTTAAAGATTTTATTTATTTATTTGACAGAGAGAGAGATCACAAGTAGGAAGAGAGGCAGGCAGAGAGAGAGGGAAGCAGGCTCCCTGCTGTGCAGAGAGCCTGATGTGGGGCTCGATCCCAGGACCCTGAGATCATGACCTGAGCTGAAGACAGAGGCTCAACCCACTGAGCCACCCAGACATTAAATATTTTGAGAGAAGAAGTTTATCTTGGATTATCCAGGTGAGCCCTAAATCCAGTGAGAAGAGGGAGGCAGAGAGACATTAGACACACAGAGGAGAAGGTGGGCTGAAGAGGGAGGCAGAGACTGGAGTGATGTGCTAACTGCTGGGCAGCTTCTGGGAGCCAGAAGAGGCCAGCGAGAGTTCTTCCTTAGAGCCCCGGAAGGGAGCACGGCCCCACCGCATTTTGTATTTCTAGCCTCCCAAACTATGAGAGAATAAATTCACATTGCTTTAAAGCCACCAGATTTGCAGTGATTTGTTACAGCAGGTTTGGGAAAGTAATTCAAGAACACACGGAAGAACGGGATGTTGTGTTTAAGCGAGTGTGCTCTGGAGGCGGACTTCCTGTCTTCGGTGCTGACTTCATCAGTTACTAGCCCGCATGTTGTGCAAGGTAGCTCATGTCCCAGCGTCGTGGAGCAGGTAGCACGAGCATAGCCCTAGAGGACCTGTGTCAGGCATATAGCAAACGAGCACTCCACGTCGGTCACTGTTCTCCTCATCACCATTAATGCAATTGTTATCATCGCCAGCAACAGGGAGAAAATAGGGCTTGAAAAGGCAGGTGACACCATGGTAACAAATAAAAAGTAGGGAAAGAATAAATAGAATCAGTAAGGTCTTGATATGCCAGGTCATAAAATTTCCTGGAAAGATATTAAATCAGACCCAGAGAAGGGGGGGCTATAGTATGTTCAATGATAAAGATTCTCAATAACATAAATAGGTCAATTCATACAAAATTCATGTCAGTTTTCATGCCATTCTAATCCAAATCCTGGTAGGTTTTTGTTTTGTTTTGTTTTGTTTTGTTTTGTTTAGAAACTTGACAACTGACTCTAAATCAGAGGTGGGAAAGCAAATATCCCAAAATAACCACTTCACACCTAAAGGAAAGGAATCAAACATAAGAGTTTGTCCATATGCTAGAATACTGTGTGGCAATGGAAACAAACACTGCTTTTATCTTTAAGCTTTGTATTAAAAAATACTTTTAGAAAGGGAAAGGAACACGGAATGATGCTTAACGTATGCGCTCATTACAGTAAGGCTTTCGTGGAGCAGTCGTATTTCTTTGTCTCTCTGAGTAGTTGCAGTTTTATAACTACCACTGTATAACCTTCCACTTTTCCACTGCAGCATGGTCGTTGAATTTCCCTCCCCCACCAAGGTCATGTGTCCACATTCCTGTAGCTGTTTCTCAGGACCAACTGCACTGCACACGGAAGCTATCTGGCCATGGGATGCCTGGGTGGCTCTGTCAGTTAAGCGGCTGACTCTTAATCGCAGCTCTGGTCTTGATCTCATGGTTTTGAGTTGAAAGCCCTGTGTTGGGCTTCGTGCTGGGCAGGGAGCCTACATTAACACAAAACAAAAACAAAAACAAAACAAAACAAAAACCCTATCCAGCCAGGAATACACATCAGACACTTGGGAAGTTTTAGAAAATTCACCGCCCACCCTCCCCTTCATTTGATAAGCTTCTTTGGGTGGAACAGAAAGGGACATGCCCCCCTGCTTTTCTCATTCACCTTGGCAGAGAATCACCGCAGTGTGCTGAGAGATGATCATTGTGTTAGCTCTGTGTGAGAAAAAGAAAGTGTTGAAAGTGTTGAGAACCAGGGATCTAAAAGAAAGGATGACATTCTTTTCCCTTAAAGGTTTTCTTTTCTCTAATGGATTTTAGATTGGAGCTGAGTCAGAAACCTGCAGTAGAGAAATTTGATGTAGAACATGAGGGCAGTTTCTAAGACTAGAATATGAGAAGGGCTATGAGTCAGTGCCCACAGGCAGACTCAGATAACCCGTGGGGAGAATAGGTTACTTTCCCTGTGGAGAAATCTCACACTGTGTGGCAACAGGTGCACCAGAAGGGGCCCCTGGAGACTTCGTCTAGTGACTTGACATCTGGATGTTGCTTTGACTGCTCATAAGCAAGGACTCCCCAAAATAGACAGTTCAAAACCCTTGTGTCCCTGTAGCAGCAATGATTATAGTCACAGCCAAGCACTCAAAGTCAACTGCAGTGCCAGCGAGGCCATTAAAATATTGGAAAATAAATGCTAGCCTTTATGGAATCTCTAGCCCAATCCCCAGTATTATGTATTCCCTCCAATCTGAATATCCAGCATTTAAAAAAATGTAAACAAAAACAAGTACAGAAATGTAAAAAAAAAGGGGGGGGTGCCTGAGTGACTCAGTGGGTTAAAGCCTCTGCCTTCGGCTCAGGTCATGATTCCAGGGTCCTGGGATCAAGCTCAGCACCGGGCTCTAGGGGAGCCTGCTTCCCCCTCTCTCTCTGCCTGTCTCTCTGCCTCCTTGTGATCTCTCTCTCTCTGTGTCAAATAAAAAAAATAAATAAAATCTTAAAAAAAAAAGAATAAGTTGCCAGATTAGGAAAATAAAGTTATATATAAAAAAAGAAATGTAAAAAAACCCCTTTATATCTTAGACTTAAACTTCATATAAATCCAAGGTTTTTTTTTCTCTTTTTGCACCAAGACATGAATATGTTTTAGACTTAATCATGAGAATGGAAGATTGTTCAATTGTAGGGCAGCACTGAGGAATGAATGGAATTTATTGAATTTATGTTCTGTATTATACTTTTATGCTGCTAGGGAAAGAACTGACAGGTTGAGAAAGTTATTAACTTCTTGTGTGTATTAAAACAACACTCGAAGGCAACTGACTTTAGATAAGACAAAAATAATCATTACAGCCTGTGATGTTACTTTAGTTTAAATCCAGGCTGCCCTGAAGCTCAAATAGCGATAAAGAGCAAGGGTAGGATGAATGTTTTCATTGAAGTCGTAACTTCAAATATTGAGAGGCTCTTGGGAGGTTATCCAGTCTATTCTCAGTCTTTGACAGGATTATAGTTAAATCAGCTCAAGCAGATGGCAATCCATCTTATTTCTAAAATTGCCCACTCAAAAAATTCCACATGATTCTCTCTGTAGTTCTTTCTATAACCTTAACTTCTCTTTTTCTTTCTTTTTTTTTTAGTCATCCGTCACCATACAAAGGTAATGCACTATTCCTGACTATATTCTCCATGCTGAACATTGTATCCCCTTGACATATTTATGGAAGACTGTACTTCTTACTCCCTTTCGTCCGGTTGCCCCCCCCAACCCCTTGCCTCCTAGGGCAGGAACCAATCTTTTCTCTGCTTCTATGGGTCTGGGTTTTGTTTGTTTTGTCAGATGTTTTTTCTGCATCTATTGAGATGATCATATGGTTTTTATCCTTCATTTTGTAATGTGGTGTATCACCTTGATTGATTTGCGAATGCTGAGCCATCCTTGCATCCCTAGAATAAATCTCATTTGATCATTGTATATGATTGTTTTGATATATTGTTGAATTCAGTCTGCTAATATTTTGTTGGGGATTTTTGCACTTAGGTACATCAAGGATATTGTCCTGTAGTTTCCTTTTTTTGTGGTGTTCTTTTCTTACTGGTATCAGAGTAAAGTTGGCCTCATAAAATGGGTTTGGAAGTACTCCCTCCTCTTTAATTCTTTGGAAGAGTTTGAGTGTAGGTATTAAATCTCTAATGTTTGGTAGGATTCACCAGTGAAGTCATCTGATCCTGGACTTTCATTTGTTGGGAGAGTTAATCGCCTTACTACCTTACTAGTAATTAGTGTATTCAGATTTTCTTTTTTTTTTTTTTTAAAGATTTTATTTCTACTTATTTGAGAGAGACAGTGAGAGAGAGCCTGAGTGAGAAGAAGGTCAGAGAGAGAAGCAGACTCCCCATGGAGCTGGGAGCCCGATGCGGGACTCCAACTGAGCCACCCAGGCATCCCGTATTCAGGTTTTCTATTTCTTCATAACTCAATCTTGGAAGATTATAAACTTCTGGGAATTTGTTAGTTTCTTCTAGGTTGTTCAGTTTGTTGGCAGGTACTGGTTTGTAGTTTCTTACAGTCCTTGTATTTCTGATTATCAGTTGTAACTTCTTTTTCATTATTATATTTTATTTCTTTGAGCTTTCTTTCTCTCTCTAAAGAAACTGCTGCTAGGTTTTTTTTTGTTTTTTTTTTTAAGTCTTTTCTATTTTCTTTTTAGTCTCTATTTCATTTATTTCTGCTCTGATCTTTGTTATTTCCTTCCTTCTACTAACATTAAGCTTTGTTTGTTCTTTTTCTTCTAGTAAGTGTAAAGGTAGACTATTCATTAGAAATTTCTTTTATTTCTTCAGGTAGGCCTGTATTGCCATGAACTTCGCTCTCACAACCACTTCTGCTGCATCCATAGATTCTGGACTGTCATATTTCTGGGGCACCTGGGTGGCTCAGTCGTTAAGCATCTGCCCTTGGCTCAGGTCATGATCCCAGGGTCCTGGGTTCGAGCCCCACATCGGGCTCCCTATTCAGTGGGAAGCCTGCTTCTTCCCCTCCCACTTCCCCTGCTTTGTTCCTACTCTTGCTGTATCTCTCTCTGTCAGATAACTAAAATCTTGAAAAAAAAGCTCTGTTTTCATTGTCTTTAGGTATTTTTAAATCTCTCCTTTGATTTTTTTCTAGGACTCAGTAGTTTTTCAATAGTATGCTATTTAATTTCCATGTATTTGTTGTTTGTCCAGTTTCCTTTTTGTGATTGATTACTCATTTCATAACATTGTGGTCAGAAAAGATGCCTGGTAAGAAAAAAAAAAAAAAAGAAAGCAAGAAAAGATGTTTGGTATGATTCCAGTCTTCCTGAATTTATTGAGACTTATTTTGTGGCCCAGCATGTGATCTATCCTGGAGAATGTTCCATATGAGCTTGAGAAGAATGTGCATTCTGCTGCTCTTGTCTGAAATGGTCTGTATGTATCTATTAAGTCAATCAGGTCTAATGTATTGTTTAAGGCTGATGTTTCCTTATTGATTTTCTGTCTGGATAATCTATTCATTGATGCAAGTGGGGTATTAAAGTCCTCTCGTACTATTATATTGCTGTCAACTTCTCCCCTTAGGTCTGTTAATATTCGCTTTATATATTTTGGTGCTTCTATGTTGGATGCATAAATTTTTATAAATGTTATATCTTTTGTCATATTGACCACTTTGTCATTGTGTAATGCCCATCTTTGTCTTTTATTAGTCTTTTTTTTTTTTTTTTGAAGTCTATTTTGTCTGATATGAGTTTGGCTACCCCAGCTTTCGCTCAGTTTCCATTTGCATGACACATCTTTTTCCATCCCTTCATTTTCAGGGATTTTTTTCAAGGATTTCTATGTGTCCATTTCTGAAGTGAGTCTTTTGTAGGCAGCATATAAATGGGTCTTTTTTTCTTTTTTTAATCCCAACTTTTCTTTTAATCTCAGGCGACACCTTCTTTTAATTCCTTTTTAATTCAAAGGGAACATATAAGGCAGCTTGCATATGTTCCCCCCCCCCCCCATCACAAAGGGGACAGAATTATCTTTTGCTATCTGTGATAATTTATAAACAATACTAAATCATATACCAATCCTTTGTTCTTCTGAACCAACTTCACAAACATTCTGCTTGTCTAAGCAACCTCTCATCCTTGTTTCCTTCCCCTCCCATTCAGAATTTCCCAGGAGGGTTTGTAGAAGACTTTAATGCCCTGGGAATAGGAAAAGCAACCCTGCCTCAGCCCATAGGGATTTGTCAGCACCACGGACAGTAACTCATAATGCAAGCCTTCTACTGAGGCCATCTTGCCAGGTGAGCAGTATCTTTGAAGGACTTCCTCAACATATTCCCCTTCTTTTCCTAGCCTTCTACTTTTTAAGGCAAATCACTTTAATTTCACCAACGCCAGTAGAGGCAGAGGAGTCCACAACTCATCATCTCTGAGACTCACTGGCTCAGGCTGCCAGGAGGTAGGCCCACCTAGGCTTGCTTAGGTCAGCCCATCACTTGGTCCTTGGGTTCAGGGAACAAGTACAAAAGAGGCAGCACAGAAGGATGGACTAGGCAAGAAAGGTAACTCCTCCATTTCTTCTGTTGCAGATGCCTCTATTAATTATATTTCACAAAGGGTTAGTGTTCCCTCAAATATGCCATTCTTCACAGTTCCTGTTTTCTGGTTAGCAAACATTTGTTTTATCTTTAAATCTATCAAAAATTAGCTTGGCAGTCTTGGCTACATCACCTAAAATTTCTGTCTAATCTTACAGATTTCACAATACTTCTCAAATTTTTAAGTGCATGCCAACATGGAAATTATCCAACAGATACATTTGCTAATGTGTGAATGACACACACATAAGTTTACTCATTAAGAACAGATTGGAAGCAACATGAAAATCTATCACTACAAAGCTGTTTAAATAAATTATACATTTATACAATTGGATATCATGAAAATGTAAGAAAGAGGAAGTTCACTACATACTGATATGAAAGATCTCCAGAATATGCCACAAAATGAAAAAAGGCTAGGTTCGGAACCACATATTTATGTAAAAAGGAAGAAAACCATGTGTAGTTATGTAAGCTTGTATAAGCACACAATCTCTCCTGGGGGCTAGATAGGAAACAGGCCAGTTGCCTCCAGGAAGGGAAACTGGGTAGCTGGGGTGAGATGTGGAGGGAGGTTTACTTCTGTGTACCTCTATGTGTCTTTACAAAAGTTTTTTTTTTAAAGTAAACTCTATGCCCAACATATTTTGAACTTATGGCCTTGAGATTAAGAATTGCACACTCTACAGACTGAAGCAGCCAGGCACCCCACTTTATGTGCCTTTTGAATTGTGAGTAATGTGAACATTTTAACTATGTAGAACAGAATGCATTTAATAAAAATGAAACAAATTACCCGTGACTCTGTTTCCTCATCTATGAAATGGGACATAGCCATACCCCTTTGATTGTACTGAGAATCAAAGAGAATGATGTATGTGAACATGCTCTGAAAAACACAAATGTTCTTTGCGTATAATCTTTATTTTGAGTATTTTAATAATATATGGACACTCTTTAAATTTTGGAGTGCAGAACTAGACATAGTTTAATATAAATTAGATATTTGTGAAGCATTTTAGAGTTTATTAGTCCAGTACAGTCCATATAAAGGGACTCTATGCTATGCTTCCTACTGCACTTTTTCTCTTCCTGCAGGTCAGGATAATTTTTGCCTGCAATAAGTGGTGCTTCCTAGCTGCTTCAGAAGAGGGTGGAAAATGCTCGGGTGCCAGCAGGGTCCTAATGAGATCAGTGAGTAGCTGGTAGAAAACTGCCTCGTCGGAGAAAAGAAGGGAAACAGCCGGAGCATTAAAAAGCGTGTGTAACCCACTGAGACACTGGACTGGAAATTCCGTTGTTTAATATTTAGAAGGAAGAAACACTATACTTTACTTTCTGGGAAAAAATATCCTCTGGGTCCTGTACAACACATTTTAAAAAGTAATAATAAAAGCCAGTTTAGAGGGGTTTCTTGTCCATCCTATAAGAAAGGAGACTTGAAAGGGGGTAGCACATAGTATCCCAAAGAGATGTGTTAAAAAAGGAACCCCAGCTTTCCACATTCCGAAGAGGTCCCATGAGTCCTTCTACACCTCATTAAATATGTGAACAAGTGCAAGACTCAGAACCTCTGTAAGGACTCCTGGCCTCAACTGGGAGAAAAAAATACGAAGAGAGATTTGTAGGTCTTTGTGAAGTGGACCACAGTATAACAGAAAAACAAAATAAAGCTCCTTGGGTACTACTGAGGGAGAAGACTATAAAGAGGAAAATAAACCCACACTTTCATTTCAGTTTTTTTCTCCTTGGGAATATATTTTTTTTCTGCATAGTTTATGCCAAGAAAATTTCATTTATTTTCTGAATGTCTCCTCTATTTTTCATTCTTCTCTTCCTCTACCTTCTCTGCTTCTACCTTCCTCTTCTCTTTGTCCTTCTGTATTAGGAGCTGGCATACTTTCCTGCAAAGGGCCAGAAAGTTAAGTATATTGGCTTTTTGGGCCATGCAGGCTCTGTGGCAACAACCCAACGGATCTTGTCACATGACAATGGCCATGGGCAATTCAGAAATAATGGGTGCAGCTGTGTTCCCATCACCCTTCCTTCACAAAAACCATAGGTTCTAGATTCTCTGCCCCTGTTATGTGTTGTGATATTTTAAATAAAGCTTACAGAAGATAGACAGTCATCAGTAAGTGTTTGGGACAACAGGTAGTTATCTAGAAGAAAATAAATAGACATCCATGCTATACACTTCTTAAAAAAGATCAAAGATTTAAATGTTAAAATAATACACAACGCCAATATGAGAAAAGAACCTAGGAAAATTATTTTAACCCTTCAACATAGGAAGGGTGAAACCTTTCTAAGTATTAAATAAAATTGTTAAAATGATAGATTCAATTACATCAACATGTTTGCATAAAAACTACTATAAGTGAAGTCGTAAGACAAATAATTTGGAAAAAATATTGCAATTCATGTCACAGATGATGGGGTAATGTTCTTAACATGTTGATTTCTACACATCGTTAAGAAAAATAAACAACCATTTACTAGAAAGATTGGGGAAATGCTATCACTAGCATCCACAGAAAAGATAATGCAAAGAGTTGTCAAATATTTTTAAAGAAATGTTCTATATTATTCATAATAGAAGATGCCCAAATTCAAATTATACTTACGTATGAGTTCTCACATATCAGATCTGCAAATGTCCTGATATTTTATAAAAATTGGTTTGGTAAGGCCTCTTTATGTAGTTAGTGATAAATTAGTATAACTTCTGTAGAGGGCAATTCAGCAATATCTGGCAAAATTTGAAATGAATGTATTTTTTAACACAACAGTTCATTTAAAAGATATTTTTTTCAAGATTTTATTTATTTATTTATTTATTTGTCAGAGGGAGAGAGAGAGCACAAGCAGGCAGAGTGGCAGGCAGAGGCAGAGAGAGAAGCAGACTCTCTGCTGAGCAAGGAGCTGGATGTGGGACTCAATCCCAGAACCCTGGGATCATGACCTGAGCCAAAGGCAGATGATTAACCAACTGAGCCACTCAGGCATCCCTAACACAATAGTTCATTTAAAAGTGTTTAATCGGGCGCCTGGGTGGCTCAGTGGGTTAAGCCGCTGCCTTCGGCTCAGGTCATGATCTCGGGGTCCTGGGATCGAGTCCCGCATCGGGCTCTCTGCTCAGCAGGGAGCCTGCTTCCTTACCCCTCTCTCTCTGCCTGCCTCTCTGCCTACTTGTGATCGCTCTCTGTAAAATAAATAAATAAAAATCTTAAAAAAAAAAATAAAAGTGTTTAATCAATAGATATACCTGGGCATATGCAAAATGATATCTATACAATGTTAGCTATTGTTGTACTTCTCGTAACAGCAAGAAAAGGAAGTGACCTAGATGTTCATGCATAGGGGCCTTCCTAAATCTATTATGACATATCCAGAGGGTGGTAGCTTTATAGCTACTATAGGGCTATACAGATAAGAAACTCTTGGGGTACATGACTGGCTCAGTTGTTAGAACATTTGACTCTTAAGAAAAAAAAAAAAAGAACATTTGACTCTTGATCTCAAGGTTATGAGTTCAAGCTCCATGCTGGGTGTGGAGTTTACTTAAAGAGAAAAAAAAAAAAAGAAAAAAGAAAAAAAAACCAAAAAACCTCTTTATGTTCGGATATGGACAAATCTTAAAGATACATTCTTAGAAAAAAAGAAAACTGCAGAACAGTGTGTATGGTGTGTTTCCAATTTTATAAAAGAAAGACAGAGTACATATCTGTATCTGTTTGCACAAAAAGTCTCTGGAAGGATACTCAAGAAACTGGTAAGGGGGGCTTCCTGCTTGAAGGGGAGGTGGGACTATTCGGATGGATGAAAGAGGTAAAAAAGGAGATTTTTTACTGTATGCTTTTTTATTCTTTTTGACTTTTAAACCATTTGACATCATTATTCTTTTTAATTTTTAAGGTTTTATTTATTTATTTGAGAGAGAGTGAGAGAGCACAAGCAGGGGGAGCAGCAGAAGGAGCGGCAGCCGGAGAGGCAGGCTTCCCGCTGAGCTAGGAGCCTGACACTGGGCTCGATCCCAGGACCCTGAGATCATGACCTGAGCCGAAGGCAGAGGCTTAACCCACTGAGCCACCCAGGTGCCCCACTTGACATCATTATTAATATTAAAAGAAATAAAGCCAGTAAGAATCACCCAAATAACTTGGCTTTACACCCACACACCCACACACACACACACACACACATACACCTTCTTTGTTAACCAGTTTTAGATTCATAGATACTATGGTATTTGGGGTATGCTAATAATAAAACCCATAATTATCTATAAATCTTGAAAAAAAGCTCTGCTCATGTTAGAAAGATGATTAACTAGCAGGATAAAGTTTTATTATATGGTCCCTAGCTAATCAATTTGAGTAGACACAAAGAAGATACTTTTCTTTGTTAGCCTGGTGTTAAGAGGGACTGGGGCTGGCTGGGGAAGCGGCAAGTTCCCCCACCTTGGGTTTGTTCAGATACACGGGGCACAACCACCTGGGGGCCTCTGCTAGGAGGGGGAAGAACTCTAAGTCACTTTCTCTATTTCAGTCCTGAGATTCTATAATCAGGAGAAAAAGAGTGATGTGAACACCATACATTTCTTCCTAAGAGGCAGGGTTCTTTGGAAGGCAGCTGGACTCATCACTCTATGCCCAACACAGCAGTGAGATTCTTTGGGGAAAAAAACAAAATAAAACAATAACAACAAAAACCTTAGAGACTGATGCTTTAGAAACTGGCTTGAGGATCATAAAGGGGCAACAATGATGGAAGGAGAGCCCAGGATAGTTGGGGTTGGAATTGGCAGTGAGCCAAGCCAGGTTAGGAGCTCGGCGCAATGCCAAGGACATGCAGAAATTCACATCCAGGTAAATAACTCTAGTCTTTGACGGAGACTCGGGCAGCATTTCGCTGGCAGAGCAGAGCACACCACAATGCACCAATTTCCAGAACACTAGGCAATGTGCAGATGGGAAGTAATTTTTTTAGGAAATGGCTAGAAATTATTGACATTGATTTTTCAAATCATTCCTGTTTGTTCAGCTGGTGAAACACCTGGTAGCGAATGCTTTCAAGCACTCTAATTATAAGTGTGCTTCAGCTGATGTTCATTGCCCTAGCTGGATGTAGCCTCTAATACAGTACAAGACAGTAAATTTTTGATGAGAATAATGCTGGATGAAATGCAGTGTTCTTACAGGGAGCATTTGGAAAGACGGTGGAGGTATGGTGAATGAGTGCTTTGTACCTCCTCCCCCACCTTCTTTCCTTTTCCACTCCCATCTCTTTCCTTTTCTCCTTTTTAAAATGTTGTATCAGGGGGTGCCTGGGTAGCTCAGTCAGTTGGGTGTCTGTCTTCAGCTCAGGATTGAGCCCCACATTGGGCTCCTTGCTCAGCGGGAAATCCTGCTTCTCTCTCTCCCTCTACCTGCCACTCTCCCTGCTTGTGCTCTCTCTCTGTGTCAAATAAATAAAATCTTAAAAAAAAAATGAGCTGTATCTGTAGGCCTCCTGAAGAACAGAATGACCAGTCTGTGGGGGGAAATAATGCAATAGTAGTACTTAAAATTTATAAAAGCTCTACATCGTCATACATGTTGTTGCTTCCCACTATGCTCTCAGTGTGAGAGGAATAATGGGATCCTTTCCTTTGCTGACACAGAGGGGCAAGCTGATCATCAGAGATGTTAAAGTTCCTTGCAGAGTCACAATTAGGTACCAGGTGCATTCCATGTAGTCAGGGGGCTGAAAGAGATTTTGAGGGGTTAATGTTTAACAATTAATTTTCTGTGTCAACTAGGCTGGGCCATGGTGCCCAGATATTTGCCACGGTGTTTTGGGGATAGGATTAATATTTACATGGGTGGCCTTTAAATAAGTAGACTGCCCTCCATAATGTGGGTGGGTCTCATCCAATCAGTGGAGGGCTGTAAGAGAAAAAAGACTGACCTCCCCTGGAGCAAGAAGGAATTCTGTCAGCTGACAGCATTCAGAGTGGACCCGTAACAAAGGCTCTTTCCTGGTTCTCCAACCTGCCAGGCTACTCTGCCGATTTTGGACATGCCACCCCGCATAATCATGTGAGTCAATTCCTCAAAATAGGTCTCTCTCCATGTACACTTCCCATTGGTTCTGTTTCTCCGGAAAACCCTAACACATTCATCATGCTCCTTTTTATTTAGGTATAAGTATCCTTTGAAATTATATAATATCTTGCAAGTGAACCACTTAATGACTTAATTCTGTATTAGGAGAAGTTAAGTCTGTGTTAATGTCTGTCTCAAGTCCCTCAGCTGTATAATGAGAATGGTTTGATGGGAATTGTTAGTCATCCCCTGAAATTCATTCTCTCCTCCTTTGTGGGCCCGTTATCCTACATTTCCCAGCTTTCTGGAAAGTCAAGGTGGTCACGTGTCTGTGTTCTATCCGATGGGATGTGAGTGAAAGGGATGTGTGCCACTTTGGGCTTTGTTCTCAAAATAGTGGGTGTGCTTCACGTCGGCTGCCTTCCCCTGTCAGGATGGATCTTTGCCCACTCACTTTGACCATAAAAATGCCTGAGAGGGGGCGCCTGGGTGGCTCAGTGGGTTAAGCCACTGCCTTCGGCTCAGGTCATGATCTCGGGGTCCTGGGATCGAGTCCCGCATCGGGCTCTCTGCTCAGCAGGGAGCCTGCTTCCCTCTCTCTCTCTCTCTCTCTCTGCCTGCCTCTCCATCTACTTGTGATCTCTCTCTGTCAAATAAATAAATAAAATAAAATAAAAATGCCTGAGAGGGTGGGAGAACACGACAATGGAAAGAACCAGAATCTCTGAATGACTGTGTGAGGCAGAATTGTACCATCAATTTGCTCCGTTCACCTCAACGCTATCATGTGAATGAGAAATACATTTCTTTACACTTTAAGCCACTGTATTGTTAGCCTCTTAGTAATAGTAGCTTGGCCTTTGCCCTAACTAACACGCGATGTTTGTAGCAACCATCTTCCCTACTTCATGGGATTTTTGTGAGTATCCCATGAAAGAAAATGGTATCTATCTATGATACCTATCGCACTATTTTTACTTGATTATCCAACATTAAGCTTCCTCTAGACCTTTGTGGAATCTCTGTGAAAAGGGGACATACGACTCAATGATATCTAGGAACTGCCCTGCAATTTCTCTGACTGGAGAGAGACTGCCTAGGGACAAGAATTGCATGAGAAATACAAAATGGGGGGTGCCTGGGTGGCTCAGTGGGTTAAGCCGCTGCCTTCGGCTCGGGTCGTGATCTCAGGGTCCTGGGATTGAGTCCCACGTCGGGCTCTCTGCTCAGCAGGGAGCCTGCTTCCCTCTCTCTCTCTCTGCCTGCCTCTCCATCTCTCTCTGTCAAATAAATAAATAAAATCTTAAAAAAAAAAAAAAAAGAAATACAAAATGGCACACAGATTTTGTTAATTACCACCATCCACGTCTGGATCGTATTTAGGAACTAACAGCTAATACCAACAGTGGGGAATGAGTGGCTATTGAAAGCATCTGACACATCAGATTAAACCTTAATTTCATAACCATTTTGCAACCTGGTGATGATTCCTGAAGTGCCTATGGGAGCTACAATATGTTGAATGTCATGAGTTGTCTAGACTCTGCCAGAAAACCCATTCAGAGTGACAGGATTTATGGTTTCACACTCCCGGGAGGGCACAGACTCCACTAGACCACATTAGCCTGCTAAGAGCCAAGTACTACTCTTAGTGATTCTTACTTTACACAAAAACACTCCCATTTCCAAAATACATTTCCAAAGTATAATAAATCAATATGTACCCATGTAAAAAATGTCTTCATAAGAGAATAAGTCCACATTTGAAAGAGATATGAGCCGACGTTAAGAAGAGGCAGGGAAAGAAAATGATCAATGGCTTAAAGTGATGACTACACATGGCTCAGAACTTGTGTTTAATTCTTTTGGGATGAGAAAATGGGATCTTTCCTGCCCCTTCATTCAGGCAGTCTTAGGTCTGATGTGCCAGAGGAAGTGGTTTACGAGACCTTTGAGAAGAATTATTTTCACCATCTTATTGACACTGCCTTCATTTGGTTATCAACACTTGGTTGGAGAGAGGGGCACCTGTGTGGCTCAGTTGGTTAAGCACCTGCCTTTGGCTCAGGTCATGGGCTCAGGGTTCTCCCTTTCCCTCTGCCCCCAACTTATGCTCGTTCTCTTTCTCAAAAAAAAAGACTTAGTTGTAAGGAAAAACTGTTAGTTTTTTTTTTTTTTTAAGTTCCCATTATGAAAAGCAATCCATCAGGAAAAACCCCAAGAGGCACTTTCAGAGTTGAACAGTTCCCTGGACTGAAATCTAGCCATGAGTGTAGAATGATGAGAAAGGACATCTTGGAAAAATATGTGTTGTAAAAATGTGTAACTTGGGGGCACCTGGGTGGCTCAGTGGGTTAAGCCGCTGCCTTTGGCTCAGGTCATGATCCCAGGGTCCTGGGATCGAGCCCCACGTCGGGCTCTCTGCTCAGCAGGGAGCCTGCTCCCCCCACCCCCGCTCGCTCTGCCTGCCTCTCTGCTTACTTGTGATCTCTCTCTGTGTGTCAAATAAACAAATAAAATCTTTTAAAAAATGTGTAATTTGTAGCAGCTGAGCATAATGCAAAGGTGTTTCTTTGGACCCATACGCACTACCTATTGACTTAAGTGAGCAAGTTCCCAAGGCCTATTTGTATTTGACCCTGGCGGCTGCTTCTCCAAGCAGTGCCTTAACAGAAAACCAACAGGAATCCTTTTGGCAGGAAGGAAGGATCATCTTAGGTGCTTAATGAGAGAAAAGATCTGAGCCTGTTTGTAACAAGAAATAGATATTAGCGGTTCAGAGCCCATTTGGGAATTTTCATCATGCTAATAAATGTCAAAGAGAAACATTCTTCTTTTATTATTAGACCTTAGACTAATTTACCCAAATACAAAGTTGTCTTTGTCCAATGAGAAAGAGAAAAATAAAACTAAATGAAGTGAGTAATTAAACAGAGGAAAGAAGACGAAATCGAGACTGTATTTTACATATGGCTCATGAAGTTCTCTTTGGGCTGAGGAGGATTAACTGTTATGAAGATTTTTATGCTGTGGGGAGCTGATGGGATGGATTTGTGACAGATGAGAGAAATGGAGATGAACATGTAGCTCATTCAAATATTTCCAGTGTCTTGTTCTCCATCTTATGAGGGCATAAGGTAAGATACCGTAGCAGAACTGAGTCCCATAGTTCTGTATAAAGAATCACAAAGTCTGTGATGTAATATGCTTGCTTTCTTTCTTTCTTTCTTTTTCATAAAGACTTATTTATTTTAAAGAGGAGGAGAGAGAGCACACGCGCAAGTGGGATGGGGGGGTGAGGCAAAGGGAGAGGGAGAGAAAAGGAATCCACAAACAGACTCCCTGCTGAGGATGGAGCCCAATATGGGGCCTGATCCCGGGACCCTGAGATCATGACTTGAGCAGAAATCAAGAGCTAGCTTAACTGACTGAGCTACCCAGGTGCCCCTGAGATATACTTTCATTTGTTCTTATTTTGTGTTGGTTTGATTTTTGTACACTTGAGTCCTTGTTTTACTTAGGGTTCTCCAGAGAAACAGAAACCCATAGAATGTGTGTATATGGGTATGGGTATGTGGGTGTGTATTGTTAAAAACCACAAGCTCAAAATGGTGTCACTTAGGCCAAGTCACCAAACTGGGGCTTAATACCTAACCTAACTGCATTGCAACCTTCCCCAGAAATATAAGTCTTAATTGGTCAGTCAAGAACTTTCTGATTAGTACGTGAGATAATCTGTCACATGGGTTCTAAACATCTCCCGAAGGAAGGTGAGATAATACACCTAATAAGTCCCCTTGCCCTTACACCTGAGGGAAGATGACCTTGCCTGGAACAATTCTTTCTTTTCTTTTGCTAGTAAATTCTTGCCCCATTCTTCTTACGAAAACCTTCCTTTTTGTACAATTCCTTGGAAGCTCCCCATTACTTGCTAGATGGGATGCTACCCAATTTGTGAATCACTTAATAAATCTAATTAGATTTTCAGATTTACTCAGTTGATATCTTTGTCCTTTAGCAGTATGTGTTATAAGGAATTAGTTCACACAATTATGGGGCTGAGAAGTGCCAAGGTCTACAAGCTGGAAACCCAGTCAGTCAGTGGTTTAGCTCCTGCCTACGTCTGAGTCTAGAGTCTGAAGGCAGAAGGAGGCCAATATCCCAATGCAAAAGACAGGCAGAAAACGTGAATTCTTTCTTACTCTGCCTCAGTGAAATGGAGGAGGCCTACCCTAACATTGGGGAGGGCCATCTGCTTTACTCACTTCCTGGATTCAAATGCTAATCTCATCTGAAAGTTCTTTCACAGAAACACCCAGAATAATGTTTAAGCACATATCTGGGTCCCCCATGGCCTGGCCAAACTGACACATAAAATTAACCATTACAGTCACATTATGCAAAAATTGAATGTAATATATTTTTAAGAACTCAGAACATGCTCTGTTGATGACATGGGGCCTTCCATTTGCCCCTAGAATACTCCTTTGTGACATTAACATCATTCTATGACAAGGAGAAGTAATGGCAGCTGTGGACAGATCAGTCTTTTCACTTACTTGTACTCTTGCAATTGAAATGTTCGATGGATTCTGCCTGGATAGTAAAGCACTTTGTATCATGTGATCCTTTTTTCTGAACCCTCACCACAGCTGATTGGACCAGGGTACAAGCAAATCCATAGGCTCACCAGCCACCTACGAGGGGTGTGTCAAGATGCGTGGAGCCCATAAGAATAGAGCATGTGAAAAAAGAAATACTGAAAACCCTTACAAAGTAGCAGCCGAGGGAGAAGTGATGCTCTAAGGTAGGGCCCAGGCCAAGCATACAAAGGCCTGTGAAAGAGTTTAACAGAGTGAGGGGCCAGCCTATAAAAAGGGAGAGGTCAGATGACTGCAGACAGAAGCAGAGATATTGGGAAGGTCTTGTTCTCAGAAGTTCTGTGCTTTCGGGGATACCCTGTTCCAGTTCCTGGCCATGTCGGTCTTTACATGAATCCATTTCTCTTGAGGCAAGTCAGGTAGGTCTCTTACACTTTGCATAGGTGGGTTCTCTTCTATTTTATATTGTTTGTATGAGGGTCTGTGTAAAGATTTCACTCAGATAGGTTTGTTCAACTTTCCTTTTGCAATTCAGAAACTGAAATACAGAAAAATCTTTTGGCCTCGCAGGCCACCATGATGGCCGGGAACAAGTTTGAATCTGTCAGTCACAACTTATTGCATGTTCAGCAATGTATTCTTTTTAAGTTGGATGTAGAGATTACTCTTGATAAAGTCCATTTTCCTTTTTTTATGACCAGAGCTTTCGTTTTGTATTTAAAAAAAATTTTTTAAAAAGATTTTATTTATTTATTTGACAGAGAGAGATCACAAGTAGACAGAGAGGCAGGCAGAGAGAGAGATAGAGGGAAGCAGGCTCCCTGCTGAGCAGAGAGCCGGATGCGGGACTGGATCCCAGGACCCTGAGATCATGACCTGAGCCAAAGGCAGCGGCTTAACCCACTGAGCCACCCAGGTGCCCCATATTTAAAAAATTTTTGCCTAACCCAAAGATCCAAAGATTTTATCTTGTATTTTCCTCTCGTTCTTCTAGAAATTTTATAGTTGTAGCGCTTGCATTTTGGTCCATAATTCATTCTGAGGTTTTGTTTTGCTGTTTTATTTGTGGTTTGAAGGTTCATTTTTCCCTCATACGATTGTCCAATTGTTCTAATACCGTTCATTGACAAGGTTATCTTTTCTCCATTTAAATATATTGGTGCCTTTGTGAAAGTTGAGAGGCCTTATACCTGTTGGGCTATTTCTGTACTGGCTTCTTCTGTTCCATTGGTCTATTTCAAGGGTTGACAAAGGATGGCCTGAGGTCCAAATCTGGTTCACTATCTGTTTTGTAAATAAAGTTTTGCTGGAACTCAGTAGAGCCCATTTATTCCTTTAAGTATCATCTCTTACTGTTTTCATGCTATAGAGGCAGAGTTCAAACAGATTAGAAAGCCCAAAATATTTACAGTCTGGCCCTTTGCAGAAAAAGTTTGCTGACTCTTGCTCTGTGTGTTTATCCTTGTGCAATATCACACCATCTTGATTACTATAACTTTCCAGTAACTCTTGAAATCAAGGTATGTTTTCCAACTCTGTTCTTTTTTGAAACTGTTTGGTTATTCTTGCCTTTTTTTTTTTTTTTTTTTGGTATTTCCATATGAATTTTCAAATTAGCTTTTCTACCAAAAAGTCTCTGGAATTTTACTTGGAATTACTTTGGATCTATAGATTGATTTGGGGAGAATTAAAATCTCAACAATATTGAACCTTCTAATCCATGACATGGAATGTCTCTCTGTTTATTTAGGTCACCCTTATTTTCTCACAGAAATGTTTTGAAGTTTCAGTTTACATGTCTTGCATATTTTTGTTAAGTGTATCCATAAGTATTACACAATTTTTGAAACTTTTTTAGTTTGTTGCCTTTTAATTTTCAATTGTTTATTACTAGTATGTAGAAATACAGTTAATTTTTATGTATTAAACTTATGTCTTCCATCTTTGCTCTATTTACTAATCAGTATGGGAAAATCACTTAGGATTTTCTGCATAGATATCACATCATCTGCAAATAAAGGCAGTGTTATTTTTTCCTTTCCAATCTAGATACATTTGATTTTTTTTTCTTGTATTATTCCACTGGCTAGGACCTCCAATACAATGTTGAATATAAGTGATGAGAATGGACATTCTTGCCTTATTCCTGATCTTTGCGTAAAACCTATTTACTCGTTCACCATTAAGTATGATGTTAGCTGTAGGGTTTTTTTTGTTTTTTTTTTGTTTTTTTTTTGGTTGCCTTTTGTCAGGTTGAGAAAGTTTACTTCTAGTTTGCTGAGAGATTTTTATCATGAATGGATGTTGAATGTTGTCAAATGTTTGCTCTGCATCTACTGAGATGATCATATGGTCCCTGCTCCCATGAGCTTTTAGTCTCTTGGTAAGGATAGACACCAAAAAAAGGTGAAAACAAAGAATAATGTGACGTGTGAAAGATAAGGAAAATCCAGGAGCCTAGGCCAGTCCAGGGTCAGAGAAAGTGTTTTTGTTTTCTTTCTTTCTTTCTTTTTTTTTTTTTTTAAAGATTTTATTTATTTATCAGAGAGATGGAGAGAGACCACAAGTAGGCAGAGCAGTAGGAGGGAGAGGGAGAAGCAGGATCACCCACAGAGCAGGGAGCCCAATGCGGGGCTTGATCCTAGGACCCGGCGACCATGACCTGAGCTGAAGGTAGCTGCCAAACCGACTGAGCCACCCAGGGGCCCCGAGAAAGTCTTTTTCAAGTAGTGAGGTTTAAAGATGGGATCGGGAGAGAGACAGACCATAAAAGATTCTTAATCTCACAAAACAAACTGAGGGTTCCTGGGGGGAGGGAAGGTAGGGAGAGGGTGGCTGGGTTATGGACACTGGGGAGGGTATGTGCTGTGAAATGTGTAAACCTGATGATTCACAGACCTGTACCCCTGGGGCAAATAATAAATCATATGTTGATGAACATAATTGAAAAAAAAAAAAAAGAAGTGAGGTTTAAATTGAGACTGAAAGAGGAGTAGGAAATTGGTAGGTGAAAAGAGGTGAGAAGCAGAGCAGGAGTTGACATCCCATGACGCAAGTTCCAAATCCGGCTCTGCCGCGTTCTGGTTAGATGAGGAGAGGGTTTCCTGCTGAAATGCTATCTGTGGGTTTTGTTTCTCTTAGTATGTGTAAGGTACACTCAGTTTTCCTCTAGATGATGATGTAGAGATGGTGGCACCATATCACTCTTGCCCTACTCCATGAAACCCCATAGGAAAAAAAGCCCACAAGAACTTGACCTCAACAACTGACTGTTTGCTTCTTTTCTCAGGGACAAGGAGAATCAGGTAATCCACTTGATTTCCCTTTCCTCTGCAGGAGCCTGGAAACTCAGAGATGGATCCGAGCCTGCCCTTAAGTAACCGAGTAGGACCTCATGTAGACATGTTCTGATTTTCTTGGAGTTATGACCTCTTTTTTTTCTTGCTCCTCACTTTACATTTTATTGCATATTTCTTATATTCTATTACTTAAATATTTTATGGAACAAATAGGTTATAAACAAATAAACAAAAAATATACAATGACACAAAAATTAAAACTTTCAAGAAACAAGTCCTTTATTACTAAGCTTCTGGGACCTCTAACAGCCCAAGCTGCTGCGCCCTTTTCCTTCTAGGATAGCCACCTGCCCTCTCCCAAACTTCTCCACTCACCCTGCTCCTTCAGATTTCTTTCCTCTCTCTGGCTGTGTCACACTCTGATCAACTTTTGCTCTCCCAGCAAAGCCATAGACAGTTCTTGCTTTAAAGGTTTTAAAAGTTGTGCTAATGGGAAGGATAACAGAAAGAGAAGAGAAGAAGCAAAAGTGAGGAAACTGTTAAAATTTCCAAGGTCTTACTAGTTCCTGGCCCTGACCTATGCTTTCTTGACTTCTTTTCAACATGACCTTTGGAAGTCCCTTTTGAATTTCTGTTCAGTGTTTTCATCTCCTGGTGTGACACTTGTAACTCTCTTCCCCATTAGGGAAAGTTAACCCCTGTGGAAGCTCTTCTTCCACCCCAGAGACCCAGGAGGACAGTCAGGGATGTACTGTAGGTGCCTCCCATTTTCCTAGTAATCTACTTTGATCAAGGCCTGAGGACTTGGGCGGTTCACACAGGAATGAGCCTCACTGGGCATCTTCTAACATTCTGTACCTCTCCCTGGAACCTCTTTTCCTCCCCACAATCAAGGCCCTAGATTTTAGGTGCAAAATGATTGTAATTTTGTTGTAATGGCCTTTGGAAGCTTGGCCATCAACAACGTAGCAGCACTAGATTCTGCAGAGGTGTGCTGAGGTGGGACATCTGGTGGGGAGAATCAGCTGGGGCAGGTGAGCTGGGGGCCATGGGGTATATTTACACAGAGGACCTCTTCTACCAAGTATTTAGTGACATGGGTGGAGTGGCTCTTTCTGGCCCCCTTTTCGTAGGACACCATAGACTGTTCTTTGGGTTGGCTCCCCTTCCCCAAATCAATCTGTACCTAAATATGAGTACTTCTACTGAAATCATGCTTTGAAAGTAGCTTTAAAGCAGAAGTTTTATCCCAGGCATCCATGGATCTATACCAGTGGCTTTACCCAAAGAAAGCAGCTAGGCTTTTTCTGACAATTCTTCTTTATTTTGTAGAATCTTATGTTTATCCCATCTCTGGAACACTCTATCTTTCCCATCAGTTTTTCTCTTTTTCTTTTTTTTTAAAGGATTTAAAGATTTTTTTTTTTTTAGAGAAAGTTGGGGGAAGAGCAGAGGGAGAGGGAGAGGGACAAGGAGACTCTGTGCTGAGCATGAGCGGATTTGGGGCTTGATCTCACGACCCTGAGATCATGACCTGAGCCGAAGTCAAGAATCTGACGCTCAACAGACTGAGCTACGCAGGCGCCCCATCCCATCAATTTTTAGGTAATCTTTGTATTGCATGACACTTTAAGTAAATAAGAATAGAATATATTGTCATTGGAAGTGAATATCTTAGGGGAATTTGGACTCAGCTATTCATTCTTTATGCTATGTTTCATTTTTCTTTAAGACACCCAGTTCCTTTTCCTTGCCAACAAATTCCCGTCCCTTTCTTTCAAAATTGGAACCAAAATGGAGGGTCTGCATCTGAGAAACCCTGTGGGTAAGATTCTCATTAGAGTAAGGTACCTTTCTTGCAGTCCCTCATTAAATATTTGTTGAGGTTGAATCACTAAGAAGGAGCATGTGTACCTTGGACTAGCAGCATCTGGTCTCTATTTACCTCCTCCCTAAGATGTAGCTGGAGGGACTAGAGCCTCCTGGGGAGGGCTCAGTACCCAGAGGAGTCGTTCATGAGTGCCCTGGCCGCCTATTTGTGTTCAAATGAAATTTGGGTAGAGTGAACACTCAGGGGGGATGTTTTCAGAAGGAAAAAAAATAGAGATGTGACAAAAGCTCAATGAGCAGGCTTTTTCAGGGGTGAAAAGAGGCTGAGTGATTTTCTTTTTGGCTGTTGGCAGATCTTTAAATATGAGGAAATGACAAAATAGGATTGTAAAATATTTGCATTTAGTGGAGGAATGTTTTCACACGTATAAACACCCTGGTGTATGTATAGTTTCATTTGACAACAGTGCCCAAAACAGAACTGCATGGATGTGAGGTCAGGCAACGCTGCCTCCCCTTCTCTCCCCTCCCCCACCTCCTAGTGCCAGCATCACCATAGAAGGCTCTAGACAGAGGGGAGGGAGGATTTGGTGCCTTTTGGTTGCCAGGAAACCACACTATGGGTGTAATCCAGATCCTTTCTCTCCCCTACCCTCACCTCAGCAGATTTCAGTTTTAATTTGGCCTCTTGAATAGGTAACAGATTCACATGTTTCAAACATCAAAAATGACGAAAAGCTATAAAACAAAAGACTCTACCTTCTCTCTCTTTATTCAGTTCCCATCCTCCTCAACAAATAACCGCTATTATTTCTTTCTTGTTTATCCTTCTAGATATCTCTATCTATCTATCTATCATCTATCTATCTATCTATCTATCTATCTATCTATCTATCTATCTTTTCTTAGTGAGAGGAAGGAGGGGGAGAGGGAGAGGGAGAGAATCTTAAGCAGGCTCCATGCCCAGTGCTGAGCCCAACTTGGGGCTCCATCTCCTAACACTGAGATCATGACCTGAGCAAAACAAGAGTTAGATGCTTAACGGACTGAGCCACCCAAATGCCCCCTCCTTCCAGATATTTTCTGTGTGTAAGTCCTATAAATATATGTTATTCTGTGCATCCTTTTTAAACATACATGACAGCCTGCTTGACACACAGGCGTGGTTTATGCATTTGTAGTTTTTTGCATGATTTTTCCATCTTGATTCATTAAGGACTTCATTCTTTTTTACAGCTAAAGAATATTCCATTGTATAGATTTACCATAATTGACTAATCAGATTCCTTTTGATAAACATTTATGTGGCTTCCAAGCTTTGGCTACTACAGACAATGCCTCATACAAAACCCTTGTACAAGCTGTTATTTCCCGTGTGTAAGTGTATCTGGAAGATAAGTTCCCAGGGTCAAAGGGTATATATATATTTAACTTGGATGGATACTGACAAATTTCTCATCATAGAAATCAAACCACTTTATAATCCCAGAACAACATATGATGAAATCACGTTTTTGGTAGTCTGATTGGTGAAAAATGGATAAAATGGTGAAAAATTTCATTGTAATTTCAGTTTTCATTTCCTTTAGAATAGAATGAACATCACAAAAAAAATTTAAGAGCCACTCTATTTTTCTTCAACAAACTCTCTAAGACATTTGCAGCTTTTTCTGTTGGGTTGTGGCTATTTCTTACTAATCTGTTGGGGCATCTACTGTACAAAATTAGGGTGACACAAGTTGTGAGTATTTTTCCCCTAGCTTCCCCTTTGTCACTTATCTTCTGACCTTTTTTTATGATTTTTTTTTAGAAAGGAATGCACATTTTAAACAAATTTTAATTTTTATATAGCCAACATATCAGTCTTTTAAGATTTTTGGATTTTGGACAAATAGACCAAATCTATTTGAAGTTATGAAAAATTCTTCTATATTCTATCCTAACATTCTTACAAATTCATATTTATATTGCTATTACACAGAAGGAAAATGATTTTTCTCCTACTCTTCTGAATTCTTGGCTGAGACTCCTGTAATAAAAAGCAGATTAACAAGAGAAAAACAGCAGAAGTTTATTAACATGTATATGTTATATATACATGGCAAGCACTCAGGGGAAAATGAGTGACCCCTGGAAGTGTCTTAGAATTCAGAATTAAATATCTTATTAGGGAAAGGGTATGGGGAATGTAGGCCTCTCAGAGGAGAGTAAGTGATTCATAGGAAAGATGAATGGGCCCTTAGGAGAACAGATGGAAGGTATGACCGTTTGTGACAAAGTTTGGGTGCAGTGTTGATGTCTGTTCTCCTCCCTTGTAACAGGAGTTAGTCTTCCAGATTAAGGAAACTCCTGGGAGGGCATGTAGGACAACAGAGTTCCTTTTGGAGGATCTGTCTTCAGACAGATAAGGAGAGTTCAGAGAAAGCCTCTCCCAGCATTTGCTTTTTTTTCAAGTGTCTACAGCTCGAAATAAATAACAAAGTCATATTTTTAACAAAACAGCATATATGAGGTAGAATGTCCTGAACTCCTACAGTTTAGGGTGGCATATTCTGCTGCCCTTCAGTGTTTTTAGTGACAGGGAATTAATTCTGTGTCCGTTTGTTTCCAGATGGCTCTCCAGTTGTTCTGAACCATGACACCATGAATTGATTAGTCCCCGTTTTTCCTTGAGTATCAGGGACACTTCCTTATCCAGGCTGGCAATCTCTTTCCTGAGCAATGTGGGGGGTGGAGGTAGGGCTGAGGGTGGGGTGCCAAAGCTAGGTCCCAGGGCAATCTTCCCCTTTGCTGTGACAGCAGAGGAGAGACCTCTGTCAGGTAGGAAGGCCATTGGGATGCAGAGACAGTCTGTTGTTTAGGGATGTGCACACAGGGAATCCCGAGTTGCCACCCAGGCCCCCTCCCCCTCCACAAACAGGGAGTGCAGCAGCTCAGAACCACTGCACTCAGGGGTGGAATTAGGCTGTGGGCCTGAATAAATAATTAGAAATTGGCTGCTGAGAGAATGTCCCTGGTGATTGCTTGCTCTGGAATTTTGCTGGGTGGCACACAGAGTTTTATTACCCAATTAAAATACAGCAGATTAAATCGTGCAAAAGGAAGATGGAATGGGCAATAAATCTGCCATGGAATGGGCTGTGGAAGGCCCACCCCAAAAGGCATGAATTGATGGTTCAGAGAGAATGGAGAAAGAGAGTAGTCTAGTTTTGCCAGAAAGAATCACTAGCGAAGCATATTCTTGAAAGGAGACAGAACGTTTGCCTTGAGGAGGATGGGTGGTAGGTTTGGAAGCGTGGGCATTGGGCGAAGAAAGGTAAGTGTTTCCAGCTTCCAGGGAAGACTCTGGAAAGAAGGGAAACGGAGGGTTGGCGAAGGCAGCCAAAGGTAACGAACCATCCTTCATATTCTTTTGTAACGCGCAAACCCTGGAGGAGATATTGGTGATACCATGGTGTCTGTTGCCCAGCATGACATAACGAATGATTAGGTCATAACAGGTTCTGAAATGTCCGCAAAGTAAGAAGAGGCAGGATTATCTGTTCATTACACAGTAAAGTATATATATTTCTAGTGGTGTTAGTTTGCTAGCGCTGCGGTAACAAGGAACCACAGCCAGTCATGTGGCTTCAACGAGAGATGTGTACTGTCCCACAGTTCTGGAGGTTGGAAGGCTGACATCCCTGTGTCAGCGGGGCTGGGTCCCTCTGAACGCGACAAGGGAAGAATCTCTTCCAGCCCTCTCTCCTTGTTTTGTGGGCAGCCATCTTCTCTCTAGGCCTCTTCCCATTGTCCTTCCTCCAAGCGTGTCTGGGAGAAGGTTCCCATATGTTCATATGGATGAGGGCCCACCCTAATGACTCATTTTAACTTGACTGTAAAGACCTTACTTCTAAATAAACACATTCCGAGGTAGTGTGGGTTAGGACTTCAACATCTCAATTTTGAGGGCACACATTTTAGCCCATAGTCATTTGACATCTGGAAATATAACAATTTTCTTCTTTATGTCTATAGCATCACCTTCCCCTTCCCAGCCCCAGGCCTTATGAATACATCTGTTTCACAGTTCTCATGGAGCTGGTTTGCAGTGCTGGCTTTCAGCTCACTGGTGAAGCCCTGGGAGTACAGTACTAGATACATTTGCTTCTGTTTGATACTCGGTGAAGGAGGCAAACACTGTGCTGATCTTAATGGCAAGTGGGAAAACATGGCTCCTTGGAAAAGATGAAGAGACTTGCGAGTCTCCATCTGGCTGTCCTTTCTTTTCACCTTGCTAAGGGCCACCAGATGTTACATTCGAGACCAATTGGTCCGGCACTGGCACCTTCCAAAAGGAATTTATAAAGTGTATCCATGTTTGAGTGTACTGAATGTAGTTAAGATTTTAGTCAAAACCATCCAGCTGTCCTCATCTGGCCTGGAGCTTGGGCCTGTTTACATGTCTGGCCATTGGACAAAATGAAACATAGACCCTGTCTTCACCTTGTGTCGATGTTAGTCTCCTTGCCTTTGTCTTGCTGCAAAGCAGATTGATAACAAGGATGAAAGTCTGTGTGCCAGATGGCTGGGTGCCCTGGAGGTTGACCTCTCTCCCCAGCCTGTACCTGTCACTAGGCATATTTCTCGCTCCTCACTTCCAGCTTGGGAGGGCTGTGCCTGGCACTGGTAGGCCCTCTCATTTAGAGCTACCCTTGATTGCTTGTTGGTGTAAACTGACTCCATTCAGTCATCCAGCAAACACTTAATGGATATCTGTTGTGCACTAGTCACTTTTCCAGGTAATAGCGGTAAAGTAGAGATAAAAATAAAGACACCCATCCTCCTGGACTCCTGGAGTTTATAATCTGGTCAGGCCGAACACTTAGCAGCATAGATAAGGTGTTATATGATAAAAACAATAAAGCAGGATAAAAGGATCAGGAATGTGGGGCTCAATTTTGGAAAGGAGTAAGTCTCTTTAAGAAAGTGACATCTGAGGGAACTTGGATATCTCAGTTGATTAAGCATCTGACTCTCGATTTTGGCTCAGGTCATGATCTTAGGGTCATGAGATCGAGCCCTGCATTGGGCTCCCTACTCAGTGGGAAGCCTGCTTCTCCCTCTCCCTCTGCCTACTGCTCCCCCAACTTGAGCTCTCTCTCTCTAATAAATAAATAAAATCTTTAAAAAGAAAGATAACACCTGAGCAAAGACTTGAATGAGGGGAGGAAGGTAGCCTTGTGGCTATGGAGTGAGTTTCAGAAGAGGGAGCAGTTAGGGTCCCTAAACTCCTCAGCTGGAGTGTGTCCCATGGTGTGCACAAGAGTGGGGAGGCCATTATGGCTGAAGAGGAGTTATCCAAAGAAAGAATAATTGGTAAAGTGGGGGTGGAGGGGGCTGAACACATCCTTCTAAGCCTTTAAAAGGACTTTGGCTTTTATCTTAAGGAAGAAGAAAACCATTGCAGCATTTTAAGCATAGGAGATAAATGAGCTGAATTCTTTTGTACCTTATGAGACGGTAGATAAAGATCATTCTGGTTGCCCTGTTGAGAACAGATTGTAGGAAGGCAAGAGTAGAAGCTAGGTGACAAGTTGGGAGGCCATTGCTGTAATTTAAGATAATGGATGCTCAAATTGGGAGGAACCATGTGGTAAGTGATCAGATTCTGGATGTACTTGAAAAGTCAAGCCTGGAGGAGATCTTGATGAGAGGAAAGGAGTCATGGAGGACACCAAGGGTTTGGCCCGAGTATCTGGAAGGATGGAATTGCCATCAGCTAAGGAGAATTATGGGTAGGGTAGGTTGTGGAAAAAGGATAAGGAGTTCAGTGTGGACATGGGGAGATGCCCATCAGTTCTCATCAAGACCAAGTAGAGGTATCTAGGAATGCTGTGGCCTCATCATTCAGTCCTGGAATGGCATCATGTTTCAATAAGTACAGTTCCAAAAGGCAAAGTAGAGAGATAGATGGTGCTATGGCCTGAACATTTGTGTCCCTGCCACCACCTCTTCCCCCAGATTCGTATGTTGGAATTCTAATACCCAGAGGCGATGGTATTAGGAGGTGGGGCCTTTGGGAGGTGCTTATTTCATGAAGGTGGAACCCTCAAAAATGGATGACTGCTCTTATGAGGGAGACCCCACAGAGCTCCCTAGCCCCTCCTGCCACATGAGGACACAATAAGAAGTCTGCAGTCCGAAGAGGGCCTTCACCCAACCATGCTGGCCCCCTGGTCTTGGACGTCCAACCTCCAAAACCAGGAACAATAAATTTTTGCTTTTTGTAAGCCTCCCAGTCTGTGGTATTTTGTTAGAGCAGCCCAAACTAAGACAGATAGATAAACAAGAAATGCTTTGCTTTATCCTGGTCTCTTCAAAGACTTTAAAGAAGATCCAGGTCATAATCCTTAGTCTGCTTTCTCATGTCCCCTTTTTCTTTCCTCTACAAGTTCTGTTGTCATCCACACGCTCAGAACCCGCTTCTTGGCAAGCGCATCCACTCAAAACACTTTCTCATCAGCCTCAGTGTGTTGGCTCCCAGCTCAGAGGTCTCTTCAGGATGTAGATTGACTGAACCTCTTGGAAAGGCAGCAGAATATGCCACCCCAAAATATACCACTTTAGCATAAGGGTTATTTTGAGCTGTAGGTAGTTGAGAAGAAACAGATACAACAAAAGTTCTCTGCAAAGCAGGTTGTTAATTTGTAAAGGTGTCCGTCCCCTCCTCTCTACTAGGAAGGACAGAAGTTAATCACTAGAGACAAGTCTAGACGTGTATCAGCCGAGAGATGGTACTAAAGGAATCGATTGTAACCTGTAAATACTAGCTCTCATTTATCATTAGTTCCTCATATATTTGCCTTTCCACAATTTGCCACCCCTAACAACTCACTTTTCCTTTTCTTGCTACTTCTCTAAAAATATACTGTTCTTTGTTAAGATGCTATTTAAGCCCAGGATACTATACCACTCCTGTGAGTTACTCATCACTGAATGCTCCCGTGTGTGTCCATGAAGCACATATTAATAAACTTCTGGTTTGTTCATTTCTTATCCTCTTGTTAATTCTTTGTAATCCACTGTCTTTTGTCACTCTAATTTACAAGGCTCCAGCTGGAGAAACTAGGAGAGTACGGGGAAGGTTTTTTCCTCCCCTATAAACTCTTTTTTCTCCTTTTTTGTCTCCGTCTTCGCACCATGCCCAGGAAGAAATGTGGCGGGGGTGCCTTGTCCGCATAGGCTGGGGTACAGCTGGGGAGAAAGAAAATTGGACCAGAAATGTTGGGATGCTCACTGGCAGATGAGAGAGATATGTTCACGTGTGGATACATGGCAGCCCTTGGCCTGGTGAGGCTGTCTCTGTGTCTGGGCCATCTCAAGCCACCGTTTTTATAGCCGCATCTGGATAAGATCAGGAGACGCACTCATAGTGTTACATAATGTGAGCTATTTTATGCACTTGCACTTAAGAAATAATAGCTTTAAGCTCTCTAACTTCTACTCTTTACCAGAGACAAGTACTAATTCTCAGTAATTCATCATTCCTTAGATTCATAGAGTGAGCCCCGTGGACTCTCATACAAGGCAAGGACTTCCGGTTCCACTGCTCATCAGTAAACAGTTCACTCATCAATATTAAATATAGTAAATGGGTCAGGTCCTGAGCTAGACACCAAGACAACTAAGTGAATTAGACCTATTATCTCCATTCTTGGGGTGGAGATGGTGGGGAGCAGATCACACCAATATTCCGCAATAAGGGCTATCATGGAAGGGTTCCATCCAGAGCTGGGGGCTGTTCTTTTCCAGTTACAGGATGGGTCAGTAAGACTTACCCGGGACTTTGCATCTAAAAAAATTATAACCTCTGGTACAGCCAATGTGAAAAACAGTATGGAGGTTCCTTAAAAAGTTAAAAATAGAACTACCTTATGCTCTAGCAATCGCATTACTAGGTATTTACCCAAAGAGTACAAAAACACTAATCCAAAGAGTGAGCAAGTGAGTGAGAGAGAAACCCAGAAATATAGTCTTTTAATTATAGAGAACAAACTGAAGGTTACCAGAGGGGAGGTGGGTGGGGAATGGGCTAAATAGGTGATGGGTTAAGGAGGGCACTTGATGTAATAAACACAGGGTGTTGTGTGGAAGTGTTATTACACTGTAGGCTAACTTACAGGAATTAATACAAATTTTAATAAAATTTAAATTAAATAATAAAATAAAAGTTAAAAAAGCAATAAAATACTAAATTAACAAATATAAAAAATATAAATATAAATATAAAACTAAAAAATAAATAAAAAATAAAATAAAATAATAAAATAAAAATAAAATAAAATTAAAATTAGATATATAATGTAAGTTTGGGAAATTCTAAGTAAGCTCATGAAGACTTTGTCCAAAGAGGTCATCTACTATGTCCAACTACCCCTGTCTCTGATCTCAGGTTCCATGACTCCCCCAGTGTAATCTCCTGATGGCCTGTTTCATTGCTGCTGTTCCCCACAGCTTGCTGGCTTCAGAATGGCAAGGATGAGTTTGTCTTCATCACGATTGTTTGCCTAAGACCTCAGGGGGCTCAGGAATTGGATGCTTTGCTGAATGAATAGGTGGAGAGGCAGAGGAGTTCTTTATTAACAGAAACTACAGTATTGTTTTGAGTTCATCTACATGTTTTAAAAGTGCTACGTAATCACTACTGAAAGTTTTCTTCTTTATTTTATCTTATTTTATTTCTTTTCAGTGTTCCAGATTCATTGTTTATACACCACACCCAGTGCTCCATGCCACACGTGCCCTCTATAATACCCACCACCAGGTTCACCCAATCCCTCACCCCCCTCCCCTCCAAAACTCCTATAACCTCTTTAAAAACTCTTTTTTTTCTTTAAAGTGATTTCTCTGCCCAGTGTAAGGCTTAAACTCGTGACTCCAAGATCAAGAGTTGCTTGCTCTAACTGACTGAACCAGCCAGGAACCCCCTTATTCAATCTTTGAATTTTTTTGTATTTTTTATTATTTTAAAATTTTAAAAGATTTTTGAATATTCAACTTTTTTAAAGCTCAGTTTAGTGAATGGATTTTTTTCAGTGGGATCACATCATTAATCTTATACTGAGAGTTGATAGGGAATCAGATTTGCATCAAAGAAATGTCCCCCCCCCCTTTTTTTAAGATTTTGTTTATTTATTTGACAGAGATCACAAGTAGGCAGAGAGGCAGGCGGGGGGTGGGGTGGGGAGAACAGGCTCCCCCCTGAGCAGAGAGCCTGATGCAGGGTTCGATCCCACGACCCTCAGACCATGACACCTGCCAAAGGCAGAGGCTCAACCCACTGAGCCACCCAGGGGTCCCCCCTTTTGTTTTTAGAGAAATATTTTCTACAGCTGTTTTAGAGGAAAAAGTGGTATGTAAACCAGGCCTACCGGTTTTCACCTTGATCTAAAGATATTTATACAATTTGTTTTTAAGATTTATATATTCATTTACAGAGAGAACATAGGTTTTAGGGACAGAGGGAGAGAGAAACTTAAGCAGACTTCACACTGAGCACAGAGCCCAGCATAGGCTCTAACCCATGACACTGAGATCATGACCTGAGCAGAAACCAACAGCCAGATGCTTAACTGAATGCCCAGCCGGGTGCCCCATAAAGATATATATAAGATTTAAAAAAAAGAAACATAATGTTCTCTGTTCATTTTATTTAACAAGGTAAGTACATTTTTTACTATAAATAAAATACAAATTCATATAGACAATTAAAAAGAAAAAACATATTTTGATGTATTTTCTTCCAAAAATTTTTCCATGTCTGAGTTTTTTTTTTTTTTTTTTTTTTTAACAACCATGATCATTTTAAATAAAATTCTTAAGTGTGAAGAGTAAAATCTTGGGAACCAGTCTAATTGTCTTCCTAAGATTCTGAAAGATTCATCCAAATAAGAAAGTTAGGCAATATAATTAAATGGGCACAGTAACTGGGTCGATGCAGGGTGATAAAATCCTCCACACAGTGAAAATAAAGCCTAAAGTGATACTCAACAAATAGAACATAAACTCAGGCAGTTATGGCTGATACAGAGAGGTGAAGAAGAACCTAGAAGCCCCACTGGGCCTTTAAAGTGTATCAAAACCAAGAGCCACCCTCGCTAATCTGTGATAGTCAGCAAGATGCCCAGGCAATAAAAGGAAGCATTAGGAGAACAAAGGTATGGTGGGGGAGTTAATGATGTCTTTGCATCAAATTAATATATGAAAGTGAATTAAAATACATCCTTGAGACTGGCAGCATTTACCTCTGTGTCGGGGGGACCGGGGAGCCAAGACTCTACATTGTTCCTCAAATTAAGTCATTTGTCATAGGAAACAGACTATGTTTATAAATATGGTCAGTTCTACACTTTCCTTTGTCGGTTGATGTTGAGAATAACCCAAATAATGTGTGATTGTAAATTTTTGAGAAAAGAAAAAAAGGCAAAATTCTGTTTTGGTGGCAGTAGTCTTCAAAGCCCTGCCTCTCCTCCCCCAATGGACATTTTTAGGGTTGCACAGGAGGCAAAACTTTTCTTTTACCCTCTTAGGAATTCTGACTGGACCTGAGAATTAAGTGGACATAAGACAGAATAATAAAAGAAAAGCAACAAATTTATTTTTATAAGTACGTGGGAGCCTTCACAGGAAAATGAAGACCCAAAAAGTGGGAAGGCCTACATTTTTATATACTAGATTGAACAAAGAGTAGTGATTACAGAAAAGTAGCTAAAATGTAGGAAGAGACTAAAGGAAGATAAGGGTAACTTTGACAATGTTTGTATAAATTCTTCTTGGCCTTGACTCCTTTTCTTTGGTCATGAGAAGGTTCTTTTCCTCCAGGTGCAGGGAAGGCCTGTTATATATGGGAGTTTTATCTCCTGTTTTCAGGAGGGGAAAGGGGAAGTCAGAACGCGTTTCTTACACCTTTTGTTTTTCAAGTGCCTTTAACTCAAAATAGTCAATATGTTAAACTGGCATGTTTTGCGGTGCCATGCTCTGAGCCCACTCATTAAGTCCTGCATTGCCCTCAGTCTCACTCTGGGGAGCCCAGATGGGTTTTAGTGTGGATGTACAAGGTGATGGTAATGGCCTGTGGTGGGACATGAGGAAGTCAAAATGTGCATAAGAGTAAAACCCACTCAAAGCTCTATCCTTTGCACTAATGGTTACCAGAGGGGAGGTGGTGGTGGGGGGTGGTGGATGAAACAGGTAATGATGGGGATTAAGAGTATACTTATCAGAGCACCTGGGTGGCTCAGTGGGTTAAAGCATGATCTCAGGGACCTGGGATCGAGCCCCGAGTCGGGCTCTCTGCTCAGCAGGGAGATTGCTCCTCTTCCTCTCTCTCTGCCTGCCTCTCTGCCTACTTGTGATCTCTGTCAAATGAATAAATAAAATCTTTTTTTTTTTAAGATTTTATTTATTTTATTTGACAGACAGAGATTACAAGTAGGCAGAGAGGCAGGCAGAGAGGCAGCAGATAGAGAGAGGAGGAAGCAGGCTCCCTGCTGATCAGAGAGCCCGATGCAGGGCTCGATCCCAGCACCCTGGCATCATGACCTGAGCAGAAGGCAGAGGCTTTAATCCACTGAGCCACCCAGGCGCCCTTGAATAAATAAAATCTAAAAAAAAAAAAGTACACTTATCATGGTGAGCACTGAGTAATATACAGAATTGTTGAATCACTATATTGTACACTTAAAACTAATACAACACTGTATGTGATCAATACAGGAATTAAATTCTTAATAAATAATAATTAAATTCCTAATAAAAATAAGTAAGTAAGTAAGTAAATAAATAAATATCTCTAACCTTTGCTCCTCTCTTAATTGGTTTTACCACTGGTGCCTGAAGCACATGAACTTTAGTGGGTCTGAGCCTGGAGGAAGTTCCCCTGGGCTCCACTAACTCTGGCTTCTGTTGACAGGAATGACTATAGTCTCGATATATGTGGCCAACATCACCCATCCTTCCATTACATGTAACTTGCCCATTCCCGCATGTAAGAGAGTACAAACTTTATTTACCTCACAACTTAAAAAAAGAACAACTACAACAAAAAGACTCCTGTAGATGTCATGGTAAAAGTAAAAGTGTTCACAGAAGCCAATTTTTCTCCTGACAAACAAGGACACTCCTTTGTAACTATAATATAACCATCAAAATTGGGAAATTGACAGTGATAAATTATGCTGGGGGGGGATTTTCTTCTACCATTTTACATTTGAAGGTGGGGGAAGCTATGAATTAACTGACAATAGATTAACAGGAGGAAGGTTTGTTATGTATGTGGAAGGTTTCAGAGGAAGAGGTAACCTGGGGATGCCTGGGTGGTTCAGTTAAGTGTCTGCCTTTGGTTCAGTTTGTGATCCCAGGGTCCTTGGATCTAACCCCATGTTGTGCTCCTTGCTCAGCAGGGAGCCTGCTTCTCTCTCTGCCTGCTGTTTCCCCTGCTTTTGGTCTCTCTCTCTCTCTCTCACCAGTGAATAAATAAAATCTTTATTAAGAAAAAAAAAAGAAGAGGTAACCTAGACAGCTTAAGGTAGGTATTTATACATCGGTTTAATAAGGGGACAGGTAGTTGTGTTTAGGGCTTCAAAGGATGTAAGGTTGGGATTGAAGCTTGTTGACACAAGTTTTGAATGTGCTGGTGTTCAAGGTAAGGCCTCCCTGATTGGAGACCTCTCTGGCAAGGGCTGTGACAGCTGACTCTCACAAAGTTCTGATAGTCAGATAAGGGAAAGTTGACCACATAGGAGTTCTTTGGGCATTGCTATAGCTCACATGTTTCCACTTTGAAGTAATCTGCATGTCATTCATGTGTGATATCAGTCCCAACAGCAGTCACCTAATCCATAGCCCTCCTTCATGTTTTGTCAACTACTCCACTAGCATCCTTTATAGCAAAAGGATCGAATCCAGAGTCACGATTGCATTTAGTTGTCATATCTCTTTGTTTTTCTTCGGTCTAGAAGAGTTCCTCAGGAACTCTTTCAGGATCTTGAAGACTTTGAAGATAATAGGCCAGTTATCTTGGCAAATTGTAGTAAAAGTATTTTTATCTAACCATCTATTCATCTGTAAGGGAGGAAAAAAAATCCTTGCTCCTTTAGTCTTCTAAGTTCTTGGTTGGGACCCTTGTAACAAAAAGCAGATTAACAGGAGAAAAACAAGCAGAAGCTCATTACCATGTACATCAATTTATACATGGGAGAAACTCAGAGTAGCTCAAGGAGATGCTTTAGAACTCTGGCTTATGTAGCATTTTCAACAAAGAACAATAAATTTGTAGAGAAATGGAGGACAAAAGGAAGTAGTTTTAGGTTTCCAAGGGTGGCAAACTATGGGAAGCTGAATATATGGCAGGAAACCAATGGAATAAGGTTTGTTTATGGATTGCTTCACTGTCACCTGTAAGAGTCTGTCTTCAAAGAAGGAGAATTTATATCCTGTCTTTACGCAGCATAGGAGGAGGGCAGAGAGACCTTTCTTGCATTTGCTACTTCTTAATTGTTTTCAGTGCAAAATAATTTTATGGGTAAAATTTCTGGTTTTCTTCAACTCATTAATTTATTTGGGATAAGTAATTGATTAGCTACTACAGAGGGTTGAGCTCTGTCAAGCACTGGGATACATACAGGGCACTAGATGGTTGTGGATCTTTCCTTGGGAGAGGCCATTTATCCCTAGAGTAAAGAAGATGGATTCTGGATTCAGGATTCCTGGATTCAGGTTCAGCTCTACTACTTATTCCCATTAGAATCTTGGGTTTGTTACTGAATCTTTACATGCCTCACAGAAAGAGGGAAGGTCAATAAAAATACCTACCACATAAGATAGACATTTGCTTACATGAGTTAATACTGGCATCTCAGTATATATCAGTGATCTGAATCTAAAAATTAGATTTTCTGTGTGAAGATGCTGAGTTCTATTTCACATTATTTTAAAAAGAAAAAAAATTATAATACGTTACACGTCAATTCAAGATCCCAATTTCTGAAATCTTAACTAAAATACACTTAAACAACTGAGGGAATCAGAGTATTCCACCCCAAAATATGCCACTTTGGGATAAGAATTATTTTGAACAATGGCATCTGAGTTTCTAAGCAGTCTTGTCTGCCTAAAAGATGAGCCTTACAAAAGAGCTCAATAGTTATAAATACCATCCCTGGGAGCAACTCTAATATTCTCTTCTTGGAGTTGAAGTCAGGTTTCATGACACCCAGATAGACATTGCCACAAACTGTCATATCTTCCATCTATTTTTCTAAAGGCATATTTATTTTTCTTTTATTTTTAAATTTTTAAACAATTTATTATTATTATCTTTTAAAGATTTTATTTATTTATTTGATGGACAGAGATCACAAGTAGGCAGAGAGGCAGGCAGAGAGAGAGGGAGGAAAGCAGGCTCCCCGCTGAGCAGAGAGCCCGATATGGGGCTCGATCTCAGGACCCTGAGATCATGACCTGAGCCGAAGGCAGCGGCTTAAACCACTGAGCCACCCAGGCGCCCCTAAAGGCATATTTATTTTTCAGAAAGCATTTGCATAAGTGACCTTTCTCCCCTTCTTTCTAAGAAGTCATTTGTTCTCCCAGAAGTGCTTCTCTGTTCCTCCCCCTCCCCTATTAATATGATATATAAACTCTAAATTCTGTCTCCTTGAGTCTCATTTTTCAGTGAACTCCATGTATATGTGAATAAAAATCTGTCTTTTCTCTTGTTAATCGTTTTTTGTCAGTTTTTAATTTTTAAAAATTTTAAAAAGATTTTATTTATTTCAAAGAGAGAGACAGAGATAGCATCAGAGAGAGCAAGAGAGAGCACGAGTGGGAGGAGAGGGAGAAGCAGGCTCCCCGCCAAGCAGGGACCCCAAAATAGGGCTGGATTCCAGGAGCCCAGGATCATGACCAGAGCTGAAGGCAGACACCCAACTGACTGAGCTACCCAGAGACTCCTCTTTTGTCATTTTAATTTACAGGTCCTCAAGACGTAACCTACGAGAAAAAGGTTTTTTCTTTTCCTTCACACACCTATGTACTAGTAACAATGGTCACACTAGGATGCAAAATGTTTAAACTATTATCACCAAAGAATTAAAAGAGTTGCTTTATGTGCAGTAACATCTCTTCTATTGTAATTACTGTTTTTATTCCTTTAATTTCTTATCAACTCTTCTCTTCAAAACTTTCTGAACTTTTCAGGTACTCATTGTACAGCTCTCAGCAAAAATAGTGGCTCAATATGGAAAGCACTCGTATCTGCATTCAGGACAGGTGCCAGTGACAAAGCATGACTCACTCTGAGCATGACACTGTGAGGTCACTTTGAGCATCAGCAACATCAAAAGACTATGCCCCCTCTGTGGATACTCCCTGTGCTTTTCAAAATGTCTATGAGTGTTGCTGCTGTTCTACCACTTGAATTTGGAAGGTAACTGGAAAACTTACCCCCTCAGTTTTTGCTAAACCGCATTGAACTTTTGGAGATACAAATATAAAATTTTCCATCAGCTTAAAACAAACTCTATATTGAGAGATACATATATTCTGTGAAGTTTGGGTATTAAAAAACAGAAGATGTTGTTTCTGGGAGATAATTTGGCAGGCAATGCTTGCATATATAAAGCTTTTACGGTAGAGCTTGGCACAAAAAAATTATTAGCTATTATATTTACCTCTGTGAACACAACATTCTAGTGGAGATGGAAGGCAAGAAAACACAGGATGGATAAGTTTTCTATAGACTGTGGTAAGTTTTCTGAGGAGATTGAGTACCATGCTAGAGAATAATGGGGGAACTACCTTCTTCATGAAGGTGGTCAGGTTAAGCCTCCTTGGGGAAGTGACAACTAAAAATAAACCCAAGAGATAAAAAGAAGCCATCTATGAGGGCATCTAGGGTGAAGCATTCCAGGTAGAGGCAAGAGCAAATCCCAGAGCAAAGGTGGGATAGAGCTGCTGGAAGCCCTGTTAGTGGAGTCGTAACAAGTCTACGTGAAGAGGCCAGAGAGATGGGCAGGCAGAGGTCATACAGAATCTTGGAGATTGTAGTATAGTTTGGATCCTATTCTAAGTGCAATAAGAAACTATTAAGAATTTTAAGTGAAAGGATGAGATGGTCTGATCTATGTTTTTGGATCACCTTGCTGAGGAGATTGGGAGAATAGAAGTTTCAGGTGGGAGCTGGGAGACCAAATTAAGAAGCTACTCATTAATTCAAGTAAGAGACGAGATGACATTGAAGATGGATAGGAGAGGTCAGAGATGAGGATTACTGTGGAGGAAGAATTATTGGACTTGCTGTCGGGTGAAGGAAACAGATGACTCAGGGATGACAACTCAGATTTCTGGCTTTGATAACTGGGTAGGTAGTGATGCTATTGATAGAGGGATGGAAGACTGACTATAAGAATGTTGGCAATGTTATCTCTAAAGTTTGGGCATGTCCACACACAGAAACTCTGAAAATGATACTCCTTGTGTCTCTTAGGAGGCGTTATTTATAAATGACAGCATGTTGCACAATGACAAGATGGCATAAAGGTTCTGTATGACACAGTACAGGAGAAGGCTGAATTAATGTTGATTTGCTTCAGTTCCTTTTGATAGCATCTGGTGACTTCTGCTTTGGTTCTTCTGTACAGTCCTGGTTTTAATATATGGCTTTTTGTTTTTGTTTGTTTTGCCTTTTTGCGTAGAAGCAGGAAACTTGTGGCTCTTCTGGTTGTATAAACTAAACATCAGAGGAGTCTGCTATTGTTCCCCAGTAGGAATCTCCACTTCTTCTTGACCATTAAATAGAGTTATGGTGGTTAATTACATATGACCTCTCTGAAGAGGTTAAGTGTAGGATAATTGCTGATGAATGGTCCAATAAAAATTGTAGGCCACTACTGAAGGGTAGCAGAATATGTTACCCCAAAATGTACCACTTTGGAATAAGAATTATTCTGAGCTGAAGGCAATTGAGGAAAGGCAGATACAGTACAAGAAAAGCTCTCTGCCCTCACCCATTACCTAAAAGGAGGGCATAAATTTGTAGAGGTGTCCCCTGCTCCCCTCTCTATCAGGAAGGACAGAAGTTAACCACTGGAGACAACTCTAGATCCTTATGAGCCCAGAGATGGAACCAGAGTCATCTACATATCAGATTGTACGAATTAGCCCTTATCTTCCATTATTTTCTCAATGTTCGCCTTCCTATAATTTGCTGCCCTAGCAACTTAAAGTCCTTTTCCTTTGTCTTACCCTTTTCTAAAATTCTTTGTTCTTTTTCTAAGATGGTCTATAAGCCCGAGTTCGAAATACCTCTTTGAGTTACTCCTCTCTGAGGGCTCTTTTGTGTATGCACAACAGACATGTTAACAAACTCCTGTTTTCTTTTCCTCTTGTTCATCTATCTTTTGTCATTTTAACTTAAAGGACACTAGCCAGGGATTTGAGGAGGCTGGAGGGAAAAAGGTTTTTTTCCCTTCCCTACACGACGAAGAACAGAAAGTGTATACCGAGAGCCCCAGGAATAGCAAGCAGGGTAGTTCTGGTAGGGAGAGGCCAGAGAGCTGGCTGCCTCTTTTTCCAGTATGCTTGCTTAATCAGACCAAGGCTTCAGTGAGCCCTGGTTTCTCCATCTATGAAATGTTGTTTTGGGAGGTGGGGGGGAATAGAACAAGAATAAAACAAGGTAGAATATGGGAGCACCTGGGTGCTCAGTCGGTAAAGTGTCTGCCTTCCACTCAGGTCATGATACCAGAGTCCTGGGACTGAGCCCTGTGTAGGGCTCCCTGCCCAGTGGAGTGTTTTCTTTTCCTTCTCCCTCTTCCTCTCTCCCTGCTCATGGTCCCTCTCTCTCTAATAAATAAATAAAATCTTAAAAAAAAAAAAGGTAGAACATGATAACAGAATATCCTGATTAGGTTATAGAAACAACCCTTGAAACTCCATGGCTTTGTGGCTTAGCACAACCAAAGTAGATTCAGATGTTGGTCATCAGGGGTACTCTTTCTGGAGACTCTGAGAAACATATTGCCATCTTTTTGTGATGTAGCTCAACATGTAGCCTCTAAGATTGTTGAAAAAAGGAAGAGAGGATGTAGAACTGCATGCTATATTTTAATGTTCAGACCAGGGAGTGAATTAATTATGTCTGTTTTACCCATCTCCCATTATTGGCCAGTACAGAGTCATCTGGTCCAAAAGAACTTCAAGGTAAGCTGAAAAATGTAGTGCCCCATAAGAGAAAAATAAAATTTGGTGAAATAATGGCATTGTCTCGATCACATTTAAGTGAATGTGTTTTTTAAAATATGGTCTCCAGCTTTTCTCTGGTAATGGTGCTTGAAATGACTTAACCAGGGAAAGAAGTTAGTAAGTAAAGGGTATACATGGACCACAGATGGATACCCCCCTCTGAATAACAGAGATGACTGTGCTTTTTTTGAGGGGACAGAGGAGTAAGAGTGAGAGTGGCAGTGGAAGGTGGATGGGCTTCGAAAGAGGAAATACCTTAGTTGGTAAAGTTCATAACTGGGATGAAAGTGTGGCTGGAGAAGAAAGTTTTATGTCTGAACCAAAAGCAAATGTCATGTTTAAGAGTCAGTTTGATAGCCAACAGAAAGGCAAAGTTTACAATGTTCATCTGAGGGCAGGAAGTTCCACAATGAAGATCTTTTATGCAAATAGGAAGGAAGAGCTATCACTAGAAAGCATTTCCAAGTTAAATGTTAAGATAGGAGGCGGCAATAAATGGAAATTTGTAGGGTGGTTTATGCAAGTTAGGAAAATTAAACCCTGTCTCATCCTCTGATGTTCAAAGACATGGGACAAGCACTCTGGGGACCATAGTTCTGCTGACAGACATGTCATTTTTCCAAGATAAAAACCACCTCTGCAAGAAGTCTTTAAGAAGGGGAAATTGTGGCGGGGGTTGGGAGTGGGAGCACCTGGCTGGTTTAGTTCGTGGAGTGTTGGACTCCTGTCTTCAGGGTTGTGAGTTCGAGGCCCACACTGTGTGTGCAGATTACTTAAAAGTAAAATCTTAAAAAAAAAGGAGGGGGGGAATTGGGGTCCTTGTGTAGGGGAGGAAAGAGAATTTCCCTTCTATCTTCCTTAGTTCTTGGCTGAGGCCCTGCAACACAAGATTAGCAAGAGAAAAACAGAACTTTGGATAGGTGGGACACACCAAGGCAAAAATGAGAAACCTGAGTAGAACTACAGCTGAAATATCACTTTCATCTGACCACAGAAGAGTGTGGGGAGACCAGTTCTGGGGAGGTTACCAGGACAAGCTCAGTCGTACACCAGGGTAAGGTTTGTCACTCAGCGTTAGGTGATGACTTCTCCATCGGTAAGTCTCTGGTGACTTAGATTTTCTGCACAGAGAGGGCGACCCACTTGCAAATGGAAATCTTCTTTATAAATGTGAACGTCCCTTACAACGCCCCACTACAACAGAGTGACTTTGACTCTCTTTTCACAGAGCTTCTCCTGTGTCTGCTCTTTCTTAAAATAATTAACTCAAGATAATCTTTATACCCAAGAGGCATATTTTGGGATGACGCTTTCTGCTATCCTCCCATAGTCTGGCTCCACCCCTGTGAGCTTCTCTCTTACCACCATCCTTCTCACCACACTATGGCCACATTGATGTTCACTGTTCCTTGGACACTGGGGCTGTGCTCCAACATCCCAGCACTTGCTCTGGCTCTTCCCTCAGCCCAGAAAGCTTTTCCCTGAGACATCCGCTCTCAGCTTCTCAGTGATGCGCACCCCGCCCATTCTCTTGAATATCTTCAAACCTACTGAATAGTTTACTTTTTATGCTGATTGTTATTCTTCTCCTATTTGAATGTTAGCTGCCCAAAGTCAGAGATTCTTCATGATTTTCTTCACTGATGTATCCCAAGAACCTAACAGAGGCACAAAAAAATTTGTTGCATTGAATGGATCCCACATATTACTAATAGCTCCTAATGGGTTCATTGGAGGAGGGGGTTTGTTTTTCCTCTTAAACACCTGCTGGGAACAGAGATTGCTTGTGTTGCCCTAAATGACGAGGGAGGGGTGCAGCAGGGGAAGCCAGAATTAGGAGGAAATTTAGTGTGAATGTTTAAAAGGTCTTTTTGTGTTGCTGATTTTATATTTTAGGCTCTGACCAATAGGGATAGCGTTATTTAAGCCATAATTTTTAGTTTTGAAAGTAATTTCTGTGGAATGTTTTTCTTTCCCTCTAAAACAAGTGATCCCTGTAAAGAACATAAGCTTCAGTTTTAGCTGAAGAGAAAAGCCTGTAGGAGGAGATAAAACAGAAACCAGCATTTCCACTGGATCGCTCACTACCTGGTCTGTTTGAAGAGCAGACGTGTTTGGACAGTGGTACTTAATGAGATCATTTCTGTTACTGTTTGTGAAGGGCTTAGCTTTGCCTAGTTCTCCTCCTCTGGGACTTAAGAACTTGGGACATTTTAGAATGCTTTTAAAAAAATTAAATACAGGGTTTCAGTTGCTTTGATGAGGTACAAGGGGCCATTGAAATTAATTTTAGAACTATAGACAAGCACTTACTGAATCTTTGTGAAAACACAAATATGTATTGAGTCAACATTTTATACATAAACTACATTTTATACAAAATTACATGAAAAAATGGAGGTATAGGTAACATATGATATTATGTTCATTTCAGGTGAAACATAGCAATTTGGCATTTGTATACATTACAAAATGTTTTCCACAAAATTACCTTTGGATGACATCGCGGTGGTGGGGGTGGGGATGGGGGTTGTTTGGAAACATTATCTCTGCTCTAGAAACATTTAAACCTTCCCTTGAATGAATGCCCAGAGTCTTACCTTTGCTGCGTGGCCTGCTAGCTTGGCATTCAGGGTAGAATCCACATTTGTTTAGCAATCCCTTAAATTTCTCAGCATGAAAAAGAACCCTTTCATCCTCTAAGTACCAGTGCGGTGGACACTTCTGCCTCATTCAGTTACATTCCAGAAGATCTGGGGGAGATTAGCTAGGACATGAATTTTAGGTGCAGTCCTCGCATGCCTCAGGCTCTGTGTTCTTCCCTCACCTGTCTTTGCTGTTCAGGGCTTAGCAAGTCTGCCCACACTCTACATTGGGCATTATATCAAAATTAATTGCACTGCTAGGCTCTGGACGTTAATTTTAGTGTATTCAGACTCGGTAAGAGCAGTGGTACATTTATTTACCATTGTGCTTCTTTACCCAATAACCTTGGTAGATTAGCCCCCTGGGGCTGCTTTATTAGAAAGTCAGCTGTAAGAAATAGCTCCTACCCTACATAATTACTTTGTCACAACAGTCAGAATTTTAGTAAGCAAACTGATACAAATGAGAACGAAGTCCTTCATCTTAGGCTGAGTCTGATTATTTTACTCCACAGCTGTGGGCAGTACTGCCATTTTTCTTCAGCAATGCTAGTGATACTCATTAATATACAGTTGGCCCTTGAACAATGTGGGTTTGAATTGCATGGGGCCACTTATACATGGATTGTTTTCATTAAATACACTTTTTTCATTTCATTAAATGTACTTTTTTCTCTATGAATTTCTTTTTAAAGATTTATTTATTTTACACACGGTGGGGGGCAGTGAGAGAGGGAACACGAGCAGGGGGAGTTGGAGAAGGAGAAGCCCCCCCCCCCCCCGAGCAGGGAACATGACACGAGGCTCATTCCCAAGACCCTGGGATCATGACCTGAGCCGAAGGCAGACACTTTAACAGCTGAGCTACCCAGGCATCCCTACTATGAATTTAATAACATTCTTTTAATTTCTAACAAAATGTGTTGTATATATTCTTGCTAAGCCTTCTGGTCAACAGTAGACTATTAGTAATTAAGTTTGGGGGAGTCAAAATTTATATATGTGGATTTTTGTTTTACTTTTGTTTTATTTTATTATTATTATTTAAAGATTTTATTTATTTATTTGACAGAGATCACAAGTAGGCAGAAGCAGGCAGAGAGAAGAGGAAGCAGTCTCCCTGCTGAGCAGAGAGCCCGATGTAGGGCTGGATCCCAGGACCCAGAGATCATGACCTGAGGCTTAACCAACTGAGCCACCCAGGTGCCCCATATGTGGCTTTTTGACTGCATGAGCTTTGACGCCCCAAGCCCCACATTGTTCAAGGGTTTACTGTGTTCTATAACCTGGGGAGCAACAAACTTAAGGGTTTTTCCTTGAAGGGAGAGACCTAGGTTTGGCTATTTGTGATGGGAGTGTTACTTTGCATTCTGACTCCAATCGGATGAGTCCCCTTCTCATCCCCAGGAATAGATCGCTCAGACAGAAGTCTCCTGACCTGTTTTCCTCAGAATTTAGTCAGGGAAGTACTTAACCAAACTGTCCCGAAAGAGGGTTATTTTTGAAGACCCCCCCCCCCCCCGCCCCAAGGAAGGAAATACCTACTTTCCCTAAGTCATATACACCTGTGACTATACGGACTGTAGTTTACCTTCTGATTCCCAGATATAAGAGAGCGCCATACTCTGCTTCCCATTGGGCTGGCTGAGAGGTCTGGAGTGCCAGTGGCTCATGACTTCCATGACAGGAAACTGTCAGTCCATGCTAGGAGAACTGGGAACACGATATGAGGCGGCGAGTGTGGAGCGGGAAGCAAAGTCAAATTAATATGAAAAGCAATTTAAAGGTTAAATTGCCTGAAAAAAAGAAATTACAGTTTTTAAGCTCTGGTAGAAAGTTAGTTATTTCCCAATCCTCAAGATGTCTAAAAATCTATCTTAAAAATTTCAAATTTTAAATGGCTGAGGAGCCAGAACATGTGACCATTCAGGAGTATTTATTATTAATAGATACAAATGTTTCATTTTTACAGATTTGTCAGCTATCTGGAAGAAGTATTTGGTAATAGGCAAAATACTCTTCCCTTTTCAACTACCATCATGCAAAGCATCATGTTAATATAATACCTTTATGTAGTTTATGATAGAAAAGGTAGGGCAGACTACAAAAAAACCCTAAGAATTAATGATGTCTGTCAGTATGCGGTCTTCTTCGGCACTCTTTGATGACCCTAGGACTGGGCTGGCCCATTCTTAGGTTTTGGGTAGTTGTCCAATGGGACCCAGGCATAGCTGGGCCCTTTTACCTGGGATCATTAAAGTCCACCCAGCTGAGGTAGAGAGAGAGAGAGAAAGAGAGAGAGAGAGAGAGGGAAAGAGAGAGAGTAAATGAAAGGTAAAGGAAAAGAGTGTAAAGGAAAGGGTAAATGATTTGATATACAAATATAAAAGTGATGATGTAGCCATCATAAGAAATGAAATACTTTTAACTCTCCAACATCTGCTCTATAGTTTAATTTTAATTTTATTTTGAATTTTGTGGATGGGGGCAGTTCACCTTTTAGATGAATCTTCTAGGTCTTGCCTAACCAGTGGGCCAATCAGACGGGATCCATTACGGCAGATTTTACAGGTGCCTCCTGTTGCACTAAAAGGGGTTATCTTCTTTTATTCCACTATGCCTGATAGAAAGAGGCTCACACAGTCAAGAGAGTGAGTGATCGGGGCACCTGGGTGGCTCAGCTGGTTAAATGTCCCACTCTTGATTTCAGCTCAGGTCATGGTCTTAGGGTCCTGGGATCCAGTCCCATATTGGTGGGGGGGGGGGTCCCCACTCAGCAGGGAGTCTGCTTCAGATTCTCTCTCTCCCTCTCTGTCTGCCCCTCCCCCTGTGTGCATGCTCTCTCTCTCTCTCTCTCTCTCAAATAAATAAATCTATCTTTAAGGAAAAAAAAGAGAGAGTGAGTAATCAAACACAACTCCTGGGACTTAAATTTGGCAACAGTGAAAAGCCAACAAATGGGTAAAACCTACTTGACAAGTTCATCCAGTTTCTGCAAGGTAATCAGGGCAAACATGAGACTGAAGGAGAGGAGGTATTTCAGACCTCCTCTCCTTCAGAATACCTTTAGGTATTTCTGATTCTTCTGTGTGTGTGTGTGTGTATGTGTGTGTGTACATAGGGTCTTGCCCACACGGCCTGTTGGGGTGGTCTGGGCTGTGTTAGATAACACCTTCAGTTTCTCTGACAGAGTCCAGGGTGGAACCAATGTGGAAAATGATGACTTATTGGTAAAATGTAACCATATTCCTCTTCAGCTCTCTTAGACTGGATGTATTAATTCTTTTTGTGTGTGGAGTTCATGGGCTGAGGAGAAAGAGCTGGTCCCTCTGCTCGTCAGGCACAACATTCCCTGAGCCCGTGAGAGGAAGGAATAGTGACTGGGAAACACCCCACACATCACCAATCTTGGAGCTCTCTGAGAATTGAAATCTTTCCCGTCTCTGGGTTCCTTCACAATGCTTTATTCTAGGCTCTGCAGACACCAGGGTGGCTTTTACTTCCTGGGCAGTACTATAGCTTCTCATAGTTGATTCTCTTTAGGACTTGAATAGTCAGGTTGTTTGGGAATTCTTGGGTTGGTCTGGCTTTCTTCCTAGGGCCTTGAGGGTTTTTATACAGAGCTTTCTATTTCTTCATTTTTCAGACAGAGAAGATTCTTCCAAGGAAACAGGGAGGGGAAAGATAGAAAACACACTGATTTAGAAAAATAGATGGATTTTTGTTTTAGAGAATGAGAAGACAAGCCACAGGCTAGGAGAAAATATTTGCAAAAGTCATGTTCGATAAGGGGCTGGTATTAAAAAAATATAAAGAACTCTTAAAACTCAGCAATAAGGAAAGAACTCAATTGAAAAAAAAAATGGCCAAAACATCTGAACAGACACCTCACTAAAGAAGATGAATAGATGACAAATGAGCATTTGAAAAGATGCTTATTGTCACCTGTCATTAGAGATTTGCAAACTAAAACAATGAGATACCACTGCACAGCTGTTAGAATGGTTAAAATCCAAAACACTGACAATACCAAATGCTGACGAGGCTGTGGGGCAATAGGAATTTTCATTCATGACTAGTGGGGATACAAAATGGTACAGCCACTTTGGAAGACAGCTTGGCAGTTTCTTATAAAACTAAACATACTCTTACCAGATGGTCCAGGGATCACACTTCTGGGTATGGAAAGGTACGTCCACAGAAAAACCCCTGCACATAGATATTTATAGCAGCTTTATTCATAGTTGTTGAAACTGGAAGCAACCAAGATGCCCCTCTGTAGGTGAATATATAAATAAGCCGAGGGACAGCTAGATCATAGAATATTACTCAGTACTAAAAAGAAATGAGCTGTCAGACTGCGAAAAGACAGGGAGGAACATTAAATGTGCATCGCTAGCTGAAAGAAGCAATCTGAAAAGTCTATATACTGTATGATTCCAACTATGTCACATTCTGGAAAAGGTAAAGTTATGGAGATGCTAAAAAGATCAGGGTTTTCTGGGATTTGGAGAGGAACTGTGAATAGGTGGAACACTGAGGGTCTTCAGGACAGCGAGTCTAGTCTATATGATGCTGTACTGTTGGCTACATGTCATTATGCACTGGTCAAAACCCATAGAAAGTACAACACAAAGAGTGAACCCTAGTGTAAACTATGGACTTTTGGTGATAGTCATGTATCTGTGTTGGTCATCAGCTATAGCCAGTGTACCACACTGATGCAAGATGTTACAGATGGGGGGACTGGGAGAGGGAGGAGGGGATATATGGGAACTCTATACTTTTCCCTCATTTTTCCTGCAAACATAAAACTTAAAAAAAAATAATAATAAAGTCTAGGGGTGCCTGAGTGGCTCAGTCAGTTGGGTGTCCGACTCTTGATTTTGGCTCAGGTTATGATCTCAGGGCTGTGAGATCGAGGTCTGCTTCAGGCTCAGAGCTGAGTGGGCTCTGTGCTGCTGCCCCTCCCCCTGCTCAAATAAATAAATAAAATCTTAAAAAGATAAAGTCTACTGCTTAAAAGAAAACAAGATGGATCAGAAAAGAGTGTGGGAAGAAGGATAGGGTTGGAATGGGCGGTCAAGGAAAGTATGGCCCGTGCTGACCTGCCCCAAGGGCAGACCTCTGAGGTGGGGTTTTCACCAGCAGGAGTCCAGCTGGTAGATTTAAATTCTTGCTCAGTGGAACACACAAGAACGCTACTGTTCACCAACTTAGCACTCCTAATGTTGTCACAGACCTCTATCTCAGGGAGATGAGGAAAAACGAAAAGGACTTTTTTTTTTTTTAAGTTTATTTATTTATTTATTTGACAGAGATCACGAGTAGGCAGAGAAGCAGGCAGAGAGAGAGAGGAAGGGAAGCAGGCTTCCTGCTGAGCAGAGAGCCCAATACAGAGCTCAATCCCAGGACCCTGAGATCATGACCTGAGCTGAAGGCAGAGGCTTTAACCCACTGAGCCACCCAGACGCCCCCAAAAGGACTTTTCAACTGAATGTAAAGGCAAGACAGAGAGAAGTACAGAGACTTTTCTAGCTGGTAACATTTGAGGAAAAGCTCTCGAAATAACCTATCTTAAGTTCTGGCCTTGTAACAACCTTGAAATTGGATGCTTATGAGCTTTGATGTGGGAGTTTGTGCTGCACTTACAATACACACCCTGTGTGTGTGTGTGTGTGCGCGCGTGTGTGCGCGGTCACACCGTGAGAGAAGTACCTGCATGACAGCCAGAGAGACGAAAAGGAAGGAGCTTTCATGTTCTATCATTTCTTGTCTCAGCAGAGTCAAACCTGTTCTGGGCTTTATTTTGTATTTGTTTCATGCAACTACCCACATTTCTTAATCAATATGCCTTTGTGCTTGCATTCCTCGAGGCCACTTCCTGCTTCTTCCTTTTCCCACTGTACCACATTTTTAAAAAAGAAATTGTTGTTTAATGCTTTCAAAAACCTTTCTTTTGCTGTCACATGGTTGTTTCATTGCTTATTAAACTTTGTTTCTTCCCTCTTAACCGTATCTCTATCCTCCTTAGAACAGATGGTGTCTACTTTGTCCTCTCTCCTTGCTCACCAATGGTTTGGACACACAGCTCTTAGGGTTTAATTGGCCTCAGTCTGAGATGACCCAAGTATCTCAAGGGGAGTCAGAACTATAGGGTGATCAATTTCACAACTTTGTGCTGATAGTCTTACAAGGCAAATGTTGCTTTCTGAACAGAAAGTACATGAACATTATCTTATGTTCTCTCACAGAGAACCTGAAGGCTAGGGGGAGACCTCTGTTTCTTATCCTAGCCAAATGTATGACCTTGAGAAAATTACTCCACCTGTCTGAACCTCAAGGGCTTTATCAGCAAAGATATTTTTCCTGCTGAAAGGCAGGGGATAGACCTTTATTTTCCTGAGGTCTTGTCCAAATTTAAGGTCCTTTGAGTATTAGAACATAAGAAAGCCTCTTCACCTGGACCGATAGATTTTAAACTTTTCCAAGGTGAGTGGGTCATTTTTCCCTTGAATACCCCACAGCAGGTAACATGCTGTTAGTTATCTTAACAGCTACATGTTACTGGACAATTTATCAGCCACTTATCTGCCTAGGGACTAAAACCTATTGAGTGGTTGTTGTGGCGGGACAAGGAGGAAGTGGGCCATAGCTTGGTGCCAGCAGCCTACCCAGGGACTCCAGTTTCTGAGTCAGAGGCTCTCCTGGGATAGCACTCTCCCCATGAGCTGAAGGAGAGTGGGAGGTGAAGCCTTGGAGATTTCTCTCTCCTCCTGCTACCTCTCTGAGTCCATATAATACATAGTTTTAGGACAGAGGCAGCTGTGACTTGGAAAATTAAATGTCAACGGAAAAAAAATGAAGTATTTACATTTCCCTTATTGAATGTTCAAAGCTGAGCTTCTGGGCTGCGATGGGCAGTTGGGGCTACTGGAGGAGAGAAGCATCAGCTTATCAGCCACACACGAATGAAAAATGCAAGAGGGGAAAGCAGGGGTAGAGGAGGAGACAAGGGAGTTTTGGGGGAGCAGCTGCATTCATGAGAGACCTTGGGGAGAAGGTTTCCTGTGCGCTGACTGACTCTCATTCCTCCTCCCAAGCTGCACGCCCCCCACCTCCGCCTTTGGGACATTTAAAATCTCTATCATGAAAAGTGTTGTACATTCAGATCGTTTTCATTGCTACCTGGTGCTGAGATGGGCTGAGAGGCTTGGGGTTAGATTAGGTTGGGAAGAAGCTTTTCTCTGCAGCCAGAATTAAGCAGCTCTTCAGATGGCCCCGGTTTTCCAGAGACCTTGCTGGTGGGAAGGGTGATGCGCAGAGATGGGCCAAGAGTTCATAGCAACAAAGACTTGCTGAAGGTTTGAAAGGCAGGCCCAGCAGGTCTTCTCTAATAAACATGGTGCATATCTCTAATGGCGTAGAGTTTACAAAGCACTTTCCCATCCGTCATTTATATTCCCAGGCTAACCTACTCAGCCAAGGCTACTCAAGTAGTGTGATCCCCACTTAGGAGAGAGGAAACCAGATCAGTGGCCTGCCCACTTCCCAGAAGCTAAGAAGAGCAGGGCCTATGTGAGAATCTCGTTCATCTGACTCCGTGTGTCTATCCTTCTAGGCTCCCTGCACTCCGGGTGTGCTGGCTCCCAGCAGCACCTGCTCATTCTCCCTCCCTGACCCCTCCCACCCCCCTTAGCGTCCTAGACTTGAATAGGAAATTTGAGTTTATCAGGTCAAGGTGCAACAGAATTAAAACATCACTGCTAGAAAGCCCAAGAGCCTTTTTGGATTTTGTATATAACTTATTGAGAGATGTAGAGTCTATTATTATTATTATTAAATATTTTATTTATTTATTTGAGAGAGAGAGAGCATGAGAGGGGAGAGGTCAGCGGGAGAAGCCGCCTGTTATCATTTATAGGACCTAAACTCAGTAGATTCCAGGAGCTATGACTTTCCTGTACATGACAGAAATCCAGGAAATAAACCATAAGATAAATACTTTGCCCTCCTCCCTCTGCCAGGCCTTATGATCAAGGAATCATGGCAAAGTGACTGGAGATGAGGGATTAGTTAGCTGAGTACATAGAACGTTATCTTGGCATTTCTTCCTACGTATATAAAACAAAATCCTTCATAACTATAAAAGCATCTTTGGAACTCCCCAAGCATGTTCAAGGTAAATATTTGGCTCAGACCTATTTAGTATTTCTATCAGCAACTTAAAGAGTAATGGAAAAGGAATGTTCACAGATTGTTCTTTTATTTATTTATTTTTTTTAGATTTTATTTATTTATTTGACAGACAGAGATCACAAGTAGGCAGAGAGGCAGGCAGAGAGAGAGGAGGAAGCAGGATCCCTGAGGAGCAGAGAGCCCAATGCGGGGCTCGATCCCGGAACCCTGGGATCATGACCTGAGCCGAAGGCAGAGGCTTTAACCCACTGAGCCCCCCGGGTCGCCCCCACAGGTTGTTCTGATGACAACAGCGGGGAGGAATGGCTAATATACGGAGCGTAGCTGGCGACTCGAAGCAGCCATGTCAGGAAGGGCAGCCTCAGGGCCTTGATGGGTTTCTGTGTGCAAGTGGACAACCTGTACAACGGCTGCAGCCCTCAGGCCCCGGGCCTGTCTGCTTCCGAGGAGTTTCATCCTCTTCAGTATCTCAGTCACGTTCTGGACCCCGCTGGTACTCAGAGCCCCTTCACCTCGCACACTCCCCGCATCGTACTCGCTCAGCCCTGGCTTCCGTCATTCCAGCTGTTGCTTTCGGCCTCTCCTGCTCCACGTGTTCTGAACTCCAGCTCTTCCTGGTCCTATCCGCTTCATTTTTACGGAGGCTTCATTACGCAGGCGCGGTTGATGACATCACCGACCGTTGGTGACTGACCAATCTCTAGAGACTGGCCAGTCTCGAAGTGTGCTCCCCTCCCAGGAGGTAAGGGGAGGGACTGAAATTTCCAACCCTCACATCCCACGGTTGGCTCCCCTGAAGACCAGCCCCCATCCGCTCTCTCTAAGTCACCTTATTGGGGGCGTCTGGGTGGCTCCGAGGGTTAAGAGCTGGACTTGTGATTTCGGCTCAGGTCATGAGATGGAGCCCCACGTCGGGCCCCACGTCGGGCTCCATGCTCACCAGGGAGTCTGCTCGAGAGTCTCTCTCTCCCTCGCCTTCTGCCCCTCCCCCAACCCCCCTACTCTCTCTCTCTCTGTGAAATAAATCAATAAATCTTTAAAAGTCGCCTCATTAACACAGCAAGAGACACCTTTATAGCTCTCTTCACTTAGAAAACTCCAATGGTTTTTAGAAGCTCTGTACCAGAAACAGGATGAAGACCAAATATATATTTCTTATTATAAATCACAATATCACAAAACCCAAAATAATTCTTATCATTAGTTTCCCCCATATATGTATCTTCCTACAGTGCACTGCCTCAAAAGCCCAAACCCCTTTTCCTTTGTCTTGCCATCTCTCCATACATTTATTGTTCTTTGTCTTTTTGCTCTTCGCTCAATGGCCATTCTTTTCACTGGTAATACCAGAGAGAGATTTCCTTCTCTTTTCTCCTGTAGAGGATAAATTCAGGCAGCAGGAATTTCCTTATTTATTGTGCATCTCCAGAACCTACTGCCTGGCCCAAAAGAGATGCTTCCTAAATATGTGCTAATTGAATAAATGTTTGAAACACTGGTGTGTAAAGAAGATCGAGTAAACGGAGTTGTAATTGAATCCTATTAGCAGGACAGGAACTTAGAATTCCTCCAGTCCTGGGGATATTTGTCCTGGAGAAAATAAGATTTAGGGAGGATGTAGAAAGTGTCTTCAAATATTTGAAGAGCTGCCTGGTGGAGAGAGGGGGATGCATTCCCTGGTGCTCCCGAGCACGGAGTCCCAGCTGTGGTTTGGGAAAGGAGCTGAGAGAGAATGCGTGTAGTAGGAAATAAGTAACAGCAAACGGCAGAAAATAAAACTCAGCAAATCTTTTGTCTGTCAAGAATCAGTAAGTAACAAAGTAAAAGGAAGGTTTTTGTTTGACCAAGTGGAAAAAACCGAGCCGTAGGAAGACTGATCGTAGCTGACAATGCAGAAGAACTTCTCCATTTTCTAGGGAAAGAGTCACTGTGCAGAAGGTGGCTTTTGGACAGAGTCCAATGTGGGCTTGTAGGGTTGGACCATAAACCCCTTAAGACTCTTCAAGCTCTCAGAGCCCCATCTTTTCTGTTCTCTCTGCCCCTCCCCTGCTTCCAGTTCTCTCTCTAGACTTAGTTGGTCCTTAAAGAAACTGACCCTGTCTCTGTGTCCCTGCGTCCTTCCCAGGCTCAGACAAAATGACCATCAGTGGGGTTCCCCCCAGCTCTCCTTTCTGGCTCAGCAGCCGGTAGTGCTGGAGGTTGGTGGCTCCCAACTGAGTCCTTCTCTGGAGCCTGCCCTCAGCAGAAGGAAGCTGTCTCAGCCAAGGTTCCAACCCTTCCTGGCATCAGCCTTGATCCACTGATAATTGTATGCTGGAGACACAAAGGCCCTTTGCCTCTGTTGGGAGCATTTCTGCAGGGTCTTCCCAACACTTGAGTTTCCCGGGGGGCTAAGGCCACTTCTGCACTGGCATCGAAGTCTGAGGCCTCCCTCTGCAGTCCTGCCTCCCTTGTCCCCTCCCGGGTGCAGCTGCTTAGGGCACTTCCCAGCTCCATGTATTTCCTACAGTGGCCACAGAAAGTATGGCAAAGAGGGTGGCTTACAACAAGAGAAATTTATTCCCTCACCGTTCTGGAGGGTCCCTTGCTCCCTCCTCAGGGCTCTAGGGGAGACTCTTTTCCAAGTTCTTTTCTTAGCCGCTGGTGTTGCCAGCAATCCTTGGCGTTCCTTGTTGCTGTGTCATCCCCATCTCTGCTGTCATCGTCACGTGGCGCTCTCCCTGTCTGCGCCCAAGTTGCCCTCTTCTGAGGACACCGGCCGCCTTAGGTTTAGAACCCACTCTCATCCAGTAGGATCTCATCTTAACCAATTACAACTGTGAAGATCCTCTTTCCAAAGGAGGTCACACGCCTCAGTGTGGGGGTTAAGTCTTCAACTTATCTCATTAGGGGGCAAAATTTAACTCCCAACATCAACAAATTACGTGCTCGCAAACTCTATCTCAGAATCTGTCTTCCAGGGACTCTGACCTGTGACAGCACGCACACCTGTTCTTTTCCAGTTCTGAATTTCAGAACCCTAGCATTCTCCCCGAGTTTCTTGCCAGAATTTTCCCTTTTCTCTCTTTTGTGCCCTCCCAGTGGGGGCATTCCATTCCTTCCAGGATGTGGAATCTGGAGATCTCGTGTCTCCTTCCGCCGCTTCCTGCCTTTTCCCTTTCATGTATTAGCCAGATGGTAACTGCTCGGTGCAGTGTCTGGGCTGATGGCATGGGTTGCTGTGAGTCAGCACCCACTGCCCCTGATTTACATCCTGTGTGCTTCATCGGTGTTTACACAGTCACTCGTACATAGATTTTATATCTGCTGATATGTCTGTCTACTGCAGGGGGATGCCAAAGTGGAGAGGGAAGAACTATTCTATTTTAAGTCTCAAGTTTTTTTTTTTTTTTTTTTTAAATCGTACAAGCAATTCATCTTCATTAAAGGAAAATTCAGAATAGATAGGAAAATAATTCTGCTCCCAAACACAATTATTTTAAACATTTTATATTTTTTCCCCTATGTTAAAATTTCTAGATAGCTGAGGGCATTGATTTGTATTCTGCTCGTTTTCATTTAGCATTATCTCAAAATCCTTAAGAACTTTAACGACTATCTAATCCCCAATAATGATATTGAGATTTCTGTAACCACTCAGCTAGTGTTAAACATTTAGGTTGTTTCTATTTTTTTCACTATTATTAATGATGCTGCTGGGAGTAGCAATATACCCCCCATTTTTTCTTCATTCAGAATTTTACTAAGATTGATGCCTGCAAATGTCAAGGGATATGAACTGTTTTCCCCAAATAGCATTTTTTCTTATTATTAAATAATACATGATCATCATGAACATTTGGGGGGAAAAGTTGACTTTCTTTTTATTCCCAGAAATGGCCAGACTCCTTCCTGCCTCAGGGCCTTTGCTTAACTGTGTCCTCTGCTGGGCATGCTCTTCTTCCTGATTTTCTAATGGGTAGATGTTTCTAGTCTTTCAGACTAAGCTTTCAGCCTTTTGAAGGGTCTTCTGGGGTGGTAGATGCACAGGAGATAGCAGTCTACTCTCTATCAAATTTTTCTATTAAAATTTCTTGTAATTCTCAACATCTGATTTTTTTTCTTACTTGCCTATTTTTTGTCTTTCCCCAAAGCAGCAGAAATCTAGTCTGTTTTCTCAACATTATAATCTTAGCCCCTGGCATAGTACCACATAGTAGACGGTCCATAAATATTAACAGGATGAGTGAGCTCGGGTCCCAGGCTGTTCACTAGAGGGTCTTTTTCCCCTGTTCTTTCTTGGTGGGATCCAAAGAATTTTATTGGTGTTAAAGCTGTAAGTCTTCCTTCTCCTTACCTACCTTCTATGTGCTTGCTTTGGCCACACAGAAGCTGACTCACTGTGGCTACAGGAGGAAGAGGTCTGTGTTTTCAGAATTTTACCTACTGAAAAAGCAATGTACAATATGAGAAATATTAGATTGCTGTGGGCATACTGATGTACTCGGCGTGCGCATCAAGATTAATTAATAGCTAAACTCTAATTTTTATTTCAGATTGACTAGTTTCTTCCAACAAGGGTTGGAGTTGGTGGGGTCACGAATAAACGGGCTTCCGGGCTCTTGTCCAGGCTGGTTCCTCTTTGTGCAACTGCTTGGGTCCCCTATGTTGCCAAGTATCGAATGACGTTTGCTCAAGCCAACTAAATATACGTTCTGAATTCTGTGATGCTCATCTGTGCTGGACCTGGTCTGTTCAAAGATAAATATGAAATGAGGTAAAGACTCCATTTTAACTGCTTAATAAATGTTTAAGCAGTATAATGGTATAACATTTACTAAAAATGGCAAATATTGACTAAAGCGAAGGTAAACATTACTTAAGTTGGCAGTAGGACTGGGCAGTCATAAGAACTGAATAAAACAGATGGTAATGATAGGGAGATGAAGGACTGTACAAGAAATGTAATAAACCTCCAAATTGAGAACTGAAGTCCAGGGATTTTTAAAAAAATCTCTTTTTGGAGGGCTGCGTTTCATTCCTGGCTTTCTTTACTGGACGGAGAACGTCAGGAAGGCTTTAGTACAATGACGGATTTCCTCTCAAAACCCTCTGATGGCATTAGATATGGTAGTTCAGTACAGCAGTACTTGCATGCTTATAAAATTAGATGACTTTACGTCATGCGCATTTTTAGGGTCCCATAATAAATACTTGCTTCCTTATTCAAAGTATGCGTTTGAGGACTTGCTATGCATTTGAGGAGTTTCGTACTGGGGCCATTTAAAGAAATCACTCAGCCGAGCTACAAGTTGACACTGTAAATTGGAAAGTCAAATTGACTGTTGCTGTCATCAAAGGCGAAACCTAGTTTGTCTTGAGGTTTCATGAGTGATCCCCACACTTGGCAAACACAATAAGTGTCCAAAAGCACGTGTTTAATGAAAAAATACTGTTTAGATGGGGCGCCTGGGTGGCTCAGTGGGTTGAGCCGCTGCCTTTGGCTCAGGTCATGATCTCAGGGTCCTGGGATCGAGCCCTGCATTGGGCTCTCTGCTCATCAGGGAGCCTGCTTCCCTCTATCTCTCTCTCTGCCTGCCTCTCTGCCTACTTGTGATCTCTGTCTGTCAAATAAATAAATAAAATCTTTAAAAAAAAAAAAGAAAAGAAAAAATACTGTTTAGATACATGGCTGTTGATCTCTGGCGTGTGGAATCATGCCATATGTTAAGATTTTCATTTTTACAAGTCAACTGACATACCAATTCTTCTCTACCAAATCCCTTCCTTTAAGTCATACACTGTCCACGGTTCTCCAGACACCCAGGCACACTTGTCGTCTCCTTGCTGGTGCTGGGCCCTTTTCTAGAACCCTCTCCTCTCCTCTTACTTAATCTTATCCGTCTTTTAAGATGGAAGATCAAACCAGAGGTCATATGAAACACTCCTCTGCCTGTGGTGATTTGCACTCTTCATCCCTACCTTTCTTGCCTTGCTGTCCTCCTGGCATTGATCAGGAGAATCATGTACCATCATTGCTGTTCCAACTTCTAGTCACCTAGAAGCGCTTACAAAAAGCGGCTGTATGAATTTTCTAGGTTGTCGTATCAAACCTGGGTCTGGGGTGGTGGTGTAAATAGAAATGTATCATCTCGGGGTTCTGGAGGCTAGACGTTGGAGATGAAGGAGTCAGCAGGACTGGTTCCTTCTGAGAGCTGTGAAGAAGGATCTGGTCTAGACTTCGTTCCTGGCTTTGGGTGGCTCGCTGGTAATCCGTGGTGTTCCTTTGCTTGTAGTTGCTCCAGTCTCTTCTTTTATGCTCACTTTTTGTTGTGTTCCCTCTGTGTGCATGCCTGTCACTGTGTCTTTCTCTCCCCTTTGTATAAGGACATAGTCATACTGGAGTAGAGCCCACGCTAACAACATCATTTTGAATTAATTCCATCTGCAAAGACCCTATTTCCAAATTAGGTCACATTCTGAGGTACTAGGGGTTAGGACTCCAACATGTCTTCTTTGGGGGGAAACAATCAACCCATAACAGTGGCCCACGTGAGAACTGGTTCTATCACAAATTTGCATCAGAGCCTTTGCCCTCGTGGTTTTTGGTTTGGGGTTCAAGGGTGAAAAAAACACTATAATTTTCTCTCTCTATGGCTTCTTAGCATCCATGGCCTGGGAACTGCCCCAACATTGGTTTCATGTTTCGGCTGCTTTAGAGGATGAAAACGTCTAGCTTTGAAATACCTTCCTGGATACCCCCAAAGTGATTTTGTGTATACTTAAATGAAATGAGGGTATTACCATTTTAATTTTGTTTATAAAGATTCATCAGTATTACTTGGTAGGCCATAGAGTATAAAAGCTAGAGGTATGGGGGTGCCTGGGTGGCTCAGTCAGGTAAGCTGCTGACTCTTGATTTTGGCTCAGGTTATGATCTCAGGGCCCTGGGATAGAGCCCCACATTGAGCTCCATGCTCAGCAGGGACTCAACTTCAGGATTCTCTCTCTCTCCTACCCCTCCCCCACTTGCGCTCTCTCTCTCTCTCTTCAAATAAATAAATAAATATTAAAAAACAAAAAACAAAAACAAAACAAACCTCCCCCAAACCCCCTAAGATAGACTGTGGAACTGGAGAGCCTGGGTTCAAATCCTTGTTCTGCTCTTACTGGGTATGCAATTTCAGGCAAATTTCTTGATATTTCTGTGCCTCAGTATCCCTATCTATTCAATGGAGATATTAATACCCCTAACGTCATAAAACTTCATGACAGTTAAAACTGAGTACACCTAAAGCTCCTACCAGAGTGTGTGGCACATAGATACATAGACAAGGCTCAATAGATGAAGCTACTGGTACCGTCACTTCTGTATGACCCTCCCTGTGCTTAGTGCTGGGTCTACAAAGTTAAAGACACAGTCCCTGTCCTTTGGGGCTGAAGGTCTCAAGGAGAGAGGCTGTGGCTCCATAGTCACATGGTAGGAACTGATCTTCTTCTTCTTCTCCTTTTTTCTTTTTTGAAAGATTTTATTTATTTGAGAAAGAGAGCACGAGATGGGCGAGTGTCATGGGGAGAAGAAGACTTCCCACTGAGTGGGGAGCGTGAAGTAGGACTCAATCCTGGGACTCCAGGATCATGACCGAGCTGAAGGCAGTCGCTCAACCAACTGAGTCACCCTTGCGCCCGGAACTGAATATTCTAACTCTTCCATCATTGGCTGGTTCGATTTGGAGTTGCCCATGGACAAGGGCCTGCTGGGAAGAGCTGGGGTGAAAGATCCCAGCAAAGGGCCTCAGCTAGTGCCCTGTCCGGGTTCTGGAGCACCCTGGGAGCTGAGTCATCACTCCCCGCCTGTTGCCAGCCTCCCCTTGCCTGCAGCTGGTCGACCGCACTGGTGCCAGAGAGGATTCATTTGGATGGTATCTGGCTCCTTACCCATTGCTTCCCAGGAGGGTTGATACCTAAAAGGATTCTGATTCCAATTTGAAAGTTAGGGGCCAGAGGGGTGAGGGGGGTGGCAGGGAAGGGGATAGTCTCCCCACCACAAGAAGCAATTTTGGGACACTGGCTGGGTGCCTACAGTTTAACAGACATCTACCTGGAGATAGCATCATGGAGTTCTCATGGGATAAGGGATCAGTCCTATTGTTGGCTCCATTATCAAAGGAACGAGACTGAGACAAAGTGAAAGTTATGCAAAGCCTTATTCTATGCCAAGCATTGGAAGTTAGACTGACCATCCAGGGCCGCCTCTGAAGAGAGCGACCCCCTCCTTGGTCTTACAGGTTAGTTTTATAGGGTGCAACCGCAGACCTCTACGTATGTGGCTTTGGCTGATTGCATGTCTTCTACCTGTGTGTTTTAGTAATGGTTACCCAGAACCAGTATCAGTAACTGCTGAGGCATTTATTAAACAACAAAATGGCTACCTAGGCAACATGGAGTCACTATGGCTAAGTAGGCCCAGGCAGGCCCTAGGGGTTTAACAGGTTTTAACGTGGAATCGGCCCCAACACTATAAGATGACTGTCGCCCACTTCAGATGCCAAGTGCAAGCCCAGGTGGTCACCTGTGCTCCTGACTGAAAATTGGATCAGTGATTCTCCTGCTCCCCCTCCTTGGGTATGCTTAATTTGCTGGTATGGCTCACAGAACTCAGAGAAACATTTTACTTACCAGATTACCAGTTTATTATAAAAACATACAACTCAGGAATAGCCATTTAGAAGAGATGTACAGGGAAAGGTATGTGGGGAAGGGTGCACAGAGCCTCCATGCCTTGTCCAGGCACACCGCTGCCCCACACCTCCATGTGCTCACTGGCCCTGAAGCTCTCTGAGCTCTATCACATGGGTTTTTATGGAGGCTTCATTACATAAACATGGTTGATAAATTAAATCACTTGGCTTTGGTGACTGATTCAACCTCCAGCCCTTCTCCCCTCCCTGGAAAGGAAGGGAGTGGGTGGGGACTGAAAGTTCCAAGCCTCTAATCACATGGTTGGTTCTCCCGGCAACCAGTTCCTGACCTTAAGTGTGGTCCTAACGTCCATGTGTGGAAAGCCTAGTCCCAGTGTGACAGGGTTTGAAGACAGGTTTTGGGGAAATAATTAGGCCATGAGGGTGGAGCCCTCACGATGGAATTGTTCTCTCTTTGTCTTTTAAGTGAGCAAACAGAAGGAAGGCGGCTGTCTACAATCTGGAAACAGGTTCTCACCAGACACCTGATTTGCTGGCTCCTTGATCTTGGACTGCTACCCTTCAGAATTGTTGAGAAATCAGTGTTTGGTGTTGAAGGCACCCAGTCTATGGTATTTCTCTTACAGCAGCCTCCACAGACCAAGACAGAGGAAGTGACTGAGCTGAACCTTACAGAATGAGGAGGCTTTGACAGGCAGATGGTGGGGAGAAGAGAGGCCCAATCTTAGGAGAATGCCAAGCACTTCATTATGTGTAAAGGTGAAAGGGAAGAATGGCCAGAGGCGAGGCTGAGCAGGGACCACTGTATTGGCCTGCTGTGCTTTACGAAGAACTTTGTGATTTGTCTGGTATTACTGGGCCTTATTGAGTAAGTTCTGATGTGATGAAAAACTTTTATATTTTTGACAGATTGTACAAGTTTCTGGGTTTTGGATGGATTGGTGGGAGGGGAAAGGGGAGGGGCAGGACAGAGAATCAAAACTGGAGGTAAAGAGATCATTTAGGAAGTGTTTGTAACATCCAGACATGAACTATTAAGAAGCTGAGCTAAAGAAGTGTCTCTGGGATTGGCGAAGAGGGGATCTATTTAAGAGACATTTAAGGTGTAGTCCTGGCAGGTCTTACTGATTGATTAAATATGGAAGAAAAAAAGAAGACTAAAATGACTACAGATTTCTGGTTTGGACCACAGGCATGTGATAATGTGTACAACCAGGACAAGGTGTATGGGGGAAGGGAACTGGTTCAGGGAACAGGGAGGGAGAGAAGAGGCAAAGACAATGGATTCTTTATTGGAGTGCTGACAGTGCCTGCTATGTGTCCAGTTGTGTTTCCCTGAAATTCATATATTGAAGTCCTAACCTTCAATACATCATAATGGGATCCTTGTTGGAAATAGAGTCTCTGCCGATGTAGTCAATTTAAAATGAGGTCATTAGGAGGGCCCTAATGCAATATGCCTGGTAAATTTGGACACAAAGACAGACATGTGCCCAAGGAGAACATCATGTGAAGATGATGGCAGAGATTGGGGTGGTGCCTCTAAAAGCCAAGGAACTTCCAGAAGCTAGAAGGGAGACCTAGAACAGATTCTTTCCTAGCTCCTTCAGAGGGAACTTGGCTCTGTCAACTTGGCCGCTCACATGACTATTGATTTTGGACTTCTGGCCTCCAGAATTTTGAGATAGTTCATTTTGTTGTTCTAAGCCACCCCATTTTGGGTATTCTGTTATGGCAGCTCTAGGAAACTAATATAGCAATCAACGACTATCTAGCTGGAGATGTCTGGGAGTCAGTTGGTGTATGGGTCTGGAGTTTTGGAGTAGCGTTAGGCTGGTGATGGAGTCACTCCTCCCTACCAGTGTGGTGGACACATGACATTTGCGTGTGATTGTTATCCTTTTGTTTTAGAAAGACTTCTCCACTACTCCATGTGGTCTCAGTGGAACTGACATCCTGGGGCCATCTACTCCAGCTTGCAGGGATGGCTGATCTGTAGCAGGATAAGAATGCAGCAAACACTCAAAAAGAAGCCAAAGCAAGCAGATACAATAAGTAGTCAGAGATAAAATGTCCTGATAGAGTTGAGCCTTGGATTCTGGTCCCTGGGGCTCAAATTCTTGCAGATCTAGGAATTCTATGAGCTATCCCAGCTGTATGCTTTCCAGCTATTTAAAGCAATACTTCATCTGCTTCTGAGAGTGTAAGTTACCACCTGTCTTCAAAAGAATACAATTGTTCATCAAGGTCATGAGAGTGGATCAAGTAGTGCATGTAGAATGAGGAAAGAATCAAAGCAGAACTCTGGGAAGGCCAGAGAGGAGAGGATGATGAGAGGTAGGTGCACACAGAAGGTAAGGATGAACAGTGCTTCGTGGTTCCAAAACGGAATATGAAAAATGAAAAGCTGGCATTATACATAGTAGAATTTGAGTCAGGTAAAGGATAAAAGCATAGTCATGGCATTTGTTCTCTAAAGAGCTGTATTACCATTGCTGTATAATGAATCACCCCAAAATTCAGCAGCTTAAAACAACAAACATTTATTATTTTGTAGTGTCTGAGGGTCAGGAATCCAGAAGCAGCTTAACCGGGTGGTTCTAGCTCAGGGTCTCTTGTGAATTTGAGGTCAAGTTGTCAGGCAGAACTGCAGTCTCTGAAGGTTTGACTGGGACTAGAGGGTCAGCTTCCATGATGGCCGCTCACATGACTATTGGAGGCTTTAGGTCCTCCCTTGTGGGCCTCTCTGAGGGACTGTTCAAGATGTAGTTTTCTCCATAGCAGTTGATCCAAGAACTGAGGTCTTTTTATAACCTAATCTTAAAAGTGGCAAAACCAACCATTTGTGCTGTATTCTATTTATCTGAAGCATGTTACCAAGTACAGCCCACAACTAAGAAAAGGGACATTGCACTCCACCTCTTTAGGGGAGAAGTATCAAATATCAAAGAATTTATGGATATATCTTCAAACCTACTTCAGTACCCTTGGGTGGTTTGTACCAGACCTTGTCAGGGAAGTGGATAGAGAGAAACTGTGTGTCCTACTGAGTGAGGTGAAGTCAATACCACTCTTTCTAGAAACCTGACTATAAAAAAAGAAGTAAAGCTTCATAATTGAGGGAGAGAATTTTCTCCTATATTATCTATTTGTTAATAGAGGGGCTTTATTTTTATATATTTATAGGCCCCCAAATATTAATAGCTGAATTCAACATGGGTTAAATAGGCTTCAATTTGGAAATGCACTTTCTCACAGAAATGCCTTCCACAGGAAATGGGGCAACCACACAGAAACCTACTTAACCCATGTTCTATCTACGGTGCTATACGGTGTCAGTGCCGTCAGAGAATCCACTCACTGTTGCATAGGCTCTATCCCCCAGGTAGGACGTGCTGCCTACTTCTGTAAGGTTCTCCAAGGGCACCACATGGAGAACACCAGACACAGAGCCATTTGCTGTTAGACCCATTTATTGTGTAAACTGCAATGTCACATAGAGTCTGCTAATATCTTTCTGTAAGAAAATGCCCTCTTGGCAATCCCATTTGCCACCAACTGGAGCACTTCTCTGTCTCCAAGGCTCCAAGCAATACTTTCCTGGGCTTGGGTCCTTGATGGGATTACGCCTTCCATTGAGGAAGAAGAATGAAGGTATAAAGTGAGAGGTAGGAAAAGAGATAAGGGAAGAAGGGCTGACACAAATCAAAAACTTTATGTACCTGTCACTTGGATTCTCACAATCATCTGGGGAAGTGGGTCTTGTTTTATCACGCTTAAAAACAAGGTAATTGGAGCACTTGGGTGGCTCAGTTGCATAAGCATCTGACTCTCTCGATATTGGCTCAGGTCTTAAGCCAAGATTCACCAGGGTCATGATTTCAAGTCCGGAGTTGGGCTTAACTATGTAAGCAAGTAAGTAAATAAATAAAAATGAAGAAATTGAGGCATGGCTGCAAAATATGGGCCCATTGTAGAATTACATATGGAAATAATGATAAATTATTATGAAAGTATTATAGTTAGTGGTGTGAGGAAGCCTGCTCAAAGCAGCTGATTGTGCACATCATTTCCCAACTCTGTATTCTGTGACATCATTTTGGTAGCTTAAAATCAGCTGTATTGGGAGTATTTACACCACGGAAATGCACAGATGTTACAGATTTTTTTTCCCATAGAGCCAGCTGCTGAACATTTACCAGCACACTACTGGTTGGTCTAAACTTGAGGTGAAACGTTAATCAAATCTAATTGCTCGTTGAAGAAATGGTGGCAGTTGGTAGATAGAGGCAGTGGGGGTGGGACAGCATTCCAGCAGCCCAAATTAAGCAATGAGATCTAAGCCCCTCAGTAACTGCAAGGCGTGTAATTTCCTCTTTCACCTCTATTTCCTGCCTACTTTCTGCACATGCAGGTCAAGTTGGGTTTTGAGATTTGTAACTTCCTTAGGGTGACATTGAGGAAGGGGACTGTTCGGGGAAGAGGCGGGGACATCTTTTCTTTGGAAGAGCTATGGGGGTCGCTTGCTGAGAGATCGATGGAGTGCTGCAGTCTCCATTGGGAAGATCTAAGTGGGATCTTTGTCTTAGGAAGAGCTTGTGAGTAAGGAATTAACAAATTCTTCTTCCCAATTGGGGACTAGACCTAGAAAGTTTTTACACTCATTTCTATTATGAAGGAAAAAAAAAAGAAAAGAAGGAGGGGGAGGAGGGGGAGGAGGGGGAGAAGGGGGAGGCTATGTTCACAGCCCTCTGCCCTCACCAGCCTGTCTGAATATTCTGGTCTAAGCTGAGGAGCTCAGGGCAGAGAGAAAGGGTTTCCAGACTTGTCTGTTTAGCGGCTCTGAGGGAAGAGCAGCCTGGGCTGAGCTAGGAGGAAGCTGTGGTTTTCCATTACTAATAGTAATAGGCCTTTTGCTTAAGACTCGACTCTGCTTTTCAAAGACTTTGCTGTACTGTGCAAATTACTCAAGAGGCTTTCCTTGTATCACCGTAAACACCAGCGACTTGACTCAAAACCTCCCTTGTTTTCTCTGGGAGGGCACTTGCAGGCTCTTTGTTGCTGCTGCTGCTGCTTCTTCTTCACCTTTTCTGAAATATTTTATTTATGAGAAGGAGAGAGGGAGAGAGGGAAAGAAAGAGAATGAGTGCGGCAGGGGATGGGCAGAGGAAGAGGAAGAAGCAGACTCCTCTACTGAGCAGGAAGCCCATTGTGGGGCTCCACCCTAGGACCCTGGAATGGAGACCAGAGCCAAAGGCAGACCCTTGGCCAACTCAGCCACCCAGGTGCCCCTCTTTGTTGCTTCTAAATGGGGAATTAGAATATGCTTTCAAACACTACGATGACAAATTTTGGAAGGATATATAAGCACAATGGACCCTTTGGGGGCATTAAAGTAGGGACCCAATATGTTTTATATATTTATATATTTCTGAACTTTTCAATTTCTTTTTCCTGTTTTCTTTATTTCCTTGGTTCTTTAGTCATGTCAAAGACTGCAATAAGTGTCTGCGGAAGCCACCATCCTGAACAAAAGCTAAGATCTTTCTAATGATTTCTATTTAAGTATATGGTCTCCTCACTTCCATGTCATCCCTTGGCCACCTCTCCAGTCACGATCACCTTTAGCCAAGATTCATCATTCTTCTGCTTTCTTTGAGAGTTTTATTGCAGCAAATAGATTCCCAAGAATTGTGGGATTTTGTTTTTGGGTTTTTTTTTTTGGGGGGGGGGGTATTGTAGTTGTCTTAAATTTTATGACAAGGGAGGAACGTTTTATGTAAAAGTTGGGCACTCATGTTTTCCAGTTACTATTTACTGAATTGTTGAGATTCAACCAAATGTTTGGTCCGTTCATTTCGCTTGTTGTCTAAATATTTTGTACGTTTTCAGTAACAACTAGTTTAAATCTTAAAAAATTAGGGCACCTGGGTGGCTCAGTTGGTTAAGCAACTGCCTTCAGCTCAGGTCATGATCCTTGAGTCCTGGGATCGAGTCCTATATCGGGCTCCCAGCTCCAAGGGGAGTCTGCTTCTCCCTCTGACCTTCTTCCCTCTCATGCTCTCCCTCACTGTCTCTCTCTCAAAGAAATAAATAAAATCTTTAAAAAAATTAATATAACTATCAAAAGTAATATCATGTATATTAGCAGATTAAACAGTGATTTGATATAATCTGTCAGTGGGAAGTAACAGAGTTGTACCTCCTCTTGACACACACTACAGTCTTGGGGCACCTGGGTGGCTCAGTCATTAAGTATCTGCCTTCAGCTCAGGTCATGATCCCAGGGTCCTGGGATCGAGCCTCACCCATATCAGGCTCCCTGCTCAGCAGGAAGCCTGCTACTCCCTCTCCCACATCCCCTGCTTCTGTTCCCTCTCTCGCTGTGTCTCTCTCTCTCTGTCAAATAAATAAATAAAATCTGGAAAAAAAAAAAGTCAAGCTTAATGGGGATATTATGCAAAATGTAACTCATCAGGAATAGCCTTAAGGGCAGTAGAAAAACACTGATTTGCATGATTTGTATAAAGTTTACATTTTAAGGATACCAAGCAATCTTTCAACTTTCCACATGCTTATGCTTTGCGAAGTATTGTACATTCTTAGAGTAGGTCAGTGTTAGCATTTTCTCTCCTCTTAATCTATCTTAGACCCTTGCCAGAAAAGAAAAAAAAAGCTTTTCCTCTAAACTCTTGAAGTTTGTTCTCTGAGGCCTGTGAATCAAACTGACACAGTTAGCAAGAGACAAGACACAATTTAATCATGCATTTGTATTAGCGTATGTGCAGGTGTTCACAGAAAAATGTGACTCAAAGGTGTGGTTAAAATTTGGGGCTTATATGTTGTCTTAATGGGGGGGGGGGAAGGGGGAGAAGTGCACTTAAAAGAAAACAAAGGACTTTCTGGAGAGATGAATGAGCCCTCAGGTTCACAGGAGGTATGACAGGTTTGTGGCAACGTCTATTTAGGTGTGGTATAGAGACTCTCACCTCTAGCTGTCCCGAGGAGCGGATTTATGATAACTGATGTGTCTTGAATTCTTTGAGGATGTTCTGCTTTTAAGGCAGATAAGAGATTTAAAGAACTCAAATGCCTTCTGCTCAAAATAATTTTTGCACCACAGCAGTATTTTCTGGACCTTTTCGCCGCAACCTGTAGTAATATAGTCACAAATTGTTGGCAAAATTGTCACAAAAATTTCTAAATTATCTCAACTCGTTGCCCTTTTTAACATGTGTGTTTGGTAAGGTATAGGGAAATGCTCTTCTTCATTTGTGATTCTAAACAGCATTTGACAAAGTCTTATGCAGATCAACACTGAAGAAATTAGGTCTGATTTCTATGGCAACAGTGGGGAGGGGGAACTGTCTAGAAAGACTATCTAGGGTCTCAAGGCTTTATCCAGGAACCTGTCCCTGTTCCCAGGGAACAGCCCAAGGCTTCCATACCCCAAGGAGCGAGCACCTCCCCAAGGAGGCTCATCTGTGACCCTGAAACTCTTTGGTAAAATGCTCAAAGGGGAAAGTTGGCTTTCTTCCCTTGGAGGAGGCATTGGGGGATGGCAGAAGATAAGAAGTTTCTAGGAAGAAAAGAATGTAAGGGGAACAGTGAGAGGATGAAAGTCTTCAGATAAGAGGCAAAGGGGAAAAGCATTTTCTGCCAACATTGTGAGAAGTGAAAGAAATAAAAGCAAGCTGGCTTTAGGGCAGGGCTAAAACCAGCTGGGCAAAAAGATCCTTCATTTCTAAGATGAGGTTTTTTGCAACAATGAGGGAAAACCAAGGGTCATCCAAATGTCGTCCAGGCTTGCCTAAGACAGGGTCTGCTGCAGGTGACAAGACAAGACACCTGGGGTTCTGTGGGAGGATTTCAGAGCTATGGGGGAAGCTCCTTGCCACCCCACATCCCCACCCCATGCCTCCACTGTTCTCTGTGACCAGCACAAAGGCCTGGGGCAGATATGAGGGCTTTGTGACAATGTCTGTTTAGGTGTTATGGAGACTTCTCACCTCTAGCTGTCCTAAGGAATGGGTTTATGATAACTGATGTGTTTTGAATTTTTTGAGGAGGCTCTGTTTTTAGGCAGATAAGAGGTTTCAAGAACTCAAATGCCTTCTGCTCAAAATAATTTTTATGACACAGCAATGCATTCTGGACCTTTTTGCTGCAACCTATAATAATAAATTATAGTAACAAATTGTTGGCAAAATTGGGGCAGAACCCCAGCCTTCCCAAAGGGCTGCCTTCTCTAGCGGGAGGGAGGGAATCTTTGCAGGGAGAGTTTGTGTGTGTCCACAGAGGTGTCTTTTTCTAGAAGCACCCGATTCTTGAAGGTCCATAAGGGAAGGGTCATCCTCAGAAAGCGGCTCCAGTGCAGGCAGGCTGGTGTGGCAGATACATTGTGAGGAGAACCGTGTGGCAGACGGAGGTTGGGGCTGGTGGGCCGCAGTGTTCTTCAGAGGGACAACTTTCCTCAGGCCTTCCAGATTCACAGCTACGGTCTCCAGGGTGGATCCCCGTTTAGAAGAGAGGTTCATCCTGAGGCTGCCAACCGCTTCCACCTCAGTTTCGGGATCCGTCCGTGCATAGACTTTGGGCGAGGGCTGGGCAGCACCAGGAGATGAGGGCCCTGTAGGGCAGCTTGAGTGGACTGTGGTTTTGCCCAGGGCCTGCCTGAGCCTGGAGCTGGGAAACGAGGAGAGGCCAGGAAGGCTGCAAGGCTGGGCCTGTTCGGATGCTCACGGGTTGGCTTCCCTGTGGAAGACGGGAAGGTGTGGGTGAGGTGGAGGTCTGGTTGAGGCTGACCGTGCATTTCCACTGAGAATGGACCAGACCAAGGCCTGAAAAGGAGCCAGCTGTGGGCAGGGGGGCCCAGCACCTCCCAAGTCCGTCTGAACTTCTTGTTCTCTGTGTTTTTGCCCTTTTGCTCTCTCTGATATTAAGTCAAGCTTTGCCCAAGTCCCACTCGGTTTCAGCCTACCAGAGCAATAAGGAACGGAGGGCATTGAGGGAAGACAGGGTCATGGGGACAGCAAGGGAACAGAGGACAAATCAGATGCTTAACCAACTGAGCCACGTAGGCACCCCTAAAAATAAATTTCTTAAATAAAAAAGAATAAAAAATTTAAAAAATTCCTTAGCCTCTAGAGAGTAGCCCCTAGCACTTCTCCCAGGATTTCTTATACTAGTAATTCCTTTACTCTCTTCTGCTTTCGGGGGGTATTTCAGCAGAAAAGTTTGAGAAATAGGCTTTAGTAGAACTAAATGAGAAGACGAGGCAGTGAGAATCACAGAGAAAGAAGTTCTCAGACTGAGGTACGTTGTCCAGAAAGGGCCTGGGTTGTTGGCAACAGCCGGCTGAGAACATTGACAAGAGGGAGCTTGGAAATTCAACGAGTAATTATAATGCTGGTTTACCTTTGAGGACTTCACAGGAGGCCTGGAGCTCTTCTGTTGAGAAACGGCTTTATGTTCTATCAGGTCCAGCCCCTTCTTCCTTTTGGGGAAGCCCCATAGCCCAGAGAACGGTAGTCATTTGCCTGAGGTCACAGAATCATTGGCAAAGATGGAAAAAGAACCAAGGACTCCTACGTCCTAACGTCTTAATTGTGATAATAGGAAACAAAGCTCTGTCTCTTATTTTACTAATCTCTAGGATTGAAGATAAATGTATTCTTAGCTCCATTTACTCCCAGGTTAACATAAGCCCTCCAGGGCTAGAAGTTTCTTTGGAGTTGGATTGGGGGCATTCCAAGAATGGAGAAATGAGATCTTCACTCTTGGCTCATTCATCTAGTCCTTGGACGCATGTTAATTGCTCGTCTGTTGCAGACCAGACACTGTGTAGGTGGAGGGAATATGGAGATGAGCTGTTTTCGGTCCTCAAGAGGTGTGTAGATCAGAGTAGAAGATACCCCCTGCTTGATAGGGTTGGTAGAGACCCATCACAGCACATCAGGATGTTTGCAGGACAGCCATGCGCAGGGTTCCAGGGAAACACAAAAGGAGGCTGTGTAGCTCAGACAGGGGTGAGGTCAGGGAAATTCTTGCAGAGGTGTCATTTTATAGAGTAGAGAGATATGGTTGGTAGGCTAGAATGAAACTTTTGATAATTAACGTTCTCTCCACCAGAGTTCTTAAAATATTTGCAGACACTAGGCAGTGTGTTGTCCTTGTACGTGTCCTATCATCCAAGTGTTAGATTTTTTGGCCTCTTGCAGGCCACACAATGGTGAAAACTCACAGCCATCAGCCGTTATGCCGTCATATGGGGCCCAGGTTGTCCACCACGGTTTATTTCTTACGTCATTCTCCCCAGGTTCATGCTGTTCCAACCACACAGTCTCTTTGCTGTGACTCAGACACGCCCAGCACGCTCTTACCTCAGGGTCCCTGGATCGTTCCTCCCTCTGTCCCTTGCCCAGGTGTCTCTGTGTGCTCCTCACTGTATCCAGGTCTCTGCCCCCATGTCCTTTCAATAGGGACCACTTGGCTTTCCTGACCATGTCCATGAGAAGCAGTGGCAGCAACCCATTTTGAATCGTGGCCTCTCAAAAGGACAGCTCTCCATCCCGATCCCTGGAACATATGAATGTGACCTTGTTTGGAAAATGGGTCCATGATGATGTAATGAAATGAAGGATTTTTAAATGAAGCTGGATGATCTGGGTGGGCCCTAAAGCTAATGACATGTGTCCTTAGCAGAGAAAGTCGGAGGGTGAGTCGGGACGGACAGGAGAGGACGCGGTGTGCACACGTAGGCAGAGGTTGGTGTGATGTAGCCCCGCGGAATGCTGGCAGCCACCAGGAGCTGCAGGGCAAGTGAGGGAATGTCCCTGATGGTTGCTGGAAGAAGGGAGGCCCTACCAATCGTGTTGATTTTGGACTCTCTCATCCAGACTGAAAGAACGAGTTTCTGTTATTGTAAGCCTTCGAGTTTGTGATAACTTGTGATGGCAGCCACAGAAAACGGAGGTACAATACCACCCCTGCCACTCTGCCACTCCCCTTATGCTTACTCTTTGTTCTTGGTATCTGACATTTTCTGTCCATCCATGCATCCATCCATTCATCCAAACACACACACACACACACAGATACACACACACTTGTAATTTCTTTATTCTCTATTTTGAATGCGAGTGCTTTGTTTTTGTTCACCATCCTATCACCAGCATCTAGAATAGTCCTTGGTGCGGAGCAGGTGCTTAGTGGATTTTGAAGGAATGGATGGAATGAGATGTTGGATTCTGAGGCTTGGCAGGCACTCGGAGTGACCTTTTCATCCTGTGTGTAACTGGGGAGACAGAAGGATCCCTGTTCTGGTGATACAGAACTTTGAGTCATGGCAAAGGTCAGGGATGGGGAGATCTGGATTTATATCCTGGCTTTGCTGCTTGAGAGCTGGTGACTTTGGGCTCTGAACCTCAGTTTCATCAACTGCAAAATAAATACTGTTGCTGTAGGGCTGCAGGGCAATGTTGATAGCATGGCTGGCACAAAGCCTGGTGAGTGGTGCTCTGTCTGGTTTTCCTTTCTCTCCATTCATGGCCCTGAAACTCACAGTAGAGACAGGAAGTCTTTCCTCTGTGTGGTCATTTCCTCCTGCATCAGTTGCAGAGGTTTCTGAAAGCTTGGCATCCCCCTGGGGCTAAGACCTTGCCATCCTTTTTTAATGGTAGGATTTGCTTAATTGAACATAGCAAACATGATGACTCCCTATTGTGAGATGATGGGTTCCATGCACCTTGAATTTCCACCTCTGGACATGAACTCTTGCAATCACTTCATCTTAACAGCCTTTGTGCTGTGAAGAAAAAAGTAGAGGCCATTTTTACACTTGTACCATTATGATGGTTCCTGCATCTATCAATGTTAGAGAGAAGGAACAGCCTCTTCCAGCTGGCCTTGTAGGGATAGCCCTTTAATTGTACATTTATATCTGGTAGGTCCTAGTATTGTTTAAAGAAGATCACACACACACACACACACACACACGTGTGTGTGTATGTGTGTGGTTCTAGTTCTCTTTCTCAAAATATTGGTTAAATGCCTGAAATATTAGCAGTTATTACTTTTAGGCTCCTGGGTTGTTAGATAAAACATGGTTTTAATCTTTTTCTTGATGCTTCTCATTTTCCAAAATGTAAATTGAAGATGTTTCTAATTCATTTTTCCATCAGATAAAACCACCGGCTTTGCATTTGAGATTTCATTCCTAGAACTGGTTCAGAATGTAAATGCTAGGGTTGGCCTTTGTGTCAGTGACTGGGGATTTTCTTGAGTCTCTGGCTGATCGTGTAGAAGCTATGTTTCTCATTTCTTTTCTGAAGCCATCATACAGGCACGGATGTTCATGGCATAGAGGAATGATGGCAACTGTTGTCTGTCAAGAAATTTAGGCATGATTTCCTCAATGCGCTCTTCATCTTTGCAATTTTATTTGTTCCCTGGATGAGAACTTTTCCTGAGGTCTTATGTAGACTTTCTGTAAAGCAGTGATTTCACTACACTTTCTAATCTTCTGGTTAAAAATAGAATATCTCCTAGAATTCCCAAGGAAAATCAGTTCTGTCAAATCTCATTGTTAATTCATAAAGGGCATTTGGCTGTGCAAATCGAAGAGTATGGAATCCAATGGATGTTTCCATAGTTATCAGTTTTTAGAAGAGTTTAATACCTCATCTTTGTCACGTCTGTGGGCCTCAACCAGTTAAACTTCATCTAGTGGAGATAAATTTGATTTTGCATGAATTAGAGCAGCATTTGCAAAAGGCTCTCAGCAGAATATTTCATTCACATTCCCTTCCAGCATCTTGCGCTTTTCTTTAAAGTTGGGAAGAGAAGAGTTTCCACCACTCATTGTAGGCAAATGTGTTCTATGCTTTCGAGTGGAGGGAGCATAAGCTGTTATTATGATAATGTTAATAACACTTTTTATGTACTACATTTTGGTTGACATTTCATCCTAATTGAGAAAGATCTAAAATTAATCTTTGTAAGAAACAAGACCAGAGTGGCTAATCAGGTTTGGAACTGGGACTAATTGTACCATAATCAGATTGATGGGCTGTTAAATATCTGATGTGAAAACCATATCAGGAAACGATAAGAAAGAATCTGTGCCAAAGTCCCCTTGAATTTTCCCCTTGTCTTTTATTTCGCAGTTTGTTCAAAAGGCTTATTACCTCAGCCTCAAAGTGCACATCTAAGATCTCTACCATCTGGTAACTTTTATTTTTTAATCAACTCAAGTTTCCTCAGAGAGTTGCAATAAACAGGTAAGTAAGTAAGTAAATCTTTATCATCTGTTTGTCCAGGATAAGATGCTACGATGATGCTGGTTTGGGGAACTAAGGCTGTTGCTGATTCAGAAGTTTTAATTTATTTAAAGTCTTAATTTATTTAATTTATTTAAGTTTTAATTAATTTTCAAGTTTGCTTACAATTAAAGTGTTGCTTAGGGTGTGGCCGATCGAGACAAGCAGACCTGGAACTTGGTAGACTGGAATAGATCTGAGCAGCAACTATTCAGTCTTTCTTTAAGGTTGAATCCCTTCCCTTGTCCCTAGGGTGTCTAGGTCTGGGTGTTGGTACTCAGGATCCTGTAGACTTGGCTGAGTTCCTTGGGGGTGCTGTGGGGTGTAAAACATGAGTCTGATTTTTGCTTTTCTCCTGTAAGCAGCGGAAGTCAGGAAGGAGGCTATGAATCTTATCAGAGACCATCTAAGAGTCCACAGGCCACCTAAACCATGTAGAAAGATGGTCAGTCATCAATCTGATGGCACTGATTTGGTCAACAGCCATGTGCTCACTGTTCCAGTTCTTTGTTTCAGAGTGGACTGTTGAAGTAGAAGTGTTGTGACCTCAGGTTCAAGTTTCAAAATGACACTGAGGGACTGGGTATCAAGTTACAGAGCTATCTAAAATATCTGGGCTCGGGATCTGCTGATGAGATTTAAGGTTGAAGCTGGTGGAAGCAGCAGAAAGGAATCGGAGATGGACTCGCACTGGCAGCAAGGTTGTCAAGGCAGCAGAAAATGTTGGAAAGTTTACCTCAGAGAATTCTGTGTGTGTGCAAAATGTATGCACACACACAGGAGAGAAAGGCACTGGTTATTCAATAAATCCAACCCCCCTCCATCACCCCCCCACCACCCCAGGAAGTGAGTGAAGAGTGCACTTTAACCCAGAGTTTTGAGAAGAGTTTTAATGAACTGAAAAACCAAACTAAACAACCCTAACACCCATTAGCTGAGCAGCAGGGCTCTTGAGAATACAGCTCAGCCTTCCAGTCACTGGAGTCAGATTTGTCTGGTTCTCAATGCTCTGTGCAAGGGCCCTTGGTAAAACTCATCAGTTCTCTTTCTCAGCCAGAGATATGCTGCGTGGTGAGCTTCTTGGGCCTCCTGGTGGGGGCAGCCCTCCTGTTCCTCCAGCTCTTCTCCCAGCCCTGTGGCTTCTCACTGGCTCAGAGCCACCTCCCAGGGCCCACCTGGCAGGCAGGGGTGCTTAGGACCTGCCTTGTTCTACAGGGTATGGTTTTCTGCCTTGAAAGAGCTTCCTGTTGCAGAGTCTGGTCTAAGACAGAAGCAGAGAATCCCACAAAGGTGTCTCCAGCTCTGACCTCGCTGACCTGGTTGGGTCTCTCACCCCCAGAAGGCCCGCCTTCCACACTTGCCCTTCCGGCCTCCCATTCCCACTTCAGCCCCAGGGGTGGGTGGCAAAGGAGCTGCATTCACAAGTCATCTCTGTGGATAAGGGGAGAAGAGCAGATGACACAAAGGCACAGGGTGGCTTCAGCAGACCCCAGAGTTTAGCGAACCGGGCCAAACCCTCCTTACCAAGATGGTGTCCTCGAACCTGTTTGCTTCACGGAGGCACATGTCTCGATGAGCTCTTTAACAATTTATTTCTTTGTAATATTAAAGGAAATAAATATCCGTTATAAAAAATAAGACACATGAGCAAAGTAAAATGTGGAAGTTTCCATTCACTGTTGTCTCCCCTCCCCATCTCCTCCCCCCGATGGAAACACTGCTGGCCTTTAATCTGAATGAATAGCAATTAAGCCTTTGAATGCGGAATTGTTATGTCCACAAACATGGAAACCGGAAGCTTCTGGGGTAACCAGAATACCAGGTTATTAATACCAAGACCTATAGGCATACCGTGATTCTTTTCATTTTGTCTTCTTTTACTTCTGTATCCTATCTAAGAATGTGAAGTCCTACTAAGGCTGTATATTATTATACCTCAATTAAAAAAAAAATGAAGTCTTAAGGAATATGTCTAAAGAGAATCTTCACTTGCTCAGCAGCTCACCCACATCAAAATTCATAGTATTTAACACTGTCCACTCCTCCTCTGCAATCCCATCTGTATCTGTGCAGCCCGCTGTTGAAATAAACTCTTAGCGAGGCTTGTGAAAGAAAGGCTCCAGGCTTCTGATTTCAGCCTGCCTTGTGCGTTAAATGTGTATTTCTGGACATCTAGAAAACAATCCTAATTTTTGGGGGGGGGCAGGGAAGCAGTAATCTTTCCCACACCCTAAATCTCTAAAACTTCTTGTGAAATGATTACTTTGAGAACTTCCTGATTTGGTTGCTTCAGGATGAAAACAACCGTAACCTGAATTCTCTACATTCGGAAACCTTTGCTGGGTCACGCAGCCTGCATCGAATGTCCCCCAGAAGGGGCCTCTTTTCCTTACGAAGACAGACCTAGCATTTCCTTTTTCCCAAGGGTCAAGTGATCTCCGGGGACCATGCAAGCTTGAGTCCCTCTGGTCTAGCCTTTTGACTAAAAAGAGAAGCTTGGTAAGGTTGGAGAGGTTGCCCAAGAAGGAAGGGCCAAGAAGGTGGAAGACTGCTCATTTCATGAGAAATTTTTGAAAAGGCTTTCGAATAATAATAACACAAAGGAGAAATTTCATCCTAGAGTTGTAATCTGTGGCCTCCAGGGCAAAGGGAAGTCAAGGAATCCTTGAGCATGCCTGTGGGCTCAGGGGAATCTCACCAAGAAAAAACCTTGGGGGTGGTGGTGGTGGTAGCACCTGGCTGGCTCACTTGGTAGAATGTGTAACTCTTGATCTCTGGGTTGTGAGTTCAAGCCCCATGTTGGGAAAAAAACTTTGGAAAGAAGCACAATGAAGGAAGCTCAGGTGTTTCTAGCATAATCTGCATATTTTATAAATGAGAAAGAGGAGGGCACAGAAGAGGAGAGAGGACTTGTCCACCACCCCACAGCTCAAGCAAGAGGGCAGATCCCTAGCTCTCGACCCAGGGCCCCTTTGAGTATATCCAGTTGCCTCTCTGTTGATGACCCTCCCTGAATTCCAAGTTTTGGGTTCATAATTATAAATGAAGTTTGTATATTACTACATCATTCACTGTGCTCATTTTTGAAATGATGTCTTTGTAGAGAGTTTTATTTCTGGCTGCCATAAAGCACTGGGAGCCACTTTTGGCCGGTGGTGAGGAGCCCACATGGTAAGGAGGGCACTGAATGGCCAGAGGCACCTCCCCTTCAGCACAAAGAGGGCTAAACATGAACATGCCCTGCCTAGGAGGGCGGTTTCCTGTCCAGACCAATGCCCCCCACTGCAACAGGTGCTGCTTCTCAAGTTCTAGGCCCTGTGTTGATGATGTTTGGGAACAAGAGAAGCTCCTATGAAGACTTGCTTCAAGTCAGTAGGGAGAGATGGCTTATTCAACAAATGGCCTCAGGTTGAATAACTAACCATTCTGTTAAAAAAAGAAATGCATTGCCGCTTTCTTATGCCTTATACCAAGATACATTCCAGATGGATCATAAACTTAGGGGTGAGAAAGTGGAATGGTAAGAGTGTTGGAAATAAACACGAAAGAATTTTCTTTTTAAACATGAAAGAATTTTAAAATTTAATCATCTCTCACTGGGGCCAGAATTTCCAAGCCTGAGACGCAAGACCTGGAAGCCATAAAAGAAAAGACTAGTAAGTTTGACTACATAAATAATTTAAATTTTTGCAGAGCAAAGAATTACCATAAAAAAAATCAAAATACAAATAAGACTTAGAAAAATATTTGATATCTATCTATCTATTTATCTCAGAGGCAAAGAGCTAATTTACTGAATGTCATTTTAAACAGTTTTACCACTCAGGAAGAAAAGGATCTGCAACTCTACAGGAAAAAGGAGCAAAGGACAGCTAGAAGCTGACAAAAGAAATCCAAATGATTTATAAACAGAGAAAAAGGGCTGAGCACATGAATAATTAAGTGCTAACTAAAACAACGAGATAATATTTTTTACCTATTAGATTGTCACAGATCAGAAATTTTTTATAATAAACAGCATAGGGAAGGCAGTTGGGAAAGAGGTGCTCAGAGACAGTTGGGAGACACATCGATTGGTGCAACTTCTTTGGAGGGAAAATTGACACGATCAATGAAAATTTAAAATTCAAATACATTTTGACCTAGCAATTTCTTTGTAAGACATTATGTTAACAGATGTATGTGAAAGGATGTTTGTTCCAGCCCTGTGCAGGACACAAAATCACCTACATGATTTTTAGTAGCAGGTTGGCTAACTAAATGCTGCCGTGTGGGATGTGGACGGAGACTGCCCCATAGGTGAGAGAACATTTGCATGGGCACAGTCATTGCAACATGATAAGTTGCAGAAGAGGGAAGGGACAGGCCAGGTGTCCTTCAGCAAGGACCTGATTGAGTAGATGGCAGTATGGGTCTGCACTGGGAAGCCATCGCCAGAGAGACGAGAGCAGGTGTACAGCGCTGTGCTGTTCATGGGGTGATCTCGGGGACACACATATTTGTACGTGCTTTGACCACCTGGGGAAGACATCACAGGGAGGGGAGGATGTGTCTGCCTCTGGGGAGAGGACCGTGGGGTCTGGGGAACGGGGTAGAAAAGGGAGACATGCTTTTCATTGTCTACTTGTTTGTACCTGGGACCTGGATGTTATACTTAAAAGTTATTGCTGATCTCCCATGAATTTTCATCCATATAGGTTCCCTTCATTGATGTTTAGCATATTAAAACTAAAGCTGAGAATCAGACAACAAAAAGCAATTAAAGGCATCCAAATCGGCAAAGAAGTAGTCAAACTCTCATTCTTTGCAGATGATAGGATACTATATGTGGAAAACCCAAAAGTCTCCACTCCAAATCTGCTAGAACTTGTACAGGAATTCAGTAAAGTGTCAGGATATAAAATCAATGCACAGAAAATCAGTTGCATTTCTTTACACCAACAGCAAGACAGAAGAAAGAGAAATTAAGGACTCAATGCCATTTACAATTGCACCCCAAACCATAAGATACCTAGGAATAAACCTAACCAAAAAGGCAAAGAATCTATATTCAGAAAACTACAAAGTAATCATGAAAGAAATTGAGGAAGACACAAAGAAATGGAAAAATTTTCCATGCTCATGGCTTGGAAGAACAAATATTGTGAAAATGCCTATGCTACCCAAAGCAATCTACACATTTAATGCAATCCCTACCAAAATCCCACCCATTTTTTCCCAAGGAAATGGAACAAATAATCCTAAAATTTATATGGAACCAGAAAAGACCTCGAATAGCCAGAGGTTGAAAAAGAAAGCCAAAGTTGGTGGCATCACAATTCCAGACTTCAAGCTCTATTACAAGCTGCCATCATCAAGACTACTATACTGGCACAAAAACAGACACATAGATCAATGGAACAGAATAGATAACCCAGAAATAGACCCTCAGCTCTATGGTCAACTAATCTTTGACAAAGCAGGAAAAAATGTCCAATGGAAAAAAGACAGCCTCTTCAACAAATGGTATTGGGGAAATTGGACAGCCACATGCAGAAAAATGAAACTGGATCATTTCCTTACACCACACACGAAAATAGACTTAAAATGGATGAAGGACCTCAATGTGAGAGAGGAATCCATCAAAATCCTTGAGGAGAACACAGGCAGCAACCTCTTCGACTTCAGCAGTAGCAACTTCTTCCTAGGAATGTCGCCAAAGGCAAGGGAAGCAAGGGCAAAAATGAACTATTGGGACTTCATGAAGATCAAAAACTTTTGCACAGCAAAGGAAACAGTTAACAAAACCAAAAGATAACTGACAGAATGGGAGAAGATATTTGCAAATGACATATCAGATAAAGGGCTAGTATCCAAAATCTATAAAGAACTTAGCAAACTCAACACCCAAAGAACAAATAATCCAATCAAGAAATGGGCAGAGGACATGAACAAACATTTCTGCAAAGAACACATCCAGATGGCCAATGGACACATGAAAAAGTGCTCCACATCACTTGACATCAGGGAAATACAAATCAAAACCATAATGAGATACCCCTCACACAAGTCAGAATGGCTAAAATTAATAAGTCAGGAAATGACAGATGCTGGTGAGGACGAGGAGAAAGGGGAACTCTCCTACACTGCTGGTGGGAATGCAAGCTAGTGCAACCACTCTAGAAAACAGCATGGAGGTTCCTCAAAAAGTTGAAAATAGAGCTACCCTATGACCCAGCAATCGCACTACTGGGTATTTACCCTAAAGATACAAATGTAGTGATCCAAAGGGGCATGTGCACCCGAATGTTTATAGCAGCAATGTCCACAATAGCCAAACTATGGAAAGAACCTAGATATCCATCAACAGATGAGTGGATCAAGAAGATGTGGTATATATACACAATGGAATACTATGCAGCCATCAAAAGAAATGAAAGCTTGCCATTTGCAACAACATGGATGGAACTAGAGGGTATTATGCTGAGGGAAATAAGTCAATTAGAGAAATACAACTATCATGTGATCTCCCTGATATGAGGAAGTGGAGATGCAACGTGTAGGGTTTGGGGGGTAGGAAAAGAATAAATAAAACAAGATGGGATTGGGAGAGAGACAAACCATAAAAGGCTCTTAATCTCACAAAACAAACTGAGGGTGGCCAGGGGGAGGGGGGTTATGGACATTGGGGAAGGTATGTGCTATGGTGAGTGCTGTGAAGTGTGTAAACCTGGCAATTCACAGACCTATACCTCTGGGGCTAATAATACATTATATGTTTATTAAAAAATTTAAAAAATTATTTAAAAAACCTAAAGCTGAGAAATTTTTAAAACATGAGAAAATACACATATTCCATCATCAGAGCACTGAGGACCTCAGACAATCGTATAAAAACTCTGAAAAACTCCTCTCTACACCAGTTGAGGGATGAAGATTGAAAAGAATAAATAACAGTTTAGTGTTCTGGTGAAAATAGTTCTGACTTCATGAAACCCATCCCCAGGGGTCCCTGGAACCACTCTTTTTTGGTAACCACTATTACCGAGAATGGAACAGACACTGGGAGATGGTACCAAAACCAAGCACACATACCAGGGCTCTTGACACCAGGACAAGGCTGGTGTCCCCATGAAATGTTTTAGCCCAGTGGCTCCCCTTCCCCTCAGCCGATGACAAAGAACGACGGGCACTCCTGACCCCCTCACCTACCTCCTCCTTTGGGTCATGATTGTGTGTAACTGTGTATAGTAGCCTTGGAATGGGGCTTCACCCAGGCACCTTACTTCCTGGCTTTAGAGACAGGCGTGTGACCACCTGGTCTGGGAGCCCAGACCTGGCTTCTCTTGAAGACCTTGCTGACAAAACCTGTGGGGTTGGCTCCAGAGCAGAGGCCATTTGGAAATGGGATTTGGGGCAAAAGACTTTTGAGAGATTCTGCTCTTCAGCCTAGACAGTAGCTGAGCCCAGGAAAAGTGTCTTGCATGGTTGACAGAGGACTCAGCCACTGCCCATTATGACGTCTGTTGGGGGGGGTGGGGTCAGTGGGAACCGAGCCACGCTCCTTCAGCGCCTCACTCCTCACCTGGCTTCAGCATTGCCGTTCTGCCTCAGGTTGGCAGCAACAGAGTAGGGGAGGAGGAGGTCGTCTCTAATGATCTGAACCAAGACTTGGAGGAAGGAGACCCCACGCATGGTGGAATAGGAATCTGACTTACTCTGGGTACTTTACACACAATCATTGACTTAAACCTTGAAACTGCACCCTGAGGTGGCTACTATCATCTGCGCTTTGCAGGTACAATCATCTCAGAGAGGCTGTTTCATGCCCATGGTCACGCCCTGGTGTGTTCTGTGGAGCCACATTCTCCTCGGTCTGACTTAGCGTCCACGGTCTCAACCCCGTAGAAACACTGCCCAGAAGCCCTCACCTCGAAGGCTGTGTTTCAGTTTCTCTTCCTTGCCTTACCCAATTTTGGAAAGAACCATCTGGAAACACCTTATCTCTTGGGAGATATGACAGGTGAGGCAGGAGATGGGAACTGTGCCTTTCTTTGAATTCCTGATGAAGTTTTATTTTCAGGGAATTCGAGACAAAATGAATCAGACCCAGTCTCACCACTTCCATTATCATGTCTGGGGAACTGAGGAATTTAGATTCAGGTCAGGAACATGACTGAGAAAAAGTGAAATCGACCTCTCCTCTGGATCCTTGGGACCATGTCTTAGTTGTTCTGTGACCTCAGCAAATCATTGACTCTGTGACCTTAGTTCATTCATAAAAAAGTTTGGACTAAAAGTTTGTTTCTCCTTAAACAGAACCAAAAAAAAAAATAAAATAAAATAAAAATCCCCCCCCCCGCCTTAATTCCAAACTTAGGGGTACCTGGGTGGCTCACTGGGTTAAGGCCTCTGCCTTCAGCTCAGGTCATGATCCCAGGGTCCTGGGATGGAGTCCTGAATCAGGGTCTCTGCTCAGCGGGGAGCCTGCTTCCTCCTCTCTCTCTGTCTGCCTCTCTGCCTACTTGTGATCTCTGTCTGTCAAATAAATAAATAAAATCTTAAAAAAAAATTCCCTTAGTATGAGTGGTAACATTGGATTTAATTTATTTTGTTTAGAATTACCTGCAAAAAAAGATCATCACGAATTCAAGGTTGACTATCGAGATGCTGATTCTTTTTCTTGGCATAATTGTTTCCTGACAGACTTGTGCAGGGGGATGGCATAATCCTTCATTTTATGTTTGGTTTTCACAGTACATGCATAAACAGTGTCTTTTTTTGGGGGGGGGCAAAAATATTCCAAGGCTTTATCAGTTTTCCCCCGAGTTTCACCTCAGTCCTTTGATATTTAAATGATCTCTTTTGAAGCCCCTATCCTGTCATCACCCTCAGATTTTCTCTTCTTCAGTTGTTGGCTGGTGTAGCTTTCCCAGATTTTCATTTGCTAATAGGGCTTCACGTGTCTGATTTGAGCAGCTGGCCAATAACACCTTCACCCACTTCACAGAAAAGTTCGTATTTCTCCACATCTGCCGTCTCTTTGCATTTCTGCATGTATTCCTTATGAAACAGTCTGCGAAGAACATAACATTCTCCCCTCAGGGGAACTGGCTACGGTGAAAAGGAGAGGGATGGCTCAGGAGGTATAAAATCGAAGAATGGTACGTTCTTTTAGTGAATTTTTTTGTGTTATGATGACTTTGGCTTTCCTTGCTTAACTTCTAACTGGAACTTGGGTAGTCAGTGTTCCCATAACGGGCTTGGGCAGACGGTATCCAGCCACAGCCGCAACACAGGCAAACAGAAGCAGACAGCTATCACCCAGTGTACCAGATCCAACTGATGGCTAGTATTGCCTGAAGCATGGTGTTGAGAAGGATCCTGAGACGCTCTTCCGTCTTTCTAGGGAAGAGTAGTGTGATTGATTAACGATGTCTGATGAGGTTTGGGAGGGATAGAGTGGCAGTCTGTGTGCTGACCTAGCCCATACTAAATACTCAGCAATTGCCAATTTTTCTTTCTTACAATGTGGCACTGTTGGGGGGAGATTTAAAAAAAAAAAAAAAAAGCAAAGAAAAATTACCATCATTACTCCGAGGTAGTTCACCTCTGAGAAAAGACAGACAGAAACAGAGTTAGTTGAATATTAATTCTGGTGGTACCTGCTTTGGCTGCCGCTTGGCCAGCCAGATGGTAATAAGGAAGACTAGTGGTTGTTAAAAACCCACACAGAGCGCCTGGGGTCATGATTCCAGGGTCCTAGGATCGAGCCCCTCACCCCTTGCACTCCCTGCTTGGCGGGGAGCCTGCTTCTCCCTCTCCCTCTGACCTTCCCCTCTAGTTGTGCTTTCTCTCTCTCTCTCAAATAAATAAATATAATCTTAAAAGAAAAAAATAAAGGGGCGCCTGGGTGGCTCAGTGGGTTAAAGCCTCTGCCTTTGGCTCGGGTCATGATCCCAGGGTCCTGGGATCAAGCCCCATATCGGGCTCTCAGCTTAGTGGGGAGCCTGCTTCCCTTCCTCTCTCTGTCTGCCTCTCTGTCTACTTGTAATCTCTGTCTGTCAAATAAATAAATAAAATCTTTAAAAAAAAAAAAGAAAAAAAAAAGAACCCATACAACATTCTTGTTGGGTTGATTTTCGCTTCTCTCTGCTATCTTGCAATCATGGAAATGTAGACGTAAAACAAGGAATTAAAATAAAACAGAAATGTTACCTCTTGTTTTAACCCAGGCTCAGAAGTCAGACAGATTTGGGTTTGATTCCAGTTCCAGCATTTATTGAATGGTATTAGGGAAATTGCTAAATCTGTCTAGACCTCAGTTTCTTCATATGCGAGATGGGGTAATAATAGAAGGCGCCATTGCTGGATTATCGTGAGGACTCTGTGTGTGCGTGCAGCCATTCTGTGCTTCCTGCAGTGGGGATAGCAAATTTCTCCCCCAGGAAATATGTGATGGGTGAGGAATAGTTAAGGGTAATGCATGCAAAGTGTCCAGAGTTGGAGTGCCACCGAAATCATACCTCAAAATCTTGCCCCTAGGGTCACTGAGATGTCACTGAAGCCACCGAGCGAGGGAACAGAAACTAAAGAAGCCGGTAAGCCCGTGGGGTTACTGCTTGGGATTCTCAGCAATCGCCTTCCTGGTTCTCTCCAGGAATGTGGTTGCTGTTCAAGCAATACTGCCATCTCCACTAATGATCTTAAAAGTGAATCAGAAGATACCAAGAAATACAGCATTCTCAGCATGCCTCACCTTCGCTGAACTCTCTTAAATGCTTTTGAGAGAAAGTTGTTTTAATTCAAATCTATTCTGTCTTTCGGTTTCAACCTTCTCTGTTTCACTCAACCTAAGGGCATCCTTATTCTCTAGCCTGGGAGGGAGCCCGAAGGTCAGTTTCATTTGCACAAAAAAAAAAAAAAAAAAAAAAAAAAAAAAAGAAAAAAAGAAAGAAAGAAAAAGTAAAAGAAGCAGGGTGATGAGGAAATCTGACTGGGATGAGAGAGGGAGAAAGTTCATTATTTTATGGTCAGAGAGTCAATGGGTCGTTTGTTTTACCATCTCATTTCGAGATTTTTGTTGTTGACACAAAGGGTTGGATTTTTCAGGAAGAAAAATCAAATGATTCAGAAGCAAAGGAGAGAAGATTGAACAGGTACCAATTTAAAATATCAGTAGAGACTTCCGCAGTCAAAGGTAGTAAGACAAGTTACGGGAACACTGATTACTCTCCTAACATAAATTGTCCACGAGGACTCTCTGCAAATCTGCCTCACTTGTTCCAACTTCAAGGGCAGGGGTGTCGGTTACATGGCAGAGTGGCCAGAGCTGGGAAGGAGAGAATGCCTTCTGGGCGTCTAGGTGCTGGCATCAGGTGCAACCATTCTCTGAGCTCTTGAGAGGCAGACTTGGCCTCTCCCAGTCTGGGCTCCGCCACTTTCTAGCTGAGGGACGTAGGGCCATACAGCTCAAGGCTTAGGCTCCTTGTCTGTCACACAGAGGTCATGGTGGTGCTTTTATTAGGGCAGGCTAAGCTCTGCTGCTGTGCTGAGTAATTAATTATAATTAACACTTGGCATTTTATAGTTTCTTCACTTTAGGAAATCAAGGGACTTGCCCAGGGTCACATGGTAACTAGAAGTGCCAGAATTTAAGCAGGTCTTTGAATGAACACCATCTCTTTCTTGGGTTGATACAAGTCGCTGGCAGGTAGAAGTCATAGATACTATGAACATTTCCTCTTCAGCCAGACTGAAAGCAGAGGAATGATCATGGATGATCTTGGCACAGTCTCTTTGGAAAAGTAAGCGAGAGAATGACTAATGGGGCATATCCTACCAAGAACAATTTTTAGAAGATGATTGTTACCCCATGTTAAGGAAAAATAATTTTTCTTTTACATGGCTTAGGCTTCCTTTGCATCATCTATAATCATATGGGCCCTGGACTTTTATGGACAAAACAGAATGTATAACTACCCTCAGAAGGAGAAGCACCTGTATGGTCCTTTTGGGGGTGAAGCTGAAACCAGGTCCTTTTCCTCTGTCTTCCGTTACTGCCGACGCCATCTTGCTATGGCCCAGGAGCTGCTTGTTCTCTCATCCTGTGAGTGGGGGCGGGCACTGAGCTGGCTACAAGGTGACTTCCTATTTAAAGCAAGCCAGTGCTTAGCTACCCAAACCTTCCCAACTTTTCTTTTTGCCTAACATGCTCTAAAGCTGTGCGTTTTAAACTAAACACTGGGCACACAGGCTTCTGGGAATCTTGTTCTTTGCATATTCTGGTTCAGTAGGTGTGAGCTGGGGTCTGAGACTCTCCAGTCTCCTCAGGCTCCTGGGAGGTGCCCATGCAGCTGACCACACTGATTACAAATAAAATAGACCGGTTTTTCTGGTCTTACTACCTTTGACTGCAGAAGTCTCTACTGATATTTTAAATTGGTACAAAAGGAAGCATCTTGAAGCCATATGGCTAAAAGAGATTTTAATAATAATAATGATGATGATGATAATAAATAATAATAATAAACTCTGCTGACCATGCACAAAATAGTTGACTCACATGGTCTCCTCTTTAAAAATACTCTCCCCTGCACCCCTCCAGTATCCCAAGAATGCATTTAGAGTCAGGGGCCCTGCCAAGATTTTTTTGCTGGACTCTCCTGTCCCGTGTTTTATTTCTACATGTGTTAATACCAGCTTTTACTTAGTACTTCAAATGTGGGTCTCTCAGAGTGCAGTGCCTCTAATTTGATCTCCAAATTAACCTTGGGCTGCTGACAGATGGCAAATGAGGGCCGACGTTCTCTGGTCTGTGCCTTCTGTATCGTAAGCTCTGGCCTTGGCCCCTGTCTGTGGGTTGTGAGGCTTGGCTCATGGCACCCTGATTTCCTGACTGTGGGCTCGGCGTCCCTCTTCTTAACACCACTGATAAGCTTCGTCCAGCACTCGACAGTCCTGGATCTCTATCTGGAAGTTTCTGCAAGCCCATGGACTTTGACAGCCAGAAGGCTGTCTGGACTTTTAACCTTGGTGATTTTCATATTTTCATTTCCTTCCCAGCAGATCTAAGCAAGTGCTGGCCTGCTTCCGTCCATCAGCCATGACGATTCCTTCAGGGAGTAAGTATGGAAAATTTGGTTACTTCATAATTTCTTTACCCACATCCCCTCTCCACCCACCCCAGCTGTGAATGGCTGAAAACGCCGCAAGAGGCTGGAAGGCCCTCAGAGAGGAATCACTTGGCTTTGTGCATAATGGCTCACTCTCCAGGTCTTACTTTCTTACTGAGTCTCCCAGTAAGCAAATGCCTTCCCACCACTATGATATCCATTATGCAGATTCGAGAAGCCGTGTGGGTCTCAGTAGTGTATAGCACGGGGATGGAGAAGGAAGGCGAGAGATGAATTCCCCATTTGGGCTCCATGTCTCTTGCACAAAACTTGGTGCTGTGGCCCCACTTGTCCCTGTAGACAGGTCCCTGAAAGGACTTTCTGTAGGTCAGCAATGTCACCAAGGGACCACGCCAGGGACAAGATGATTAAAAGAGTTTCCTATCAACCACTAAGACCTGTTACTTTCAGAATGCTGTCCGTGAACAGTCTCTCCCCGCCATTCGTGCCACCTCGGTTCAGCCCTCCTCCCCCCTGCACCACCTCCCCCCACCCCTGTGCTGAAGGCCTGCTCTCCCCTCAACACATGCTGCAAAGGAATATCTCCCTAAAGTACTATTCTCCTTGTCCTGTTCTTCCCCTGAGAAACCCAAAATGGCGCCATACTGGGGGATGGAGCATGAATATGTCCACCCATGTCAAGGACCGTGCCACGTGGCATCCTCTGGTTCATAGGCCACATTTCCCACCACTCCACAGGTGGCTCGGGCTTGTCTCCCAGTGCTCTGCCTCCTGGGGCTGGGCTTTGGGACTCAGGGGCGTCCCTTCTGCCCAGTTTCCTTCTTCCGGTGTTCCCAAAGTGCCTTGTCCTTCTCCTTTCTGGTACCTGGTGCCCTTGTCACTAATGTCTTGACTGCATGACTGTTTGTCTTCCTCTATACACTCAGACCCTAAGAGAGCAGGGCCACCATGTTAGGCTGCTAGGGCTGCCTTAACAAAGTGCCACAGACCGGGTGGGACAACAGGCATTTTCCTACAGCTCTGGAGCCTAGAAGTCCAAGATGAAGGTGTTGGTAGGTTCCGGTTTGGCTTCTGCTGAGGCCTCTCTCTTTGCCTCGCAGATGAGGACATGGTCATGCCTCTGTATGCGTGCATCCCTGATGTCTTCCTGTCCAAATTTCCTCTTATAAGGACATCAGTCAGCTTGTCTTAGTGGCCTCATTTTAATGTAATCACCTCTTTAAAGGTTGTATCTCCAAATATAGTCATATTCTGAGGTACTGTGGGTTGGGCTTCAGTGTCTGAATTTTGGGGGAAACAGCTAAGCCCGTAACTGGCACTCTCCTTCCCTCTCACTGGTGTATCCCCAGCCACTGGCCCCCGTGTCTGGCTCATGGAAGGCAGGCCTCAGGATAGGTGTGTGGCTGAAAGGATTGTGTGAAAGAAGCTATTGTCTGTCTCTCAAGTGTCCTGTCCCTCATCCCTCCAACCATTTGAGGCCCTGTCTAGCCCCGCCCCACCTGGGAAGACTTCCCAAGCCTGGCTGACTTCCTTCTTTGAACTTCTCTAGCCTATACTTATGCACACACACATGCTGACTCCTTCAGGATTGTTAGCCTGACCCCTTAGCTAGAGTGCACAACTGGGGCTGTGCTACCTACCTGTAGACTAGGCACAAAAAAGAAGCTGTCCCTAAAACACACTCCCTTCCACCAGACAAACGTGTTGGTGATTTCCCCTCAGGAATGAGCTGGATCCACCATGACTAAAAGCTCTGTTGCAGAGGTCCCTGAGGAGAGGGTCCACCGAACTCATTCGGCCCCCAGAGCAGAGCTCAAACAGAAGCTGTGGGTTTGGGTACTTTCACCAATAAACCAGGTTTCCTTTGTCCTGGAGGTCCTCACAGACCAAGATGGGCAACACCATCATCTTTTCTCAAATAACAGATTGACACATTTTACAGTCTCAAGGCATTTAAAATCTGTGTGAATTGTGTTTTCTTTCCCACCGTTATTCTCTTGCCAGTCCCAGGAGCATGTTTTCTGAAATTCAAAGAGTTAAGGCTGGTTGTATATTGAACTCATTCCCCGGCAACTTAATTATTGACCCAGCTTGTAAATCATTCATAGCTTTCCAGAGGTATCCATATACTTCTGCTGGCAGCAAATGGTACCCTGGGCTATTTACAGAATGGAGTCTGGGGTCAGGGAGAGTGTGAAAAATTAAGAATAACAACACTTCCTCTTCTCCCTGAACTTCAGCTGCCCTTTTAAATAAAGCTAATGCTTTCTTCCTTTGCCACCTGCTCAGAGAACCCAAGTTAACTGCCAAAAAAGCTTTCGTTTCACTCCCCTTTCTCCACACCATGCCGCCCCAAGGACACAGGTAACTTTAGTTTCGGCGAGGAGTGAAGGAGCTGGGCGCAGCCAGCAGCCATCTTGCCCGGAGTCCCTCTGGGTGACAGCCGAGGCTTTAGGAATGTAACATTGTAACATTTTAAGTAACTTCTCTAATCCTGCCTCTTAGGGGCTAGATGGGAAGCAACAGCTCTCAGCTGGCCTGCCAGTGGGGCGTTCAGTCAGGGTTGTGGTTAACCAAGGCCACACACCCTGTAAGCAACAAGATGAGGTTTAATTGTAGGGGTGTCTGGTGGTGGGGGCTGGCACCCCTGTGGTGTCGGGTATCAGCCAGGCCTGCTTCTTTTCCAGTGAGAGGGGAGGTCCGGTCAGGTCTCACTGGCTGGCTGCAAGGTTCAGCTTCAATGGCTGTGAAAACAGACACCAAAATAATCAAAGTGCTGCATTCCTGTGTCTAAATGGCAGCTAATCCCTTCTCCCTTGAAGGAGCAGAAACCACAGAGGAGGTTCAAGCCCTGGGTAGAATCAGCTGTTTGCTTCATGTGTCCTCATGTTCCTTAGTGTTCTGGGCTGAAAGGAACCTCCAAGATGCCTCAGTTCGTCTCACGGGTGAGGAAGCGGAGACTAGAATATGTTCAGGGGTTGACCCTGGTCCCCACTTGTGCGTGGGCCACCTGGAGCCTGGTTCTGCCGTCTTCCCCGGCCGGGGCTCTCTTTCCCTCCTGCCATGAATTGTTTTTCTCCGAGAGGTTCTATAAGCCTCTTTTACTCAAGAGTTTGGATTAATACAGGCTGGAAATAGGCCTGTTTTCTCAAACCTGGAAAAGAAATGAATGGCAAGAGTCTTTGTAAACAATAGAATATTTAAAAAGGCCAAAAGATGACGTCGCTATTTACCAAAGCTAGAGACAAATCGTTCTCAACTTGTTCAGGGCACACCGTCTGGTTCCCAGTCAGTTCCCGCCAAGCTCGTGTGGAAGCACATCCCATTCCCGCTCCCTGCTCCCCGAAAACCACTAGAATCCTTGGGCAGCTCCTTGTGCTTTAAAATTGCCTCTGTTTCCCTCAGAAGTACAGTCGCTCAGGTGTACAGTCGCTGGGTGGAGAAATCCAGAAGAGATTGGCTGTGGACTTTTTAACAAGCTTTGAGTGTTTTATAAGCATCCTTGCAGGCTACACTGCAAGATGCCCTGTGACTGCCTCTCCTCTTCTGGATGCTTCTAAGGGCCCGAGGTTGCAAAGTCAAAATTTGTCAGCAAGCAGCAGAGGGCTACTTTGTATCAACCAATGACACTACCTTTCTCACTAACCTGAGTTTTCACCTGTGGAGAACATCTGTTAAAGCCAAGCAAATCCTTTTTCTCAGCTCTACTCTCACTTGGTACCACTTCTGGCCGGTTGTTTTTCATATATTAATTCATTCACTTAACTTTCATGAAAACCCTACAAGGTGGGTTTTCAGACGAGGAAACTGAAAGTCTGAGCAGATCAATGGCTTTCTCCGATTTACGTAATTAGTAGTATCACCAGGCTCTCTTCAGTCTGCAATACCTCTTTATCAAAGCACAGTATCTTGTGATTAAAAACAAAACCAGAACTCTTGACCTTCATCTGGAAGGCTGCTTAGACAAAGGGGCAACCACCACTGTGGAAAGTTGCTGACTGTTGCACTGTGTGATTTTAGAGTCTGCCTGGATGGGGTGTGTGTGTTGGACTGATTATGTCCCCCTCAAATCCATATGTTGAAATCCTAACCTGCAACATGATGGTTTTAGGGAGGTGGAGCCTTGGGAATCCTCGAGAGCTGAGAGAGCTTTCTCTTTCTTTCTTTCTTTCTTTCTTTAAGATTTTATTTATTTATTTGACAGACAGAGATCACAAGTAGGTGGAGAGACAGGCAGAGAGAGAGGGGGAGAGCCCGATGCGGGGCTTGATCCCAGGAGTCCGGGATCATGACCCAAGCTGAAAGCTGAGGCTTTAACCCACTGAGCCACTAAGGCGCCCCGCTGAGAGAGCTTTTTTCTTTCTCTTTCTCCAGCCATGTGAGGACCCAGGGACAGGGTGGCTAGAAACCAGAAGGAGGATTCTTTTTCTTTTTCTTTTTTCTTTTTAATTTTTTAAAAAATGATTTTATTTATTTATTTGAGGGAGAGAGCATGAGAGGAGAGAGATCAGCGGGAGAAGCAGACTCCCTGCTGAGCAGGGAGTCTGATGTGGGACTCGATCCCAGGACTCCAGGATCATGACCTGAGCCGAAGGCAGTCGCTTAACCAACTGAGCCACCCAGGCGCCCCCAGAAGGAGGATTCTTACCAGAACTTGGCTATGCTGGCATCTTGGTCTTGAACTTCCAGCCTCCAGAACTGTGAGAAATTAAGGTTTCTATTGTTTCAATCACCTAGTCTATGGTAATACAGCATCTCCGAGCAGATGAAAACTCTGTTTATCTCTCTACAGCAGCAGCATCACAGTCCCTCCAGGATGAAGGCCTTGTTGGCTTATGGCTGAGTCTGTCACTATGGGCTGCGAGCTCTGTCCGCTTATTCTCTGGGCAGAGCTGTAGGCCGGCGGAGATAGTGCTGTTCTGAATTGTTCTGGGGGATCGGTGGTAGGGAAGGTCCAGTGTGCTCCTGCATTTCTCCCCGTCCTGCTCTGGCTTCCCCACTTCACAGAGGGATGTGTGAACTCTCTGGGAGAGTCAGGGAGGCCTTCACAGATGAAATTATCCAATTATATTTCTTCATTTGAACAGTGTGAGTAATAGAGACAACGTTAGATAATTTGCAGGCGGATCAGATGAAACCATATTCTCCCTCCCCTGAAGGCTACACCCTGACTCCAGCATGGAAAACACCGGACAATTCATCCCTCACAAGCCCTAGGTCCGGGGCCTGCTCTTGGGATCACGTCAACAGGGCACAGATGAGAAAAGCTGCCTGAGTGCACGCCGGGATTGCCACCTCAGGCCGGGAGGGTCCTGTGGTTCCCTCTCGCCACACTTTTTTGGCTTCTAGTCATTTGCCCCCGGGGTTCCAACCCCTGCTTGGTGACTGGGGCCTCCCTCTTCAGCCAGTTCTGGAGCTCCTGCCAGGCTGAGCAGACAAGCCCAGCACGCTCATTCCTCATGGGGCTCTGCCCCATCCCAGTCCCCACCTGGCACCCTGGACTGCATGTATAAGAACGACATTTTGCTTACAATTTTGCTTTAAAAATGACAAAGCTGACTTCACAGATATTGGAACACTGATGTGACCCGAAGAGCGGGCAGAGGACCTGGGGTTTGTGAGGGATGAACTCTGTGTGTTTTCCTGGAGTCAGGGTGTAACCTTTACATGAACGAGAACATTGTTTCATCTGACCCGCCTGTAGTTGACCTAACATGAAATCTCTATTACTCACACTGTCCAAATGAGGAAATATAATTGGATACACATCAGGATATTATCTTTACTTGTTGCATTTATGAAATCTGGCTTTATGTTGCCTTCTCTTAATTTTCAAAGCTATTTACTGTCTCCTATAAACTATTTTATAATCTTCTATTTAATCTCTCATAATAAAGAAATAGATCAGCCCAAAAAAGATGGTTGAAAGATAACGTTTTTATCAGCGTGTGGTCCTGGATTCATTTCTGTCTCAGAATTGGGTTCCCTAGCCCTGGTCTCGGTAGAAATTAAGTTCTCTTATCTCTCTCTGGCAGGGAGGGTGCTCCACAGAGTAAACATTCTCTTGTGGGAATGTCTGCAGCTTTCCTCCTTTCCCCAGAGAGCTGGAAATAAAGCCAAAATGGTCTGCCCAGTGTCCTCCCTCCTTTCCGAAACCTCCTAAAGAGCAAGGGGTTTTATTCCTTTTTGAATCACTGGGAGAAGGGTTGTACGAATGCATAGAATCAGGAGTTAGAAAGAAGAGAGGAAGGCAAGGAAAGACACCCTGTGAGGCTGAGTCGGAGAGAGATGCTTGAGAAGAGCCGTTCGGGGCAACATGGGCGGAGAGGGTAGGAGAATTCAGGAACGTTGCTGTGTACCATGTACGGGCCTTCTCTTCATGGTTTCCCAAAAAAGAATTTGAGTCTTTGAAATTCTTTTCTTCCGCTGGGCTGTGTGTCTTTCACCACCATACCACTAACAAACTGAATCATGTGGGTCCTGGGTTTATACTGGTCATATGTAAGAAATATTCCCACATCTCCTTCAGTTTTAGGACTTTGCATGACTTTTTTTTTCCCCCCCTGGAGTAGGCTCCAGGGGATTGAACTCACAACCCTGATGTCAAGACCTGAGCTGAGATCAAGAGGTGGATGCTTAAGTCACTGAGTCACCCAGGGGCCCCAGGGTTTCCCATTACTTTGCTCCCATCAATTCGGAAGCATGATATTATGATCACAGTGTCACGTTTTGGCTCTCCTGCGGTAAATCACATTCTTTTGGATGGGTCTACCGTAAGTCTAGACATAATTCATTTCTACTTAATCTGATGAACCTGAGAGGAACTATTTCATTACCATGAATAAGAAGCTTTCTAGCTGGAGTTGATTTCAATAGTGAGCGAGTGGGGAACTTACTCCAAATGTATTGACTTGAATAACATCTATTAGATAAGCTTACAAATATTTCAGATTTTTTTTTTAAAGATTTTATTTATTTGTCAGAGACAGAGGGAGAGAGAGCAAGCGAGCACAGGCAGACAGAGAGGCAGGCAGAGGCAGAGGGAGAAGCAGGCTCCCTGGTGAGCAAGGAGCCCAATGTGGGACTCCATCCCAGGACCCTGGGATCATGACCTGACCCGAAGGCAGTTAACCAACTGAGCCACCCAGGCGTCCCACAAATATTTCAGATTTGTCCTATCCTTTTACCTGGAGAATCCTGTGAGGGACCACACCTGTCTTGTAGAAATGTATTCAAAATAATTTCCTAGAGGGAATGGTGATTTTACGGTGTTCTTTAAAAAAAGAATTTTTAAAAAGTTTTTGTTTATTTTTTGACAGAGAAAGAGACAGTGAGAGGGAACACAAGCAGGGGACCCTGGGACCATGACCTAAGCTGAAGGCAGATAGATGCTCAATAACTGAGCCACCCAGGTGTCCCTAAAAGAAATTTTTTTTTTTTTTTAAATTAGGGAAATCTCCACTCTCCTAAGCTGTCAGAAAGATATGCTGTGTTTCTGTATAATAGAAATGTATTCAGCCATTTTTGTCCCTGTACGCCTTACTAGAGAAGCTGTTTATATTATTTATAGGGTTTAAAAATGCATTCTTTTGTTGTTGTTTTTTACAGATTTTATTTATTTATTTGACAGGGAGGGGGAGAGAGAGCGAGCACAAGCAGGGCGAGAAGCAAGTAGAGGGAAATGGAGGCTGAGGGAGAGGGAGAAGCAGACTCCCTGCTGAGTCTACTCAGCAGCCTGACATGGGACTCAAACCCAGGACCCCAGGATCATGACCCGAGCTGAGGACAGATGCTTAACCAACTGAGCCACCCAGACACCCCTCAAAAATGCATTGGTGGGTAATGTTTACCAGCTCAGCCTGTCAAGAGTGCTAATAGAGTCCAGAAGATGAGCTGTGCTTTCCCGAACTGCCCATAGCTACAGAGCTGGGACCTTCTCCTCCCATTCTTGTGGCAACAGGTGTGCTCTCAGTGTTGGGGCCACCAACTAACATGTTGTGTTCACCTGGTTTTATTTATTTTTTTCCCACTCCTCAGGTGTTTGTCGCTCCAGCAAGAGGTTTGTGAAAGACAAGTCTGAAGTGATTAAGAAACCAGAGGCTTATGATTGCCATTCATAATTCTTATCATTCATTTTAGACTAGAAAATCGAAATTTGGATGTATTTTCTCATTTTTTTCTCTGCACTATTTTAATCACTTCCCTGGTTTTTATCTATGCAAGCCCTCATACCCCAGGTCTCTGGCTCTCTCTATTGCCCGAAGCATGTTTCCCTTCCTACGTCTCAGCTCATCTGCTGGACCTTGAAATACGCTGTTTACCAGTCCTACAAATGTCACCTAATCTAAGAGGACTCACCTGATTACCTCGTGTTGGATGGATGAGGTTGTGCTTTCCTCCCTGGATGCTTACTTTTGTATTTCCATGTGTGGCTTATGTCTCCTTCTGGGTTGTTGGCTCCTGATGGTGGTGTTGGGATGTCAACCACCTCCTCAGTGGGAAGTGCCATCCGGTTAGTCAAGATGGAAGCTGTGAGCTCCTGCCAAGGTCATGGGTGGTGCTGGGGCCTAAAGGACAAAGTCAAGCAAAAGTCCATAGGAAGACTGCGGTCCAAATACCAGGCTGCACGTGGATGAACATGACATTCAGAAGGTCCCAGGCAGGGATCTGAGTCAGGGCCTCAGAACCCAGAGTTTGGAGTTTGGGGGATGAAATTAAAGTGAAAGAAGATTGAGGTCAGGGCTATGATGGAAAAAAAAAAAAATACCTGAGCAACTGTCCGTTTTGTTTTTGTTTTTTTTTTTTTGTTTTTTTTTGTTTTTGTTGTTGTTGTTGTTGTTTTCATCATAGCTGCTATGTGTTTGAGTCCTTTTGGGGTATAATGTGTGGGCAGACCTCTCTGAGAGGCAAACAATACAGAATTTGTCAAATAAACAAATTATTAAGCATTTATAAAGGTGCTTCCTGTTTGAAGAACATGCAGGGTACTTGAGTGTCAGGGGAGCAGGGCCCCCGTGTTACCTAGGATTTGCTTTTCTGAATAGAGGGTATCTATTTCCAAGCAGCTCCATGGGGCATTTTCATTTCTTGCTCTTTTTCCAGCACTCCAATCAACATACAGTTAAAACTTGATCTTCTGTTCCATCCACAGATTCCAAGTACAGTCAGAGCGTCTCTGGGAGGTAATCAACACACCATTCGCGATCCATCCGCGTTTCATCAAAAATGCTGTGTGTGACAGAGAACGAGGTGTCCAGGGGGCCTCCCTTTGCATGTGCATGAACTGGAGGAGGCCATTTCTGTGTGCTGCTGGCCCTTCATCTAGAGTTGAGCCTCAAGTTGCTGGGGCCGGGGATGGGGGGTGGCGTGGGGGAAGGGCAGCCGGGATGCTATGGGTTAGCAAGGAGAGCCCCTGCCAGTGGGTCAAAACAAGAACAAACAGACCCTGTAGACAAACTGCAAGCTGCATCTTTCTGTCCTCAGCTCCAACCTTGATCCTGCATGTCGCAGACATTCCTTGACGTGGGGCTGCCCTTGCACCTGGCTCAAGACTCTGGGAGACTGATAAAGGAGATCTGGCGGAAGCCTGAGGGCTCTGGTCTCCATGCTGCCTCACCATCCCCAGCCCAGCCCATCGTCGGCAGCCATGTTGGTATGCTTGCCGCCACCTTCAGGAAATAAGACGATGGGGTTCACTTCCTCCTTCTAGATCTGATGCAAAGCATTTCTTGTTGCCGACACTAACCCAGACCTATACAGGGAAGGGAATTCTTAGAAACACAGTACCAGCTTAGCTGAGGTCACAGGGTCTAAAAGCCGCTGTGGTCCATTCCTTGCCAACTCAACATTCACATGCCCTTCTCCTCCTCCCTTTCTTCCTCCTCCTCCTCCTCTTTCTCTTTTCTTCTTCTTCTTCTTCTTCTTTTTTTTTTTTTTTTAGAAAGAGAGCGATAAAGAGAGCTCATGGGGGATGGGGGGCAGAGGGAGAGAGAGAGACTCTTAAGCAGGGGGGCCCCAGGCAGGGCTCCATCTCCCAACCCTCATGACCTGAACTGAAATCAAAGGTCTGGGGCGTAACCCACTGAGCCACCTCAGGCACCTCACACGCCCTTCTTTTACTGCTGGCTGACATCCAGAGCCACACAATAGCAGCACTGTACTCTTAGAATAATTCTTACATTACCTGAAACATACTCCCCTGACCTGCAGGAAGGTTCTAGAGTCCCCATGTCTGCTTTGGGCGATGTCAGTTCTTCTCCTACCTAAGTTCTGCGCCCCCATCGCTAGTCTGCAACTTACATGCTGAGGGCTAGAGATTAATTACCAGGAGCACATCTCATCTGAGAGGATAATTAGCCTCTTTAAACAATCTAACACATTGACCAAAGCTAGACTCAGTAAAAGCTTTCTTTGGACTGGGACCGTGGATGTACTAAAGTAATGACCGTCCCTGAAATCAAGTTGGCAGTTTTGGTTTCTTTTAATGCTGTTGCATTTATCCTGACAGGAGGGAGGCTCCCAGCCAAGCCTGAACTGGGATTCTGTAGTCTGGCCTGATAGCATCTGATGAACTTGTGTGCAGCTAACCCCCAAGATGGCTGCTTACCTAGGGGAACTGAGAACTCTGAGGGAGAAGCTTTAATCAGAGCAACCCCCCCAGCCCCCCCTCCCCAACAGAGGTTGAGAGAAAAAGAGGAAGGACAGTGTCTGCCTCGCCCAGCCCCAGGGCTTAGATCTGACCTCCAAAGATAAGAAAACGACATTGAGAACTGGTAGGGGACGCCTGCTTCTGAGAGATACCATCCTGCGGTGGGACCAAGGCGGCAAAGTGTGGTAGACAGCTGGAGACTAGGTAGCTTTTCTCTTTCATAGAGAGCATCCCGAGTCAATGACGTAGATCACAGTCCTGTTTGGCATATCTAAGCTCTGTGGGTTTTGGGGGGTTGCTGGAAGCTGCCTTCTGGGCATTATCTCTGGGAACAGAGATAGCAGAAGGAGAAGCACCCGGCCTTCTTCGGGTCTGAAGGAAGTGAGGGCATCCAGCAGGAGGGAGGGGGGAAACATGTCTGAGATTCGTCTGTGAAATACCTCTCGGGCACTCAACAGTAAGTGGGGACAGGGGGTGAGGATGGGGCAGTGAGGGTGATGGGGTAGCACAGGAGCCCTGTGCTGATGGAACAGTTCTGCATCTTGATTGTGGTGGTGGTTACATGAATCTATACGTGATACCGTTGCACAGAAACACAGACACACACACACACACACACAGAGTAGATTTAAAACTGGGAAAATCTGGGGATTGTACCAATGTCAATGTCCTCGTTATTACAAGATGTCACCAGTGAGAGAAACTAAGGGAACACATGACCTTTCTGAACTCTTTTTGCAACTTCCTATGAATCTATATTTATTTCAAAATAAAAAGCACATTAAAAAAAACAAATAAAACAAAACTGGGGGAAATCCTTGAATGGGAATCTTTAGGTCTGGGCCTGGACAGCACTGTTTTTTGTTTTGTTTTGTTTTTGTTTTTAATTTGCCAGATCATCATAATTGATTCAGGATTGGGAATGATCGCTTTATCTGAAACTGTGAGGGTCTGATTTTGGAATTTTAGTAAGGACATATGGTACCTATAGGACATACAAAGGAATATCTCTAGATGGTTCTGGGGCACCACCCTATATTCAAATACATTAATTTTTTTTTCATCAAAATGTATGAATATTCACACCAAGTAATATAAACAAGAAGAGCAACAAGAGAAACTGGCGGAGACTTTGAAGAGAGTGTCCAGTTCTTTCCTCTGTGCAAGGGGCCGGGGGGTGGAGAAGCTGTACGTCTGTCATTTGGACAGAATTGTTCATTGTTCTTATTCGCTCCATAGGTTGTTAGGAGATCTGAGGAAATATAGGAACTAATGAGAGAAACATACAGATTTACAGAGAGAGATGTTTGTCCACATGAAAACTGGAAACAATTAGAAGCAATCCAAACATACAAGTGTATGGCCTTTTGCTTCTTTACGTTGGACAAAGCAAAATGGGTCACCAGGAGCATCCAGAAAAATTCAGTCAAGATTCTCCTTTTTGCCATGTCTGCTCAAACCGGCACAGTCTGACCCGGAAATACAGCAGCCGTGTGTGCTGCCAGTGTTCCCATCATTTAGTTGGACAAGGTGAACTTCCTTGAATGGATCCTCTAATATATTACCTTACCGCAGAAACAATGCCAGCTCTATGTACATAGAATAAAAATACCTTAAATGTAAGTGTTTATAGATACATAGATAGATATGAAAATGGTTACATAAATTACATTATAGATTTATAGATGTTTTGTAGAATGTTATACAAGAATGGACGTTGCGTTTTAAAGCGATAATGAAATAGAAATTTTTAAAAATATTTTATTTGACAGACAGAGATCAAAGTAGGCAGAGAGGCAGGCAGAGAGAGAGGGGGAAGCAGGCTCCCTGCTGAGCAGAGAGCCCAATGGCGGGCTCAGTCCCAGGACGTTGGGATCATGACCTGAGCCGAAGGCAGAGGCTTTAACCCACTGAGCCACCCAGTCACCCCGAAATAGAAAATTTTCATTATGTAATATTCAGTGAAATTGGGTTTATTTTGATGAGTAATTTTTTAAAAAATTGTATTTATTTATTTGCCAGAGAGAGAAAGAGCACAAGCAGGGGGAGCATCAGACAGAGGGAGAGGGAGAAGCAGGCTTCCCACTGAGCAGGGAGCCTGATGTACAGCTTCATCCCAGGACCCAAGGATTATGACCTGAACTGAAGGCAGACACTTCACCAACTGAACCCCCCAGGTGCCCCTTGATGAGCAATTTTTAAAAGATGAGACACATCAAAGTGTTAATAGTCAAAAGTACAGACAATTTTTAGTTTCTCTTTTATATTTTATATTTTAAAATGTTCTACAATAAACAGGCTGACTTTTGTCATTAGAAATAAAATAAGCATTGTTAATTTAAAAATACACCAAGTAATGATAGTGTGTCAAAATATGCAGACAGCTAGATTATAGTTGGTTATTTTCTTAAGTTATGTCTTGAGACTATCAGAGTGCTTAATTAATAGGTTATAAAAGTTTTGGGGAACACTACTTAACAATGTAAATCTATATTGAGATGATATAATAAAGAAAATAACATGTTGGATTTACTGGTCCTTTAAATGCATATGCTTTTCTTTCAATAACTTTAATAATGTTTATGTGTCGCCCATTGCAACTTAATTTGAAAATTTCCTTCAGTTTCTAGATTTTAAGACAAGCAATCTGTGTCCATTTTAAGTGAGGAAAACCATAAAAGTAACACAGTTTTTCTTGCAAGCTAACTACATGCTAGATACTTTACCTTTTCTCTTTTCATTTTTACCCCCTGTAATCCTGCACTATGAAATCGGCATTATTATCACTCATTTTGCAAATAAGGAAACTGAATCCCAGTGACGTTTAGGTCCTACAATTAGGCTGCCTGACTTCAGAGTTAGGACTTGTAACACTGCAGTTCTTAAGGAAAGAGGTTTCAATTGCTCTGGCATGGGGAGTAAGACAGAACAGGAAGTTCCACATGAAGGAGAGCTTTCGACCAAGATCTGTGTGTAAACGGATGGGTTTGGAAAGCAGGTAGAATTTCCCCATTAAAGAGAAGCTGTCGGAGCAGAGAGGGCCAGTCACACCCCGTGTCAGGCCCCTGGCTTTTGCTTCCAGACCTCTTAAATGACTTGGAGAAAATGAGCAATTTACTCCATTGGGAGAATTGCATGAGGCAAAACAGAGGCTTTCCAAATCCTTTAACTTTCTGGGAATGTCACTTTTTCTTTAAGATCATCATCAAAGGACTCCAGCCTCCACTGCAAATTCCAGGGGGAATTAAGCTTCCTGCCAACCAGGTTCAAAGACTCTCCAGGGCACTAACATTTGCATGGCTCCCCTCTCCCTCCAGTTCCTGCTAAGGTCAAATTCTCCAGTGGCCCAGTGTTGTCCTGCCAGTCATGGCTTCTACCGTCTTCCTCCCCTGCTTCCTATCATGCCAGACCTTACTCCCTTATCTTGTTCTCCAAGCAGCTCCTACATCTGTTCCTGCATGCTGTAGTAGGTGGTGTCCGCACATCTGGCTGACTTTCACTGAAGATTGGGAGGTCGCAGAAGGGAAGTGTGGTTCTGTCGAAGCCAGCGCAAGAACACGCCAGCAAGTCTGTGCCAGACACGTTTCTAACAGGTCATGGTAAGTGTCAGATCCCTGAAGTCTCTTCCCAGGGAGGCCTCCTCTCTCTTTCACAACTGTTCTCTTTCTTGGAGTTCTCGGGCCTGTAGAGGAGCCGCTCTCCTCTATTTTATTATGCCAAGCAGGTCTTGCTTTTTTCCGTCCAGTTCCTGGAGCCCATCCTACCTAATTACCAGAAGGGAGATGCCTGAAGCCATTCTCCTCTCCATTTTGGCCTGTGTGATCATGGGTGAATTATGGAGCCATTCCGAGCCCGTGAGGATAGTAACTGCGTTTCACATCCAGGATTACCGTGGTGATTCGGTGAACCCGGTCACTTAGCGCAGGGCTTAGAGCTCAGCGCCTGCTCATTAGTATTATTTCTTTGACTTCGTAATTTCTGGGCACATTCAGCCTTGTTTCCTCTCCTGCTAGGTAATGGGTCCCCACTGGGCACCCCCTCTTGACCCGAGGGAGATGTGGACTGTGCACTGGAACTTTTACCTCTACTGGGACGGGTCCTCTCTTACTGTGGATGACAGGGGAGGATCTCGGGGCTCTGAAACCAGCCAGGTGTGCCCTTGCCTGGGATGAAGGGGGGAGACCGGAAGCCATCGCTGTTGCGGACTGTGGGTCAAGTGTTTGAACTCGACAATGTCCCCGCAGGAGATCACAGATGGTCACATGGCCCTGGAAACTTGGAGACGGGATGGGTGAGGGCAGCTCCCATGTGTGACTTGTGGTTTCCTCGGGGAAAGGTTGGGAGCGGGTAGGGACAGCGGAAAATGGCAATGAGGGCAGAGAAAAGAATTTTGACAGTAAAATTGAAAGTGAAGGTAACATGGAGGAGCGTTACGGATGCGATTTGGTGCTTACGATGAAAGATACGCAGATCTTTCTATGAGCAAGAATGGACAGAGGAAAAGGAGAAGCTCAGTAGCGTGGCAGAGAGGACATGAGGCTGATGTACCCGAGGCGGGATAAAGGGCAGGGCGACCTGTGGAGGGTTCCTCTGAGTTCAGCCCCACGTTGGTATTTATTTATTTTACAGAGAGAGAGACAGAGAGAGAGAGAACACAGCAGGGGGAGTGGGAGAGGAAGAAGCAGACTTCTCATGGAGCAGGGAGCCCAGTGCCAGGCTCGATCCCAGGACCCTGGGATGATGGCCTGAGCCAAAGGCAGACGCTCAATGACTGAGCCACCCAGGTGGCCCTGGTATGTCCCCTTGAAGTCTGGCACTCTCCTGGGGTCCCACTCACCCCCAGCCCTGACACTGGGGTGTGGCACCCTCTCCTAGGGCCCCTTCCTCTTGGTTGCCTCTTCCAGGGCAGGGGAGTGGTCAGGCTGCCCTGTTCCTGCCCGTCTGCTCCACTGGCAACTGTATAGTCTGAGCACTGGTTATCCATGTCCAACGACGGTTTCCTAGCATGCCTGGTCCGGAGGGCCTGCCTGGGCTGGCGTGGGAAGAAGGGGCTCTCACAGGCCCCTTCTGTGCTCCAGCAGGAGATGGAGCTGGCTTTATCTCTAGCTGATGCACAGCTGATCCCCTGAAGCAGTACAGTTCCAGGTGTGGGGGCCCTGTGACAGAATGTCCCTCAAAAAGCTCCCTAGTCTGGGGTGCCTCGTGAAGTTGCCCACCTAGGAGTAAGCAACAGAAGAAGCCGGTGGGGAGACACTTCCTCCAGTCTTAGCTGCCTCTCGGGCCTAAACCTGCAGGTCAGATGTGGGGCAGTTCCTGCGGAAGAAGCAGGCTCTGGGCATCAGTAGAAACATCGAGAGAAGCAGCTCTGGCAGCAGATGGGGCCATGGCTGGGATGGGTAAGGCGGGCACAGCCTCCTAGCCACTTCTGAGCCCATCCTGGATGCTGTAGGATATGGGGTGGGACTTGGCTTTCAGGAATGGTGTCTGTGGGTGATCAACCAGAGTTTATATGCTTTTTGTTGTTGTCATTGTTGCTGGGGATCACGTTCGTCTGGCTTTTACACCTTGAGGCTAAAGGAACCTAGGTGAACACATGATTCTGAAATAAAAGTTGATTCATCTTTCCAGGTCAAAAAGTTACAAGTGTCAAAACTCTCAGACAAAATCTACCAGTGACGCCGTGACCGCAGGCCTCTATTGAAATTCCTCTTTGCAAGTCAAGAGGTGGGTATTGTTTTTTTCCAGCAGTGGAAATACAAATGATCCTGTCTGGAAACCTTGGCTGTTTTTCTGATAACTAATTTGTTTGCTGATAAATGATTGCCCAGGAGCTGTGGTGGAGACCCAGAAATCAAACTGCAAAAATGATTACGTTTCCTCTGTGCAGACTTTTGCACCAAGTGGTTAGGATGTGGCCAAGATTGAGGGTGGGCTACAGGCTTTTTCCATGAGAGTTTATAGGGTGATAAAAGAAAGAAGACAGGAAAAAAGCAACATGAACACATTTAACTGTAATAGACAGGACCTGTGTTATTCACACAAGCCATGGTACGATTAGGACAGGGTCAGAGCTGCAGAGGAAGGCTTCTTCTTCTTCTTTTTTTTTTTTTTAAACACTCTATTTTTTTTTAATTTTTTAATTTTTTTATAAACGTGTACTTTTATCCCCAGGGGTACAGGTCTGTGAATCGCCAGGTTTACACACTTCACAGCACTCACCATAGCACATACCCGCCCCAATGTCCATAACCCCAACCCCTCTTCCCCCAACCCCCCTCCCCCCAGCAACCCTCAGTTTGTTTTGTAAGATTAAGAGTCACTTATGGTTTGTCTCCCTCCCAATCCCATCTTGTTTCATTGATTCTTCTCCTACCCACTTAAGCCCCCATGTTGCATCACCATTTCCAGAGGAAGGCTTCTTGAAGGAGGAGTTCCAGCTGCAGTTTGGAGAAGAGAACCCAGGGTCTGGCAGGGAGAAAGGAGGAGAACAGGCTGACATTGAAACTGTTCTCGTGGTATTTTTCATGGTGCTCGTGTCCTTGTTGGGGTGACCCAGAGCAACCATAGTACAAGCGGGATAAGGGTATTTGATTTAAGAAACGAAACAAGATCTTCCAAAACTAGGTCAGAAGTTCTGCTCAAGTCAGGGTCAGAATCAGGGTTTGGAGGGCGCCTGGGTGGCTCAGTGGGTTAAGCCTCCGCCTTCAGCTCAGGTCATGATCTCAGGGTCCTGGGATCGAGTCCCACATCGGGCTCTCTGCTCAGCAGGGAGGCTGCTTCTCTCTCTCTCTCTCTCTCTCTGCCTGCCTCTCTGCCTCCTTGTGATCTCTCTCTGTGTCAAATAAATAAATAAAATCTTAAAAAAAGAAAAAAAGAATCAGGGTTTGGAGATGTTTGGAAAATTGTTCAGTTTTCTTCCCAGGCCTTGATGCTTCAGGGGTTGGAAATTCCACACGAATATTTGCTTTCTCTGTACATGCAAATGATAGATTTCGCAGACAAATAATTCGATGGTTCTGGCCCTTCACTTTTCAGATGGAGAGGCTCTTGTATTGCCTGTGTGGGCAATGAGGAGCCACTGGAGGCTGGAAAAAGAACAGTCAGATCATCCTGTTTGTATTTTAGAAAGAGGATTCTGTCAAAGGCAATTTGGAAACACTTCAAACTCTGCTGTTATTATGGCCGGGTATTAATTTTGAACTTTCTCTTCCTAATACTCTTTCCTCACCCTCTCACTCACCTTTCCTCTCCTTGCTGCTTTGAGCAGGTTAGTGTGTGCTCATGGCCTCAGTGAAGGACACTCAACAGAGAACAGAGATATAAAGGTCTATTGTGCTGGCTTTTGAGTTTCTTGAGTCTAAGCCCTGAGAGTCAAGAAAGGACCCCTATATATACCAGAGTTTTGGGAATACACAGTGTTTTATTTGAAGGTCCTTGTCCCCAAACCCCGTGTTTCTCTGGTGGGGGAGGTGGCTTAGAGGATAAGTACAACTGTGTACTTGTTAAGGGATTCTTGCAGGTGGGATTTTGTGTCTCAGGTGCATGGCAATAGAACCCATTGATGGAATCAGTGAGAAGGGAGAAAGGGGGACCTGTTTCCTACTTCTAGGGTAGAGTCCCAGGAAGGTGGCAAGATGGTAGAGAAGTGGATTTGGGGTATGCCTAAGTGGGCAGGGCTGTAGAGAAAGCCACCCAGAATTCTCCAGGTCACAGCGTGGATTGGGAGCCACAGAGCAACTTCCATGCTGCCAAGAGGGAAAGAAAAGAGTGGCTGGCTTTTAATGGGCTTAGTGGGTGGAAGCAAGAGCCAGCTCAGCTGCCCTGGGCATGGACAATGGTGCCTCAGCAGATGCCAATGTGGACACAGGACAGAAGGCCCTCATAGAATGCTAAGTGAACATCAGACAACGAAAGCCATATACCACATGAGCTCATTTACAGGTGGAACTAAAAACGAACATAATGGCTAATTTCATAGATACAGAGACTAGATTGGTGGTCGCCAGAGGTGTGTGTATGGGGCGTGGTGGCTGGAATAGGTGAAGGTGGTCCAGACCTCCAATTATAAAATAAAGAGGTCACGGGGATATAATGTACAGTTTGACAGCTGTAGTTAATCATACTGCATTGCATATTTGAAAGCTGCTGAAAGAATGGATCTTTGAAGTTCTTATCATGGGATGCCTGGGTGGCTCAGTCGCGTAAGCATCTGACTCTTGGTTTCAGCTCAGGTCATGATCTCAGGGTTGTGAGATGGAGTCCCGTGTTGGGCTCTGGGCTCAGCGTGGAGTCTGAAGGAGGTTCTCTGCCTCTCCCACTACCCTTCCCTGCCCACGTTCTCACTCTCAAATAAATAAATAAATAAATAAATAAATAAATAAATAAATTCTTTTAAAAAGTTCTCATCACAAGAAAACAATCCTGTAACTATGTGTGTTGACGGAGGTTAACTAGATTAATTGTGATCATCTTGCAATGCACATGATCATTACATCGCACATGTGAAACTAATATAATGTCGTATGTCAATTATGCCTTAAAAAAAAGGAAAGAAAGAAAAAAGAAGAGACTAGAGGCCTTCAAATGCATACACACACACACACCACTTAGTGCACTAGAACAAAGCTAAAACCCTGAACTGATTGAGATAAGGTTTTGACGTCTCTGGTGAAATGGAGGCTGAAATAGAAATTGAATGTGTTATAGAAAAATAAAGAAAAATGTACGTATCTATAGACTAAGATCTGTACCTACTATTGTGTATTGTTACATGACAAAGATTTTTCTTCCAATGAATTTACCTGGAATTCTAATTGATTTCGTAGAGGATTTTGGATAGAACCCTGGGATTATTTTTTCTAAGTAGGCTCCATGGCAAGCGGGGAGCCCAACATGGGGCTTGAACTAATGACCTTGAGATTATGACCTGAACTGAGATCAAGAGTGGAACACTTAACCAGTGGCGCCACCCAGACACTCCAGAACTCTGGGATTTTTCCTCAACCCAGGGGCTGCTGCTCATAGTACCATCCTAGGTGTACCCAGTTAAGGAACATTCGGGAACCCTGGGAGTCTGGCTGGTATGCTGTATTTGTGTCTATTTAGTTTTTTTTTTTTTTTAAAGATTTTATTTATTTATTTGACAGAGAGAAATTACAAGTACACTGAGAGGCAGGCAGAGAGAGAGAGAGAGAAGGAAGCAGGCTCCCTGCTGAGCAGAGAGCCCGATGCGGGACTCGATCCCAGGACCCTGAGATCATGACCTGAGCCGAAGGCAGCGGCTTAACCCACTGAGCCACCCAGGCACCCCTGTATCTATTTAGTTTTTAATACTTTAGCATGAGTAGTGTAATGTGTGTGTGAAGAAGTTAATCCTAATTTTCTCTCTTCAGGGTGGTTTATTTCATGGGTAAAACAAATAAACTCCTTTTAGTCTCAACAATTTAGTTGCTTTATTTGCAAAAAGTATTGGAAACAATTCTTGATTTGGTAGTACCTGCAGATTTCTTGGTATGTGTTTGGTTAGGAGTAATATAATAGGACAAACTGTCTTATATGAATAAAGAATAAAAATCAGCCAGCCTGATAATTATGCCATCAGTGTAGGGCTGAGGGTTAGATCCTACTGGTGTGATGTCTCAATGGATAAAACCACGCCCCCCTCTCTCCCCACCATCTAATCATAGGAACCCTGTTTCTGTGTTGCTTCAGAAAGCCTCCAACATATGAGGTTGGGGTGAGAGTGCAAATGGAGACTTGCACACCATGTATCTAAACACTTAAAAGCTGAAAATCCAGCTAAAAAATAGAATTCTTGGACCCCTCAGAGTTCTATCTGCTCCCTGGAGTTGCCTTTCTCTGCCCACCCCCAGCTCTTTCTCACACATAAAGACAATCCAGCCCATAAGTTCAATTCTCTATGAGGAGCTGTCCCCGTGGGCCTAGGGGTGAGCACAGTTGTGGAACATTCCATCCTCAGTACTCAGACCCCAAGGAGACACTTGTGCAGGATCTGGAGATGGCTCAGGACCCTTGGGGAATTCTGGGAGCCTGGGTATCAAAGAAAGGTCTGGAAGGTGAGGTAAGGGCTTTAGGTGGACACATATCCTAATCCCCGTGACTCATTACTCTATGGGAGAAAGGGTACCCCCAAGGGGGGCCAGATAGGTACACCTTAAGGATAGCATAGGGCCCAAGACAGCAGCTCCTCTTTTCTGGGTATTTCTGGGTGTACACAGCCTTCACCTGTGTACAACCCTGGCAGATTACTATTTTCTTTCTCCTTTTTTCTTTCTTTCCTTTTTTTTTTTTTTAAGTTTTTATTTTAATCACCCGGTGCTCAAATTACTGCTATTTCCTATGGTTGGATCATAACTTCTGGACGCAGAGTCAACCTTGGCCCAAGAGTTCTGTTCACAACTGCTCACACCATGCTGGATTTAGCTTCTGCTGAATGACTAGTTGGGTCCACCAAGAGTCTCCATTCCTCCCCCACAAACTTGAAAATGGAGTTCTCAGGGAGTGGTATAGGTTATTGGATCTAAGGAATTTCAGGGACCCCTTAGGGATCAATAGATCTAAAGGATCTATTGGATCTCTCCTAGTCCACAACGGACCTCGGACAAGGACTTCCTTCCCACTGGTCTCTGAGCCTCATGGAGCAGCATGGATGGTAGCCTCAACCAGCCCCAATAAGGGCCGCTGAAAATCAGGGTAGGTGAATGTGAACTCTGATAATTCAAGGGCCATCAGAAAACTGCAACAAGCTGGAAAGCCACCATGTTCTCTGGGGAGGTGACAGGGGAAGGGAGAAAGGTGGGCCTAGGAGTCAGCTGTGTCTTAGACTCAACTCTGTGGAGAACGTACCAGACATTGCCCAAATCTCTTTTCCTTCCTAGGCCTCCATTTCCCTACCTAGAAGACGATGAGTGTGAAGGAGATGATCTAAAGTCTTTTCTAGCACCAGAACGCTTAGATTACCTTGCTGTCCTTGGTTAAGGTGACTTCTAAGCAAGAGTAACATCCCCCTGCTCTCCTTCAGCGTGAATGGAGTTCATTCTGAAGGCATGACGGGCAGCTGTGTCCTGGAGGGGCCCAAGGAAGGGAGCCGTATCCATGTGCCCTGGGTCACTAGGAGAGGAGCCTTCTGCCTACCTCTTCGTGACAGGCCTGGACTGCCCTGCTCAGCCAGGCAGGACTCCTCAGGCTTCAGTGAACAATTTCCTTCCCCCTCATATTAGTTTAATTGAGCTTTGCTTTTTGTGTTTGCACGTCAGCTGGTACTCAGCGAATCATGTGGTTTATAGATGTATAGATATAATTTGATTCTGGAACTCCTTTCCAGTGTGACCTCTGTGCCTCTCTTCAGCTCCCTCCTTTTCCAGGAAAAGGGATTAAGAGGTACACGAAAACACCTTGAGAGGGAAGTTGCTGGAGCATTCTCTTCTCAGCTTTGATGTTCTGTCTGGTGCCCAGTTTGTCCCTGGCTCTTAGAGTTTGTTCCAGATCTTACCAACTCAGCCACTAAGCCCAGAGGCAAATACAGTCCACACAGTAGCAAGACAAAAAGGTCATCCAGCTTTCCTTGAGTGTGTTCTGAGGCTTCCAGTGGGGAGAAGGAGTGTCTTCATTGCTGGCAGAAAGATAAATTTCTGCAGCCTTGTTTATGTGTCTCAAACTGGCTGTTGCGACCTTCAGGTGAGTGGCAGGAGATTAAGGAGAAGCTGAGTCGCCTATTGGTTGAGACCGAGCTACTGTCCAATGGCGGAGAGGAGTCTAATGTCATGGGGTCCCTTTCCTTCTGGGCCACATCCCGCCTTCCTCTTTTTCTAGTGTGCTCACCAGCTCTCTGGCTGGCCCTCCCTCCCTCCCCTTGCCCCTAGGTCAGCTCAGGCCCCACCAGCATTTTTCATCACAACACATGTCCTCCTAAGTCCTATGCGTAGGCTCTCTTGGGAGTATGTTAGGGCGTTCTTTGCAGGACTGTAGGGCTAGAGACAACCGAGGGCCTCTCATCGGACCCTAGGAACGGAGCAGTCCAAGGAACAGGGGTTTGTCTATTTAGACACTTTGGTGGGATTGTTTTTTTTTTTAATGGTGGCAGCCTCTTTCTGACAAAGTTATGAAGAAGATCAAGTTCATTTCAGCCCTGGCTTCCCTTTCTGAAGTATCTTTTTCACTGACTGCTCTATCCCCCCGCCCCCAAACCCAACTCTTTCCTAAGAAAACCTCCTTCCATGAAAATCCCCGTGATCTCATGCATCTTCCTTCCTCCCCTCCCCCCTCCTCCCCTCCCCCACCCTCCCTCCTTTCTTCTTCCCTCCCTCTGTTCCTTCCTTCCTTCCCTCCTTTCACTTTCTTTCATATTTTATTTTATTTTTTAAAAGATTTATTTATTTATTTTAGAGGGTGAGAAAGAGCACGAGAATGGGGGAAGGGCAGGGGGAGAGAATCTACAAGGAGACTCCCTGCTGAGTACAGAGCCTGACATGGGGCTTGATCTCACCACCTGTGAGATCACGACCTTAGCTGAAACCAAGAGTCCAACACTTACCTGGTTGAGCCATCCACGTGCCGCAGATTTTATTTGTAAATAATCGCTACACCTAATGTGGGGAGGGAGGCCTTGAACTTACAAGCCTGAGATCAAGAGTCTCACGCTCCTCTCCCTGAGCCAGCCAAGTGCCCCCAAACCCTTTCTTAATGACCATGCTCCAGGCTGCCAGTGCTCTGCACCCAGTAGGAAGGCGGTAATATATAAAGAAAGGAATGCCGGGAACGGGCGTCCTCCAAAGGCCATGTGACTGATGACCTGGTGCTCAGGAGATGTATTAAGGGGTGTGATTAGAAGACCAAGATCATAAAACAGAGTCCTACACTAAGGATATTTGTAATCTAGTAGGGGAGCCTGTGCATGGTCTAAAAATATAGCCGAGATTTCAAGACAGTATGTACTAAGAGCCAGTTGAAGAATTGAAGAAGGTACAGCCAAGGTTCCCAGCCCGATCAGACCCAACATTCTCTTCTTGTAACAAATAGTTTTATATGGTTCCTTTATTTTCCTGAAATAGAAGCCATGAATAATATAAATGACTCAGCAACTGTATAATGAATTCCTCAACTCTGATATAAAAAAGAAAGAAAAAAATACTAATGGTAATAAAATCATATGAATTTTAATATATAAATGCTCAGGCACATTTACACCGAAAAACGTAATGAAGTAGTCAGATGGAAAATCGCCACTGTTGAGATAGCTACAAATGCAGACTGATGTGGAGATACTGCCCTGGAGACTGAAATTCTGTGAGCAGCATTGCCCTGGATCATGTGTGTTTCCAGAGCTTTGAACAGAGGTGAAGTTCTTAACAAAACAAAGGCAGTCTTCCCTGAATTTTCACAGAAGTTGAATTCCTACACAACTCAGTGTATTATTAAAACTGTGCAAGCAATACTTGGTGTCTTTGTATAAAGAAGAATTAGGATCTAGACTCAGATTGTGACAAATAGGTTTCTTACTTCTTCGGCTGCCTCGCAGCACCTGAGAAAGCCATGTAACATAAGAACCAAGTCTTCCTTCTACGGGGCTGTCCTCTCCCCTGCAGGCTGTCCAGGACCCACCCAGCCCACAGTTGTCAGTAGTTCTCCCGTCCAGCATCCACCATTGGGACAATCCCCCCGCCCAATCCTATAGGCATTTCCAAAACGCCTAACCTGACCTCCAGTGAGAGCCACTGGTAGAAAAGTTACTGGGGGTAGAACAGTGCTTCTCAAACTTCAGGGTGCACTGAGATCCCCTGGCTAAAATGCAGATTCTGGGTGTCAGGGGTGGGACCTGGGATGCTACATTTCCCAGGTGATGCTCAGAGCAAGGCTAGAGAGCAGGAGAGGAAAAACAGACCGCACAAGGGAAGGGAACACAAACAGGGCCTCAAAAGATAAATGGATGTGGAGCTGATGACATCTCATGAGGCCCCCAGGTGGCTGGAAGGGAGGCACTGGACGGGTCACAGTAGCGAGCACTGACCAAAGCAAGGAAAACAGCCTGGAGCCAACAGTGGCATCACTGCTCTGTGGGCAGGGAGAAAAAAAAAATCAGAACTCCCTCTCAGGGTTGGGCCTGCCAGACCCTGGTGAAGTTCATTTCTTTCAATAAATCCAGCAGCTTCCCCTTTGATAAATACTGTCAAGGCTGGAACATGCGGTGCTAACGAAATATGGTTTTAATTTGGGGCCCGCTGCACTGGTGGTTAAATACTGTGCGTGTGTACACAAAAGCAGACGCACAGCTAAGCCAAGTTAATATGCCTGGGCTGAAAACGGCTAAGCCCAGGAGGATTCGGTTATACGCTTTTTGCTGCTCCGAAAGGCAACTGAATCACCGTCATCAATTTTAATGCTCCAAGACTTCTTGGGAACGTGGAGGCTCTTCAAAGTTCAGCCATTTGTGCGTTTGTACCCAGTGCAGAAGCAGCACGCGTCTGTTTTTCTGATACCTTACGCCTGCTTTATTGTCATAGGTTGCTTGACATTCGGAAAATAACACACTGTTTTAATCACCATCTCAATGCTGCATTCAAACTTGATGGTCCAAGAGCTTCGCAGCAAAGGGAGGTGGGGGCGGGATGGAAGGCGGAGTGTGGGGGAAGAGGAAATGAGAATAGGAGTCCGGCAACAGACCGGGCTTGTTCTGGTGGGACTCATTCCCGGGAACACAGACACTTTCAGTGTTTTTGTCAATCTGTGTGTGTCCGTCTTGGAACTGCTCAGCAAGAGAAGGGAACTGGCTGAACGAGTTTCTGTCTGGTCCCAGAGGTGGCCACTGCTGGTAACTGGACCTGCAGCCTGTCCTGAATAATGAAGTCGGCTCCGTCCAGAGTGTAGGTCACAGGAACGGCACCGAGGCAGTTGCTCAGCAAACCGAAGATTATAGCACCTGGTCAGTAATCTTATCAGGGAAACAAACAAAGCTGAGAATGAGGTCAGCGACAGGTGTCCTCAATGCAGTGCGGCGCAGAGAAAGTGCAGAAACCGGGGGGTGGGAGAGCAGGAAGGAGGAAGAATCTACCAGAATATCTCTACCCTTCAAAAGACCAGTTCACCAGGAAGGTGAAACTGAGGGAAGTGAGCTGAGTTATTTCATGAAGGAGGAAGGGGTGCTCTGATTACCTGAAAAGGCCAGGAATTCCTCACAGAGGAACGTGGGTATGAAAAGAGCTGATGGGAGTTCTTCTTTCCAGACACGTCTGCCATGTTGCATTTTAAAATTAGTCATAAGTATGTTTTCTTTTTATTATTATATATAACTTTAGTGACAGAAGAAGCCCGAAAGGCTGTGAACAGCGACTTCCAAGTCGGTCACTGGAAATTCTAAGGGAAGACAGCTTGCTGGGAATCTTTAAACTTTGAATATCCACATGTATTTTAATTTTTTGTGTGTGCGGTAAAAATGAGGTATGCTTATGGTAGAAAAGTGTTCGGTACTAAAAAGTGCACACATTTTTTTTTTTTTTAAAGATTTTATTTATTTATTTGACAGAGAGAAATCACAAGTAGATGGAGAGGCAGGTAGAGAGAGAGGAAGGGAAGCAGGCTCCCTGCTGAGCAGAGAGCCCGAAGGTGCACACATTTTTGAAAATCAGGGAGAGTGCTCTTAATTACTGGAGAAAGTCTTTCATGAGCTTGGAATGACCAGGTTCTCGTCAGGAGATGCTTAGGAGCAGCCAATGAGGACTGAATGGATTGAGAGATCCCAAGGTATTTTTCAGTGGTGCCTGGGATACCCCAACTTTTCTGGAAGGAGAGACAGATGGGAAGACAAAAGGGAGTATCGTGTGTCCCCCCCCCCCCCAGCCCCCATAACAAAGGCTGCTGGATGGTTGGAGCCATGAGGGAGGCTGGTCAGGCGCTATCCAAGCCCAGTGAACATTTGGATCATCGCTGTGCTTGGGATTGTTCGTCTTCTTTTTTCCTTGGATTGTGCCCTCACTAGTGGAAGATATTGAAAGGCAGGCCTGGCAATTTATCTGGAGAAAGAATTCTAAGGGTCTAGAGATTGCCTACCATTAGAAAGGGTGGGGACGGGAGGCTTTGCTCCCAGAGCACTCATCACAGTGATGAAATGCTATAGGGACAAGAGATCAGTGGGCATTTCACCCACACCAAATTTAGCAAGTGGAACAAGCCTCTAATTGGAGGCCTGGATTCCGCATTGAAAGCCACTCTCCACCTGATACCTTTTTAAGATACTGCTGTGGCATCTGAATTTCATGGACTTCACTCATGGCAGGTCCCCAAGCATGCCAGCCATGAAGCAATGATACAGCACAGCACCTGCTTCCAGCAGTCCTGAGCCTATGGGCTAAGAGGGGAAAGAGGCAGCTTTTCTCTTTCCGGCTCCCTACCTCTCTAGCATATAACCTTCTAAACGCCTGACCCCTACCCTCGTCCCAGTCTCTTCCAATAACCATCTTGGTGGGGGTGTCTGTTGTTTCTTTTTTTTTTTTAAGATTTTATTTATTTATTTGACAGACAGAGATCACAAGTAGGCAGAGAAGCAGGCAGAGAGAGGGGGGAAGCAGACTCCCTGCTGAGCAGAGAGCCCAATGTGGTGCTTGATCTCAGGACCCTGAGATCATGACTTGAGCCGAAGGCAGAGGCTTAACCTACTGAGCCACCCAGGTGCCCCGCGTCTGTTGTTTCTGCACCAGCATGTGTCTGCCCTTACAGTGAATAAGAAGCCAGATATTTATCAGGCAGACTGTCCCACCCCCCCTTACTCCCCGATATTTATGGGGGGGCTACCCCTCTCCCTCTCCCATTCTCAGTATGTGAGGGACCGGTGGAACTGACACCCTCTGACTGTGGGGTGGAGCAGGTGAGCCACCCTTAGGCCAATCATTTCATCCTATTTCGTGGCCGTGCGATTGTTCCAGAGATAGGCACTGTGGCCCAGGGACCCAGGCAGAACCTGGGAGAGGCAGTGTGATTTTTGTGGCTACTACTGGGAACTAGGCTCTCCCTTTCTCCTCTGTACCATACACCTGAGAGGAGACAGGACTGTGAGGAGTGCTCCCGCAGTCCCAGGAAGCTGGGATTAATCCTGACCATGCAGGAAGCAGGTCTGAAAGCTGGCAACAGAAACCAAAACCAAAAGAAAAACAAAAAACAAAAGCAGACAACCCACGTTCTGTTGATCCTCTACGAGTCCTAGATCCAGCTCTGCCTGGAACTAGCCCTGCTGTGGAGTTTTAACTTATATGTGTCTATAAATGCTTTTGTTTAGGTCAAAACTGTGGCAAGTTTTCTGTCCCTTGCCATCCGGAGACAGATGTGACCAGGAACTTCTTATTCTTTCTCACTAACCCGTATCAAAACCTGCTCTCCAAAAAGGATTGTCCATTCTAAATTACGAATGACTGATAATGCTTTGAAGTATGGTTCCTTCAGGAGAATTTTCAGTTTTCAGCCTTGGTTCATCAAAATTAATCCCTTTCCGATGTGAAGAGACACGGGAGAGTGTGGCACAAGGAAAGGATAGCCCAGCTTTCCCACCAAACTCAGGATTTTAATGTCCAGTTTTGGCCTTTCTGGTCAGTTCCAACTTCTGACAATGGCAGAGTAAAGCATCTCTGACTAAGCGTTCTGCCAAAGACTATGATAAATTCTGGACCCTAAACAAATATAATAACAAAATATTTTAAGGCCCAGGAGAGCAAACAAAATGGTTTGGTTCTCCATCTCTGGATAAGATAGGACCCTTGAACAAAGGGAATCACACTGGGTAAGATCTGTACTGAGGAGGTGTTTTCCTCTGACGGTACGAAGCCCTTCCCATCGTGCTTGGAGACAAAGCTCCAGAAGAAGGTAGCGATCCTACTGAGCAGAAGACTCAGAAATTAGGGGTTTGGGGCTTCTGCAGCCGTTTGAAATTGGGAAGGAGGGAATCCCAGAAAGGAGGGAGCCTCAGAGGGAGAGCTTTCAAACTTATGTGGAGACTTCCCACAAGCCCACATTGGCTTACCAATGTGAGTTAAATATAAGGACATTTGTTATCTCACAAGATTCTGGGGGTGGGGTGGACTCCAGAGCTGGTGAGATCAGCAGCTCAAGGATGTCAACCAGGATGCATGTTCTCTCCTTCCTTGTTCTGCTCTTTGCCACACAGGTTTCATCTTAAGGTTGGTTCCCTTTGGGTTTCAAGAAGGCTGCTCCGGCATAAGGCTATGTGTGTAGAGGTGTTCATATCCAGAGGGAGAAAACAAAAGCAAGAAAACTCTTCCCTCAAGCATAAAATTTAAGTCTCTTGCTTAAGTCTAACTCCGCCAGCTTCAACTCCTGCAGTAAGATTTTTAGAACAGATATGTGGAGGGTACCTTTAAGGCGGAGTTTCTAGTCAGGCTCTGAAGAGGTGCCTCTGATATCAGGGAGGTTCTGGAGTTACAAATCTCAAGAATTTAGAAGTAAATTGCCCATAACAACAGTAAATTATATTTTTGTTTGTGTTACTAAAGAGCAGGCTGATGAGCTAACTGATTGAAACTCTGTCTGATGGGCTGCACCATGGGACTTTCTCTAGGGCAGACATTTCTCCAGTGCCTCGACATGGAGGCTGATAGGCAGCAAAGGCCATGCTGTTGGAGACTGTTTATAGGCATTTTAGGTGATAGATGGGAATAACCATAGTGACAATAATAGAGCCAATCCATACACAGCACCACCTGGAAAATATGGAGGGCTCACACAACAGCAACAACAAAATTTAAAGCAGTAATAACAAAACAAAATGGAAGAGAGAACACTGAACTGAAAATCACGTGAAGAGTTTTGATTGAAGCTATCCAAATGGCAATATGCTCTCATATGATTATTCTCAGTCATCCTGTTGTGTAGAGAAATGAGTATGCTAAGTGTGTTTTTCCCATGTGAGGGGATTTCCCTTCTAAGCTGGCCTGTCCACTATGGTGCATGACTGTAAGTCACAGAGACTGAGAAAAACAATAACACACACTTGTGATGTTTGTCAAGATGAGGTCACACCTTTCATTCTATGAATTAGTAGGAAAATCACGATGAAAGGGACAAGACTGGGAAGGTGAAAGGGAACACTGGCAAACACAGTTCTACTGTTTACATACTGGCTTTTGTTTTACTTAACGATACCTGAAGAATTTGCTTAACCATCCAAGGGATTACTAAAAATTGGGAATGTTTAGTTCCACGTCCTCTCCTGTCTTAATAATAGATATTGCTGATACTGTCACCCACCTGGTGATCTTAGAGACACATGGCTGCCCAATAACCCCATCCATTCCCCTGGGAATGGGTAAAGGCAGAGGGTGGATATTCAAGAAGTGAAGCCAGCAAAGAACAGCCCAGAGAAATCACTAGAGGACAAGCTCAAGGCCCGGATCGAAAGATGTGGTGAGAGGCTGACATAGAAAACCATCCAGAGAACAGAGGCCTAAAGTCATCCTTGCTGGGAGGATCCTTTTGAAACCATAGGGTTTGGCAAATCAGGAAATAAGGACACAAAGGAAAAAAAATCATGCCAGACTAAGCAAACAGCAGCTGGAACCAAAGAAGCCCAAGGACAGTCCTGAGCACGGAGAAAATACTGCTGGTTAGGCATTGTTCTTCAGAGCCGGACCACACACACACAGGGTCACCGCTGAAAATGAAGGACAATTAGAGTTGGCATGTGTGCATGTCTTTGAGAAGCAGAAATAATGCTTTCTGAACACAGAGACTGATTTTGAAATCTTTCTAATGACAGGGGCACCCGGGTGGCTCAGTTGGCTAAATATCTGAGTCTTGATGTCAGCTCAGGTCATGATCTCAGGGTCCTGAGACCGAGCCCTGTGTCGGGCTCTGCGTTGAGCATTGAGCCTGCTTGAGATCTTCTCTCTCTCCTTCTCCCTCTGCTTCTCCTCACCCCTGCTCACTCTTTCTCAATAAATAGTGAATAATTAAATAAATAAGAATGAAATCTTTCTAGTGACAGCTTTTTCACAAGCTGTGACCCAAACACCCAAACATGATCAAGTTGAAGCCTTGTCTCTTCATCCCTCTTCATCCCGATCCGCTGCCTCTGCTCTCATCAGGGCTCTTAGTGCCTCAGCCCCATGGAGAACCTCCATCTCCTTGCCTGAACTGAGACCCATCTTTACCCATAGAGTGTGGCTTCTTTGTAACTCTTTTAAGTATTCTGCACTCTACACACCCAGGAGGAGGGGTGTGTATAGACTCATTCCTGGGCACCACATCCAAACATTACTATAAAATGGCCGCTCCTCTGAAGTTCTGGTGTTGTTTTCATCCACTGGCCTCCCAGACACTCCCTCTCATTCCCCAAGGACTATACCTCCTGGCTCACGATATTCCCTCACACCCTAGCCCTGCCATCCTCCTAGGAGACGTTCCTATATCCACCAATGACCTAGTAAATACTTTGGCTTCTCAATTCCTGAACCTTCTCCACTACCTACTTCTCCTAAACCTTCTCATCTCTCAAATCTCCCACCGTGACTACAACTCCCTCACACTGTATTCTAGCCTATTTATTCACCTGCTCCACACCTCAGTTTACTGAGGCCCTTAGGCCGCCGGCCCCTCTCCTTTTCATTATCCACCAGTCTACTCTTTGTTTCCCTTGAAGCCATGTTAGAGTCCATGGTCCACTCTGTCAGTCACTATCTTGCCAGTACCCTAAACCTTCTGGCCTATTTCGTCTTTTCCTCATACTCACCTGGAAAAGAAATCAGTCCTGAAAAAACTCAACAATACAGCTTCCTCGCATCTCCTCCTAGGCAGCAACGCACAGTTGGGGAAAACCACCCCAGCCTAGCAGGGTCTTCTCAGTCATTAACTCTGTTGACTCTCAACAATCTCCCCACCCCCCGGGAACCCCATTGTCCACCCTCCCTTCATTCTCTGAAATAACCATTTCAAACTTTCTTCTCAAAGCCTTAAGTCCCCATTCATCCCTCACTCCATTTCCCAGAGGAAATAGAAGCCCTCAGGTTGGGAATTACCTCACTTCCGGCCACCTGTGCCTGGGTCCATCCTTTGTTCTTTCCTTCTGATAAGATGGAAGTAATGTCCCTTCTCCTAGAAAGGTCACCTCTCTTCCCCATGCTGCAGATTTCAACTTTCTCAGAAAAGGTATGTTACCAATTATCCTTCCTTTCTGTCTTTGGTTTGCTCCCCTCTCATATATTCTGTTCATCAACATCTAAACATGTCTTAGTCACTCCTATTTTTAAAAAACACCCCATTTCTGGACCCCACATTTTCTTTGTGGCCCTACTCTTTCCCTCTCTTCCCATTCTCACCCAAACTGCGAGTGCTGCATAGTCATCATTGGCCCCAATTCAACACCTGCTTACTCATTAGCCTCCTGCAAGGGCTTCCTCCCCTACTTCTTTATTAAAACCATTTTTATCAAAGTATCTAGTGACTTTCATGCCTCTAAATCTCATGGACACTCCTTAGTTTTCATATTATGTGACCTTTCTGTAGACTTTAACAAAGCTGACCCTTCCTTCTTTTAGGGAAAATTAGCAAGGTTCCTTGGTATCTAGGCCCCTACACTCTTCTTGTTTTTTCTCCCACCTCTCTGCCTATATTTCTCTGTCCCTCTGCCATATTTTCCTCTTCCACTTAACTTTTTTTTTAAAAGATTTTATTTATTTATTTGACAGAGATCACGAGTAGGCAGAGAAGCAGGCAGAGAGAGAGGAGGAAGCAGGCTCCCCGCCGAGCAGAGATCCCGATGTGGGGCTCAATCCCAGGACCCTGGGGTCACGACCTGAGCCGAAGGCAGAGGCTTTAACCCACTGAGCCACCCAGGTGCCCCTTCCACTTGACTTTTAAATGTTGGAACTACTTAGGTTCAACCTCAGATTCTCTTCTTTTCTCACTCTACACTCTGCCTAGGTCATCTTACCACCTTTCATGGCCTCGCCTCTATGCTGAGAGCTCTCAAAGACTTTTCTCCAATCTCCAGAGCCACTCAACTACCTGCTTAATACTTCTGCTTAGATGCCACAAGCACATTTGTTTAAAACTAAACCAACAGCCCTTCCCACCATGCTAGAGGTCTTATATTTTCCTCTCCAGATCCACTCTTCATTGACTTCGTTGACTATAACCTCTGCCTTGTTTGTCTGTGGCTTCCAGTTGGGTGTGACTACTGAGGATCCCTGGTAAGAGACTGGAAACGGGATAGAGGGAGGACAAGGTATTTATTCTCTTAGCTCCCTCTGTAAGGTTGTCACAGGTTGTCTGAGTTCCTTGACTGAAGACCAGTGCTTCTCTTATTGGGACCTTTTTCATATGACCCTCTTCCTGAAGTCTAGGGCACTAACACTTAACTGCTACTAACTTCTAGGTTTTGCCTTCTCTCTTGTGATTTCCTGATACCCCATCTACACCACTGTAAATAATTCCCACTTTAAATTATCCTAATCTGAGCATATAACCGATTTCTTCCTGGTACTCTGATGCAGTAGTTGATACTAAAGTTGGACCAGGAAATAGAGCTTCATAATTGGATTCTGAGGTTGGGTTGATCACGTATGAGGAGTTGAAGGGATAAACTTGTGGGGAATGGGGAGGTTCAAAAGATGGAAATAGACACTGATAGTCTATGCATGCAGTAGTATCTCAATCATTCAGATCATCAATGGTCATAGCATGGGATGAAAAGTAAGTGAAGGACAAGCCATTGGAAGATCTAGATGCTGTGGCATTCAGTTGTCCTATCAAATGTAGTGATTTTAAAGATTGTGGAGTCATCTGAAGTCTATGAGGGCCTACAGTGTTATAGGTTGAAATTCTGTAAATTCTCTGGTGTAACATACAACCCTGGTTGATACAGAATGGTTCACCCTGTCACCTGGAGCCATCAGTGTCAACTGGGAATGTGTTAGAAATGGCAGTTCTTGAATCTCACCCCAGATTTATAGAATCGGACACTGAAGCTGAGCCCTGGGAATTTGTGCTTTCGAAAATGAATTTGATGCACATTAAAGTTTGGGAACCACTGCTGTAAAGCAAAATTTAATGTGCTTATGAATCACCTGGGGACCTTGTTAAGATGCAGGTTGTGATTTGGCAGGTCTAGGACAGGAATGAGATTCTAAAGTGGTTGCAGGTGATGCAAAGGTGTTGTTTAGTCTACGAATTACGCTTTGAGAAGCAAGGCTGTAAGAGTGGAAGGAATCTAGAGGCTCAGGGAGATGGGAATGTTGGAATGAATCAATTACTCCAACAGGTTCAGCTGTCGCCTAATCAAAATGTTCTGTGAGGATGTGAAAAGCATTTCACCAAGGCAGTAAAACAAATCCTTGGTGGGGCGCCTGGGTGGCTCAGTGGGTTAGAGCCTCTGCTTTCGGCTCAGGTCATGATCCCAGGGTCCTGGGATGGAGTCCCACATTGGACTCTCTGCTCAGCAGGGAGCCTGCTTCTCCGTCTCTCTCTGCCTGCCTCTCTGCCTACTTGTGATCTCTGTCTGTCAAATAAATAAATGAAATTAAAAAAAAAATCCTTGGTAAGGGAGGCATCAGAATCCTTGCAGAGCTCTGAGGTATCTCTCTGAAGGTCCAAGGTGGCAGTGCCGATGCCATCATGGAATTGGTTACCCTGGTCTCAGTGGAACCATGAGAGACAAGGTAAATGTGATTACCGTAATAAACCACAGGGATGGAGAGATAGATTGTTTCATTTGCAGGCATCTGTGGCAATGGCAAATTGGTCACTAGATTACCAGAAATGAGATGGAAGGGCAGTTTACTAAATCAGTTCTTCACATATATAAGGAGAAAACGTCTGGTTTTGCTGGGCAAAGATCTAAGTTGCATCCCCATAGTGGGAATACATACCTCTTCTCTAGTTCCCTTAACTAAGCCAGTTGGCAGACCCAGATCCCTTTTAGAAAGGACCCTGCTCCTTCACCTAGCCTAGTGGGACCAGTGAACATTTATTAGGGTGACTGGGTACCGGGAAAAGAAAACCATCCAGCTTTCTGAGTTTATGCTGATCCCACACCAGAAATGGGGCTGAGTAAGGGCTATGGGAATCAGATGATAAAGCCTTGACATGAATTCCTCTGACAAGGTCCAGTGAGACCACAGGCCAATATAATGCTCCACCCTGGAATGTACAATTCCAGGAGATACACTCAGTAGCTAGTAGAATCCCCATGTTGGTGGAAGGACCAAGGGGAAGCTTCTGGTATGAGCCACTTCCCTGACAAATGATAAGTACATCACCCCAAATAGCAAACCCAAAGCAGTATTTTATTCCTGTTTCCACTGGGAAAACCCCAAAGCATCCCTAGTCCAGTTTCCCTCTTACTTTTGAGTCTCTGCATTTCTTCCCAGGATCCTCTCCCCCTCCCTCCCCCTCCCTTCAGGGTCCTCTTCTACTATGGGTCACTCCCCTTTCTACAACCTTTCTACTCCTCTCAGAGGGGCCTTTGCTTTGCTGGATCTCAGAAACTTGCCTCTCCCCAGAACACTTCTTTGCTCCCAGTTTGTTTGAAAAGAGACTGCTTATATATATATAGAACAGTTGGTTAACTCTCATTATTGGCATAATTTAATCTCTTCTTACAATTAAAAAAAAAAAAGAAGTACTTGGGGGCACCTGGGAGGCTCACACAGTTAAGTGTCCGACTCTTGGTGTTGGCTCAGGCCATGATCTCCCGGGTTGTGAGATTGAGCCCGCTGTCAGGCTCTGTGCTCCGCGGGGACTCTGCTTGAAGATTCTGTCCCTCGGTCCCTCCCTACCACGTTAACTCAAGCGCAAGTGTTCTCTTTCTCTCTCAAATAAATAAATCTTTTATTTTTAAAAATCTTTAAAAAATATTTTATTTATTTATTTGACGGAGTGAGAGGTCACAGTAGGCAGAGAGAGAAGGATAAGCAGGCTCCCCACAGAGAGCCCGATGCAGGGCTCGATCCCAGGACCCTGAGATCATGACCTGAGCGGAAGGCAGAGGTTTAACCCACTGAGCCACCCAGGCACCCCAATAAATAAATCTTTTTTAAAAACCCCGAATACTTAAATTACAGAACTGTTGGTTATAAAGTGCTGTGACAATACAGGAGCATATAGACTAAAACTTAATTCTTTTCCCTTCCTCTTCTTTGGGGGTAACCGGTATTAAATTTTCTATTTATTCATATACACACACAAGCTGATATATGGCTTTGTTTATCGTGAACAGAATACTGTACCTACTATTTTAGGACATGCTTTTCTCACTCCACAGGAATCACAGACCTTAGACCATACAGATTCGCCTTATATCTCCTAAAATTAAGCTTCCTATTTGGAGACAATGGTAGATTCACATACAGTTGTAAGCAATAATAGAGATCTCATGTACTTTTGACCTAGTTTCCTCCACTGGTAACACCTTGCTAAATTGTTGTTCAGTAAGTATCCCAACTAGGGTATTAATATTGATACAATCCATCAGGCTCATTCAGATGTCCCCACTTTAACTTGAACTCATCTGTGTGCGCATCTGTGTGTGTGTGTGTATGTTGGTTCTAAGCAATTGTATCATCTGTGTAGGTCCCCATATGTACTATCGCAGTCAAGACCCAGAACAGTTTCATCACCTTGAGGATCCCTTGTGTTGCCCTTTATACCCACACCCACTTCCCTCTGCCCCCTTCTTCACCCCTAGTTCTCGACAACCACTCATCCTTTCTCCATTTCTATACTTCCGTTATTCCAGAAATGTATTTATGCAATCATATGGTTTACAAGCTTTTGGAGTTGGCTCTTTCATTCAGCATAACTCTCTGGGGATTCATCCAAGTTGTTTTGTGTACCAACTGTTTATTGCTGAGTACTATTCAATGGCATGGTATGTCATGATGTGTTTAACCCCTCAACCATTGAAGGACATTTGGATTGTTTCTAATTTTTAGCTATGATGAATAAAGTTGTTATCAACAATCATGTACAGTTTTTGCAGAAATATAAGCTTCTATTCCTCTGGGATGAATGCCCAAGAGTATAATTACTGGGTCATATGGTAATTGTACGTTTAAGGAAAATGGGCACACTCATATTCTTCGGGTTTAAGTATAAAATAGAAGAATATTTTAGAAGAGTTAATTGGCACTATTTATCATTTTTAAATGCATATTAATTTTAACTCAATTCTGCTTCTAGGAACCTGGCTTCTAGAAATATTTGTGTTTTTGCTAAAATGTATAATAAGTACCAGGCTGTTCATTTCGGCACTGTTTGCATTGGGAGAAAATTTAGAACAAACAAAATTGCTGTATAATGCTGTACATTATAAATCTTTTTATTTTCTTGCTGTTGAGTTGTGCACACACTGTTATGTTTTAATTCGAAACACCTTCTGTAGGAATTAGAATGTAAGCATTTTTTTATAGGATTTTTTTATTATTTGTATTTGTTATGCTGGGTCTAAGTATCATGTTCTTTGCACAAAATAAACACTTGAGTGTTGCTCTTTTATTGATTTTTAGGCAGTTGTATATAGTTCATATTGTGGGTATTAACGCTTTATCTGACCTTTGCAATGTAGAACTTTCATATTTCTGTAAGATCAAAACTGTCACATTTACCTTTCTAGTTTTTTGTCATGTTTTGGAATAGGTTTCCTACCTGCCTCCCTGCTTTTACTCCTATTTTATTAGAGTAATGGTATACATACGAGTTTTAAGTAGCCTCAAGTCCTTTTTGAAAGAGGCAAGGAATACACAGATCCCATAAATAAATGAAAATGTTGTATGAGACATGGGAGATTACTTTTTATCTATTCATAACCATCATATTTCTTGACAAGTATTTTTCTTGCTGTGCTGTGTATATTTTAAAGGGATGCCGGAAGGAGTAATTATATCATAACTTTAAAGGATTATAAACACCTAAGGGAAAGGTGCTGTTTAAACACGTTGCTAATAATGTGTTTGCACATTTTTCAAACAGCTCAAATTACATTCACGAGTATCAGCAGCATGGCCTCCTCGGAGAAGGACAGAGAATGGGAGGGGGTCAAGAATATTATTCTAGGAGAGATTGTTTAGGCAAGGAAGTAATTTATCTTGCTATGGGCAGAATGAAGAGCTCACCACCCAGTAATTTGTAATTGATCACAATTATGATGCCTAGTGGTGGGGTGTAAAATGAAGGAAAGTATTTGGTCAAAAGATTAGCACAAATATAAGAGTATTTAGTCAGGTCCAAAATGTAAGCTGGTTTAGCAAGAAGAAAAATGAAGCCGTTCGGAAGAACCCAAAATGAACCAAAGTAAATGAAAATGGAGATTCAGTCCACATGTTGTGGGTTGATGTTTCCTTGGAAGGAGTGGTTGAGAATTTTTGATCCTTAAAGCAACCTCATATTAAAGTAGTTTAACTAATTTAGTCATGTTCGACACTACCACAAAGAAAATAAATTCTATTGGGCTCTACTCTGATGGCTAAAAAGCCAATTCACTGAAATGGAAGGATGTTGAAGGTACTCACATTATGTAATCGGTACAGTATGTCAGTCCCAGTGGTCTGGTTAACCAAATGAAGGCACATTTAGTAAAATTCGGTATAATTTTTTCCTAGAACTACCCTACCTGATTACAGTGAAATAGATTCTACTAATCATAGGCTGCCTAATTTGGAGATTGAGCCTGGTTTGGGGGAACAGAGATGCTTTCATTGTATCATTTGGTTTTCTGTGGCCCATGACGGAAGATGTGTCGGCAAGGCTAACATGGGTCCTTTCTTTATTTAGGAATCTACTTAAGATGATCTTGGGACTTGCTGTGTTCCAGGAAAAGAAAGAGAAGAATAAAGGGTGTGACTTCCCTCAAGTCATGTAGTGAGTTTGTGACACAACTGGACAGCACTGGGGTCTTCAGAAACCCCTTTCCACTGAAGGAAATGGCATGCTTCAAAAGTCTAAGCTCAAGAGGACCTCTGGCCCAATTCCAGGTAACTTGGAGGTTTTCACAGTCTTTCCTACATATAAAGCTACAGTGAATTAATTCCATTGAACAATTGGAGAAGTAAAGAAGGAATCCAGAAACTAGGTTCTGAACTGGAGGTAAGGGCTTTAGTCTTCTTCTTTCTTTTCTTTTTTTTTTTTCTAGAGCTGACTTTGATTCTTCATTTCAGATGAAAATCAAGATGTGGCCACCCTGTGGAGAAGCCAGGTCCCCTGCTCCTGCTCCCCCTGACTCTCTCTCTTGCTGGTGGTTCTGTAGTTTGGAGCAATGCACAGTGGGTCAAAGTCCCAGGCAACTCTGAGCTGAGCATCACCAAAGAGAAGGTAAATGTGCCTAATGCTAACTGAGCATATAAAATTGTAACACTTGCAATTTTCTTTAGGTATTATGGAGCCTGTGACTTTCCCCCCCAAGTCTCACATAGTTTCTTAAGTCCGTGAGAAGCTCAGGCCCGAGGCCCTAACTTGTAGAGGCCGAGGGATGGAGGACCCAGAAAAGAGTGCCATCCCTCTGCTGGGATCTTCTTTCCTGAGCTTCTACAGTCCCCTCACCCCACCCAGGACCCCTGTCAGGTTTGGTGACACTACAAGGAGAGTGACTCTGACTGACTGAAAATGACAAATTAGGGAACTTTGAATCACATGATCTTTTCTTATTCAAAGCCATTTGAAAGCAGATTAACAACTCCGCTGGGTTTTATAGTCCTGCCAAAAACTTTTACCTGGCTTACCCAAAAAGATCAGGCCAGTTTTCTTTCCTCTCCTCTATTATTAACATGATAGTGTGAACGTAATGCTACTGAAGCCAGGACTGTAGTGCACATGCGGCATTTCTTTGGCTACTTAACATTGGTTCTGTTCCACCTTCCAGATGACACCTGATTTCGTTTAGGAAATGACCTCCTCCTCGTGTATGCAGTCTTAGTGGGATATCAACCCAGGGTCCTGCTCCCCACCATGGAAGCTCTTGCAGAGACCAGCCCTGAGGGTGGATATTTGGTCTAAGTTCAGCCAATCAGATAGACTCTTCTGGAACTTTGGGCCTTGAACAAGTGACATAAGGACCTCAGGAATCACACCGAGGCCAGGGAGCCATGCCAAACAGACTGAATTGCCTGTTCCTGACCTTCTAGATTCTCCTCAGTTCCTGCCCATGTCTAGGCCTGGCCCTTGACTCTTCGGGTTAGTGAATACCCTATCTTTCAGTACATTCCCATTTGATTCCATTAGCTCAAACTGGTTTGCTTGCAACCAAGAATCCTGGTATAAGATCCCTTCTTGACATACCTCACACATGGGTCTGCAGTCTTTAAGTCTATCCTGTCTGGAGTGTTCTAGCATTGGCTTAAACTAGCTCTTTCCTCCATTGGTGACAGCCTAGAGACCACAGGACTGGCTTTCTTTTAGTGGGTACTGATAGAAAATATTCTTCTAGATTTCTAGTCCTTCCAGTTTCTCATTATCAAAACAAGAATTCAAACAAAACTCATCAGAACTTCTCTCCAACAGCTGTCATTAATGTGAGGTCTCCCTTCTCCTGCCCAGGACCACCCGCTCAGGAATCCAGCTCTTTCAGGCAAACATATTGCCGTTTCTCTGCCAGAATAGCTAAAATTAAAAAGATGGACCAAACCCAGTGTTTGCAAGGATATGGAGCAACTCCAACTCTAACACATTTTGTTGGTGGGTGTGTAGAATGCTACAATTGCTTGGGAAATCTGTTCAACAATGTTTCATAAAGTTAAATACATACCTATTCTTTGACCCAGCAGTTGCGTTTCTAGGTAGATATTCAAGAAAAAATTAGTCTTCCCAAAAATTTGTACAAGAGTGTTCTTGGCAACTTTATTCGTAATAGCCAGGAACTGGAAACAAGCCAAGTGTCCATCAACAGAAAAATGGATAAAGAAATTGTAGTATCTTCATACAATAGAATACTGAGCACCAGTAGAAAAGAATGACTCATACGGGTGATAATAGGTATGAATCTCAAAAAAATTAGATTGAGCCAAAGAAGCCAGAATCCACATGACTCCATTTATATGAAGCTTGAAACAGGAAGAAACAATTTATGGTAGTAAGAGCAGTGGTTACCTTTGGGGGAATATTGACTAGTAAGAGGCACAGGGAGCCTTCTGAAGTACTGGGATTTATTTAATCTCTGAGGCAGAAACATGGATATATACATCTATAAAAATTCATTAAACTATACAGTTAAGATTTGTATACTCCATTGTGTGTACGTTACACTTCAATAAAAAAGATGAAAAGATAAAATAAGCATGTGATTATATCCTATAATTTAAATATCCACAGTTCTATAATTTAAATATATTTTGTGAATTCTGCGCTCAAATTAGATTTAAATCCCAATCCCATATATGATGTTGAGAACGGTTTGAAAAACTTTTGTATTTTTCCCCTCCGTTCTTTGTTTATATCAAGGCAATAGGAAGCTAATGTATTTCCCCTTCCAGGAGTATTTTTATGTTCAAAGGAAAACCATTGGGAGAAAGTAATAATTAACACAAAGGAATGACTGGCTTAATGGTGGGCCTTCAGGCATCCATAGAGGAGGTATTTCAGGTCAAAGGAGGGTCAAGAATGGGTAGAAACAAGCAACAAACTCCTAATAGACATTTCTGGTGATCCACCGGTGGGGCCAATAGCCTATGGTGTTCTGATCTTTGGCTGGAAAAATCAGCCTACTGGTTTCCAGCAGATAAGAGGAGTTTGTCTCCTGGGGCTGGTCATTTCCTCCAAAGCTGAGGGTGGGGAGATTTTGTGGGCAGCTTTTCCTCCACACTGAGAGGAGAACAGAAAGCAGGAAATAGAAAGGTTAGGATAGAGGATGCAGAAGCGAGGATGAACATGGAAAAGCCCAGGGGCGAGTGAGTGTGGGCTGTGCCCCTGGGGTCAGACAGCAGACACAGCAGGGGCACGGGGAGACAAGGGGAGCCCAGCAGAAAGTAAAATGAAAACAGAGACAGTGCAGGTGAAGGAGACCCCTCTCCGCTTGGCCTCTGCAGCCTGCGTGTCCCCTCTCCCCTCCCGGAACAGCGGGGCACTGGCAAGGGGCCTCCTGGCTCCGCCCTTGCCCTTCCCAAGTTTTCCCCCCCCCCCCCACCACTGCACCTGCAGCAGCCCAGGGGTTGTCCTAAAACATCATCTCATCACATTATTCCTCAGCTTAAAACTACTTAATAGCTCAACATCATCTCTGTTTTCGTGAATAACGGGGGACTGTGTTCAGTGGATTTTATCTATACTGTGGGCCCTGTTCTCCATGGGTTGCTTTCGGAGTTTGGTTCCACGCGGTCAATGAAGGTTGGGAAGCAGACGATCCTCCTCCTGGATCCGAGGTCAGTAGGAGCCTAACACTACCTCCCAGTGTCTACACCTCTCACTTCCCTTCATCCCAACATGCAGGCATCTTATCATCGATTGCAAGAAGGGTGACTACAGTACAATAAGATACTCTACGAGAGAGAGACCATATTCACCTAACTCTTATTACAGCCTATTGTTATAATTGTGCTATTTTATTAGCAGTGAGTGTTAATTTCCTACTGGGCCTAATTTAGAAATGAAACTTTATCAGGGGTGGGTATGTATAAAGAAAACAGCATAGATGGGGTTTGGTTCTATCTGCAGGTTTGGGCATCCACGGGGGACCCAGGAATGTATGCCCCATGGGTGAGGGGGGAGCTGCTGTAATCCTCTTCCTGGCTAGAGCTGTCTAGTTGCCCTTTAAGAATCCTAGGGAAGGTACTGATTGTATTTTCACAAGCCAGCTCCGGGAGAACCTCCGTGAGCGAGTACCTCTCGGTGCCCCAGGGCCCCAGACAGGACTTGATTCCTCCAACTACCTTAACCCTTCCCTGTTGATGGGGGCAGGAAGTTGGCATCACCTAATTGAGGTTTCAATAAAGGGAGTAACCCATTACCTATGACTCTCATCAAGGACGTTGGTTCTGGCAGAGAAAGCCCTCTCTTCTGCTGTCTAAATCCTGGCTACTCTTCAAGAGTCATCTCAAATACCACGTCTATCATGTCCATTCAGGCTCAGAAATGAGGCTTTCTGATATTTTGGCAGCAGTGTGGCTTGTAGGGAGAGGGAAGAGCTTGGGACCAGAAGCTGGCAGGCTTTGGGATGGTGAGTGAGGTGTTTGTGGTCCAAGGTCCAGTCTTTAGGGGCTCCCAGTGAAAAGGTTAGCTTCTGCAGGCATCAGTCAGTAACCCTGAGGGTCCAGACACCTGCTGGGGCAGAGATGCCAACAGCTCTGGCAGGGGACCAGAGCTGAAATTAAGGATCTCCTCGTCGGGGTGGTTCCAGGTGGCCAGTTGCTTTAGAGCAGGCGTCCACCTGGGGATCTGGAACTGTGATTCAGGTGCCTGAGGGAAGAGAGGCAAGTGTGAGCAAGGCAGGGGGTCTGGGCAAGGGGATCAGAGCCCAGTCCTGCAGACCAAGTCGACCCTCCAGGGAGAGCTCAGAGAAGGTGGCAATGCTATGGATCTCAGGTGTTAAGAGTCCTGGTGGATGCCACAGCGGTGAACTGTCAACAGACCACAAATTCCCACCTGACCAGCTGCCAGTCACCCCGACCAGAGCCCAAGAATGGCTGAGCTTGAGGTCAGAGGGTGTGGTGAGCAGCAGCTGCACCGGGCTCTGGGAGGCAAGGGCTGTGCCTCTTCTGACGTATGCTCTGATCTCCTTCCCCCATCACCGTGATGTTCGCTGGCACCGCTCCTTACTTTGTGATCTCCTCCTGGAAATAACCCCACAGCAGGTAGCAGAGGGCCAGGCACACACAGTACATAAGGATAAGGTTGGATCAAATTGCATTTAGCTCATTGGCAGCTCGGGCTTTGGCCTGCACTACGCTGTCCAGCCCAGTCCTTTTCCAGATTTTTTTTTAAAGATTTTATTTATTTATTTGACAGAGAGTGAGATCACAAGTAGGCGGAGAGGCAGACAGAGAGAGAGAGAGAGAAGGAAGCAGGCTCCCCGCTGAGCAGAGAGCCCCTTGCGGGACTCGATCCCAGGACTCTGAGATCATGACCCCAGTTGAATGAAGGCAGAGGCTCAACTCACTGAGCCACCCAGGCACCCTCCAGATTTTTTCCGTATCACGGATCAGGACTCCTCCTCCTCTGTGCGTAGAAAAATGGCACCGCAGTTCCTCTCCATCCTCGGGGTGGGGAGGGGAAGAGCTGGGGCCCGTAGGAAATGGAGGGCAGTGCATCGTGTCCCACCCCCTGCCTTCCTCTGCCCCTCAGCCAAAGTGATCTATTTCTTCTTCCTTTCTGGCCCCGGCATCAGTGGAAAACTGGAGCTGGTTGCCATGGAGACCAGCCACCGACTTCAGAGTGCCTGTTTATTAAAGATGAAAGTAATGTATGCCTGGCTGATCTGAGCAGCTGTCAGAGATTCGACTGTTAGCAGAGGAAGTCACTAATTTCGAGGCATAATCACTCATCTAAGAGAGAGGCGGCCCCCCTTCATCTTCCGAGTGGAGCTGGGCCCTGGGGGTAAGGTCTGCCCCAGCGGGCGTTTCTTGTCCTTTTCTTCCTTCCTTCCTTGTTCGATTTCTTTCTTTCTTCCTCGTTTATTTTAGGACTAATATGGTAATGGTACTTCTTTTCTCCCTTATTTCCTACTCAAAATATATAGTCTTGCAGTCATGTGATAGACGAATTCAGCTTCGTGGGCGGGCCCAGGAAACCCAAACCCTCTCATGACGTTGTTTCCTTTGGAAAGTGTATTCTGGATTCCAAGCCACCTACTTACAAATAAGGCTGTGTGTTTGTTCATTCAACAGTCTCCGCCAGGTGTGCAAGAGCAGAAGAGGTGGGGGTGAGCCCCGCGGAGAGCAGCCTTGATGGACATCGCGTGCCCTTCGACAGGTGGGAGAAGCAGGCACCTTCCGAGAAGGCAGTAATTAGAAGAGAGGTGGGGGGTCTTGCATCTTTTGGCCAAATGAGCTGTGTGATCTCCAGAAAACAAGTCACTTTCTTTTTGTCTTTTTGCTCTTTTCATTCATGCAGTGATAAAATCTGAGAGTAAATCTGAATCCTAAGATTCACGATTTAGATTCACCAAGTGTTCTCCAAAGCCGACAGAGCAAACTGGGCTGATCACTGCTGGGCTGTAAGGAGTGGCGGTGCCTGCAGGGAGCACTCCAGGAGCCAAGAGGCTGCTGGGAGCTGATCCCCACTGTCTTATCACAGCGTAGCCAACTCGCTCATCCCTTCTGCTCTCAGTTTCCTCATCTGAAAGAGAAGGGAGGAGTAAGCTAATTCTAACTAGTCTTTCATTCCGTAGACACTAAAGTGTGGGCTTCCGTGAATAGAAATGGTTCCTAACACTGGACAGCTGAACTGGGGTTAACCCCGGGTCTAGGTCGCTGTTAACGAAGTACAATATCTGTCTCTGCTCAAGGTTGTCTCAGGCCAAGGCAGGTGCTGGTTTCCATCTCTTGGTGTCAGTGTGCAGGCACTTCTGTGGCAGGTCTGGGCAGGAGCCCCTGTCCCATTTCTCTTGAGCTGCCTGGTGTCTAAGAATGAAGATGGAACATGAAGCTAAAGAATGGAAGTGAGTATCATCAGTGCTTTTTAAAAAAATATATATTTTATTAATTTATTTGACAGGAGTGGAGCACAAGCAGGGAAGAGCAGAAGAGAGAAATGGAGAAGCAGACTCCTGCTGAGCAGGGAGCCAGACATGGGCTTGATCCCAGGATCCTGGGATCATGACCTGAGCCGAAGACAGATGCACCCCTCATCAGTGCCTTTAGAACACAGTGCACCCAGAACCCAGATTAGCCTGGGCTCCAGCAAGGCAGCTTCCGGGCAGGCAGGCCTCAGAACTGCCAGCAGCAGTCCCCTGGAAGCTATTACTTCTCACCTGCTCCATACCTCAAGTAGGCAAAACAGCTGTCTCATGTCACTGTGATGCTTCCTCCTTTCCCTGCATTCATCCTGAAAGCATTTTTTCTAAAGGACATGCACAGTCTTAGGTTTGCATGTTTTACTGAAGGAAATTTGAATCCCATTTATGGGATGTCAACATAGGTCATAACTTAACCCTTTTTATAAACACATGTATTTTTTTAAAAAATTTATGCCAATTGTATAAAACAGGAGAGGAAAGGAAGAATACTCATTCATCCATCCATCCATGGAAGGTACTTACTATGAGTCAGGTGTATTTATGAGATAAATCAGAGAGTATACATTTATTTTTCTTAAAACCTGCTTTATTGAGGTTTTGTAATTCATATACAAGAAATGCACCCATTTTATGTGTACAGTTTGATGCATTTTGACAATCACAGTCAAGATATGGAACCTTCTTTCCATTACCCCCAGAAAGTTTTTTTTGACTGTTTTGCTGTCAATTCTCTCCTCCTTTCCAACCTCCAAACCCCAGCCAAACCAATGCTGTTATTTTACTTGTGCCTTTCTAGAAAGCCAAATAAGGGACATAACTTGTAGTAGAGAATACAGCTTAAAAAATAAATAGGCATTTGCACTCCCAGCGAGTGAGGCAGAAGCTTTGACATGGGACACATAGACTGTGCTGCTGGAACACATAAGTGGTGTGAGGAGACTTGGAAGCTGAGGTCTGAAGGCCTAATAACAGTGAATCAGGTAAGCAGGAGTGAGAGTAAGGAGTGTTTCAAGCTGTGGGAACATTATACAGCAAGGCCAGGAGGAGAGAGTGTGCCAGACAAGTTTACTGGGACCTGAAAGTTTCCATAGCTCAGGGATGGAGTATGAAGGGGTTACAAGTGGCAAGTCAAGAATCTTTTTTTTTTTTTTAAAGATTTTATTTATTTATTTATTTGACAGACAGAGATCACGAGTAGGCAGAGCAGCAGGCAGAGAGAGAGGAGGAAGCAGGCTCCCTGCTGAGCAGAGAGCCCGATGTGGGACTCGATCCCAGGACCCTGGGATCATGACCTGAGCCAAAGGCAGAGGCTTTAACCCACTGAGCCACCCAGGCACCCCCCGCAAGTCAAGAATCTTAAGAGATAAACCCATTCAAGCAAAGAAAGTCCTTATAAGCCTGGTTTGCCTTTATTCCAAGGCAATGGGGAACCATGGAAGGAGGTTAAACAGGAAAGCAAGAGCCTCGGATTTGCCTGTGAGAAGGATCGCTCTTCCTGCATGTGGGAAATACTAAGGGCCAGGCAGGAGCACCTGAATAAGAGGCTGGTGCAGCGATCTGGATGAGAGGTGCTGGCAAGCAGGGCTAGGAAAGTGGCAGGTGGTGGGAACGGAGAGAAATAGATAAATACGGGAGAGATCTGGGAGGCGGAAATGAAGGGAATGAATGACTCATTGGAAGCAGAGACAGTGAGTGAGAAAGGCGTTGAGGAGAATTCCTCGGTTTCAAATCGGGGGCCTGTGAGGAAGACGGGGGCATTCACTGAGACAGAGAACCCTG
>NC_081561.1:125016257-125174390 GCF_022355385.1 Mustela nigripes | reverse complement strand
GGGGGGGGGGGGGGGGGGGGGGGGGGGGGGGGGGGGGGGGGCATCCCGGAAGATGGCATCAGCAGTCAGAGTTGTGAGTCTAGAGCTCGGAGACCCACACTGAGCCCACTCTTCTCCACTCTCTGTAATCTGGCTTCTAGGTTCTTCCATTGAGTTGACCTACTGAAGACTAAAGGATTTATCCTGTCAAGCAGAACACTTTCTTTGTAAGAATAGGATTTGTTTCTTGTGTAGTTAGGTATAGGGAGATTTGTTCCTATGTGATAAACCTTGGAAAAACCGGGGAAAACTGGAAAGTAACTTTCAGCGAGTTTTCTTCTCTCCTCTTTCTCAGTACAACCCCTCAGGCAGCACTGGAGTATCTTTTAGGTGGAGAAAGAGAAATGGAGGGAAGTGAGCACACTAGGACGGCTCAGACCTAAGCTTTCTAATCCCAAATCCCTCAGGAGCCTGGATGTTACCCGTTCCAGGACATGGTGCCGAGAGGTTATATTTGGTGGCATCGCTAAAATGAAGCCCATAGACACGTTTCAATAAATAGAATCTACAAGTGGGTTAAACTGTCAATGAAAACCTTTTCTTTTCCAAACTCCTTTCCTTTTTTTCAAACTGAGCCATATTAAGAAAACTCATTTCAGTTTTGTTGTTTGTTTTGTTTTGCTTTGCTTTGTCAAAGAAAGATGGGAAGAACCTAATCCCAGGCGCTGCCGTCGGGGCTGGAAACGGACACAGCGCTCTGCTGGTGGGCGGCGGAGCTCTTCGAGGGAACACCATTTTGTCCCCATTTGAGGCCCAGGGAAGCCATGATCTTTTAAGAAACTCATAGAAATTCCAACTGAGAGAAAATTAGTATGGAATTCTGTAAGCAATTTCCTTCCTTTCTTAGAATTCACAATCTAAAATGCAAGAGCCCAGGGCACCTGGCTGGCTCTGCAGGGGGAGACCGCCACTCTTGATCTCAGGATGGAGTTCAAGCCCTATGCTGGCTGAAGCGATTACTTAAAAATAAAATCTGAAAAAAAAAAGTAAAAGCCCATTCTTTGGCTGTTCTTCTAGAGGTTTGGTGTGAGTGAGCTGGAGATCTGTAGCATGCAGACCAGGCTTGTCCTGGGTTCCTGTCCTTGCCACAGATGGAAGTGAATCACAGATCCCCTGCTCCCAGGTGCGGATACTGTTTCCTCTCATCCCAAGAAGAATTCAGGCAACCTTGATTTCATCGGGCATATGTCATTAGCTTATCAAAGGCTCAAGTGGGACTACTCTGAAGTGATCTGTGCTTAAAAACTACCTCACCGGGGTACCTGGGTGGCTCCGTGGGTTAAGCCTTCGGCTCAGGTCATGGTCTCAGGGTCCTGGGATCGAGCCCCGCATCATGCTCTCTGCTCGGCAAGGAGCCTGCTTCTCCCTCTCTCTCTCTGCCTGCCTCTCTGCCTACTTGTGACCTCTCTCTCTCTGTCAAATAAATAAATAAAATCTTTAAAAAAACAAAACAAAAACTACCTCACCGGGGCACCTGGGTGGCTCGGTGGGTTAAAGCCTCTGCCTTTGGCTCAGGTCACGATCCCAGGGTCCTGGGATCGAGCCCCGCATTGGGGCTCTCTGCTCAGCAGGGAGCCTGCTTCCTCCTCTCTCTCTCTACCTGCCTCTCTGCCTACTTGTGATCTCTGTCTGTCAAGTAAATAAATAAAATCTTAAAAAAAAAAAAAAAAGATCTACCTCACCCCCAGCCCCCTAACCAAGAGCATGGAAAGGACCTCTCTGCCACCTGCGTAAAGACCAGGAGTCACCAGCACTCTTGCCTGCCTGCTTGAGAATGCTTACACATTTGCTTATTTGATTCTTTTTTCTCTGCTCTCCCTTGGACTGACATGCATAGCCAGTCCTCATAGTTGTTTATCAGTTCTCCAAGCCTATTTTAAAAGATTTCTGCTTTCATTTAAAATCTAAGTCACATTCTTCTTGCATCCGCTGCTGTATTTCCCGAAGGGGTTGTGTCAAAGGAAATTCAACACCCACTTTCCTCACGATCGGCTCCCCGGCTTGCTCACTCATCAGAAGGCTCGTGCTATTCGATACTTCAGAAGATTATTTTCCCTGTTAGGTGACGTGTCAAGGGAAGGGGAGCTGGCCCCAGCGTCAGGTGACTGAGTTTTGCTCCCGTTTCTACTGTTGACTCAATCAATGTCCTTGGGCAAGTCATTGAGCCTTTTCATGCTGTGGTCTCTGGGGATGAAATCTGCCAACTGCATCATATGAATTTGAACCTTAGTGCCCTCTGGGATAAAAATAGGAAGGGGCCAGGTGTCCATGTGGCCCCAAACTGATGGAATGAGGAGGACCATGGGACCTCAAAGCTGTCCTTGAGCTGCAAACTCTGTAACAGGGTCAGGCCTCGGGCCTTGGTCCAGTTGCCTGTGGGGGTCAATTCTGCCACTTGGATTTTTCCAAAAATAAAAGAAGACACTACATTAACCACCCAGCCTTGTATATTCTATCTGCTCCATATCCCATATGCCTTTGTACTTCCCCTGTTGGGATACTCACCATTGACTGATGTTATTCGTTTGACCTCACTGCCCTGGAAACGTCTCAAGGGAGGGGACCTGTCTGCCTCGTGCAGCACTGTACCGTGTGTGGGGAGGACATGCCTGGCAAATAGAAGGTATACCAGATATATTTGACAAATGAATGGATGAATGAAGGATTGCTGTCTGGCCTCAGCAATATCTCATTTCTGTATCACTGAGGCTGCCTATTGCCAGCTAAGAACATAGTGGGATTGGATTATCCCTAGCTCTTCAGAGCCCTGAGCCGCACTATGGAATGATAATGGAAGCGCGTCTCAGACCAAATGCTGTCACTTGTACATAGTTATCCATTAGAAGACCCCCCAATATTCAAGCACTTGGTTCTGTAAGCTCAGCGAAGTCCTAGCCCTCTGAACTTTTAGGTGCTCTGTCCACCCTTGACATGAAAAATTCTCTTGACAGTGACAGGGCAGTATTCTAAAGATCAGATTTAGTTAATAGTAGGCATCCAGAGTTATCTCAATTCACGGCTGAACACAGGACAAGTTCCGGATCACGCCTCTGATTTCTGAAAGGTGACCAGGGAAAAGCTGCCTAGAATGTTAGATTCAGCGGTCCTAAGAGTAGAGAGAGCCACTAATGTTTTAGCCAGTCCACCTGTTTTGAATACAGTTTGGTTCAGCAGTAAAAGCCCAGCTCTAACCTCCTTGATATTAATGAACAGATTGCTAATTTTGCCAACAGAAGTCATTGCTATCCTTCATTTTGCTCATTAGCCCGTCTGCTCTTGGCTCCAGATAAAGATGGGTAGAGCACTTGGGGCAACCACCTGAACGGTTCTGTCAAGACGAACTAATGGGAGCTGTAGAAGCCACTCAGACTTTTAAAAAGCAATTAAAAAGGCGCATGAGGCCATGCTTCTGAAAAATGAAGAGTAGTCTAGCCCCAGAGGGCTTTCCTCCTCTTGTGTTCTTTCTAACCCTCGGGGGGATTTGGTCTACTGGCCAGCTTCCCCAGGTGGACCTCAACCTGTGGCTTGTAACAGAGTATAATTTACTTCTGGGTTCTCTTAAAACTGCCTTAGCTATGTAGGTAATTGTGGGTCCCAAGGGAAGTTATCAGTGGGCCCAAGAACCTTTTGGTTCTACTGACCAAGGAAGTTTCCCCCGCTTTCTTTCTGTTCTTGAAACGTCACCGTAATGGCTGCCTTGATTCCTCACAAACTCCTCTTGGCTCTCACCTTCTCCAGCCTCTCAGCTCTGGATGTGGATGCGCTGCACTGCTGACCCACTCCGGAATGGTCAGGAGCCTAAGCCATGTCATAGGGGAAGGTTGGAAGTTATTTGTGCCACACTGACCCTCTGTGTTAGTGTGGCTGAAATGGGTCCCAGAGTTGTAGCAATGTTCTCCCCTACAAACATGCATGTGCCCACACATTCCATAGTGTGGCACTCTGTCTCCGGTGTCTGTTCTGAATTTTGGACAACATGGAGATCCAGCCTAGCTCTTGTTTCTCCTCCGTATAGAACTAGAATCTACCCCAAGCCCAGTACAAAGCATTGCTGGCTCTCAGCAGACCCACCGCCCAGAGCCATGCCAACCCGTCCCACTGGCTGTCATGAATCTCGATAGACACAATACACAGCTTGAGGCTGCTAACTCTTGGGGATATTTTATCCTCCTGGCTACCCTACTGGCAGGAGGCTCCCTTAGCCCTGATTCTACCTGGTTGTAGGTTCTTTTCTTTTCCCACAATGTATCCTGCCAAGCTTGTCCAGTGTATTTGGCTCGTAATGTTATCAGAGTATAGGGTTAATTTTTTATGTGTCTCCAGGGGAAGCAAGTTAATCACATTATCGGTTGTTCCCACTAACCCTACTGGGGGAAAACCCAAAGGAGCAGTTTAAGGGGTTGTGCTTTGCCCCATAGGACCCTGCTCCTAGAGCTGATTGGTTCGGGGGGGACCGCGAACCCACAGGCGTCCAATCAAAACGTTGGTCAGCTACTCATTTCATAACCTGGAGCACACACAGAAAAACTGGGGTAGTCCCCATTTCTTTCTTGGAAATTTGAATAGAAAACTGTCAAGAAAAAAAAAATGACTCGGTAAGGTGCTTAGAAACGAGAAAAGCGAGGCCACAAGGGGATCCCAGTGAGCTCAGAGTACCAAATACTGAAACTATGGGCAAGCAAAAGTGGTGGAGAGAAGAGTTTCAAGCCAAGAGAAAGCAGCAGCTCAAAGAAAATCGATCTGGGGCAATGGCCGTGACCCTCGACGCCTGCCACAGAGCCCTAGAATCTCCCCAAACTGGAGTAGCTCCCCAGTCCCAGTGCCACGATGCTGTGAGCCTCCCTGCTTCCCCATGCCTGCTCCTGGCTGGTCTGTGGAAGACCAACTCCATTAGTGCTCCAAAAAAAAAAAAAAAAAAAATCCGCCTTCTGAGCTAGCCTGTCTGAATCAACTCACCGCCAGGAAAACCACCCAGTTTTTCTGTATTCTCTATGTGTGCAAAGACAGTGGGGTGTATCTTCGTAGCTTTGCACCCAGCTTTGCACTCAGCACAAAATATGGTACATATGAATGGGTTCTCAGTAAATGGAGACTGAATAAAAGAGATTTTGAAAGCCCCAATCAACAGTCAGGTTCAGGCAAGTACTGTCTTACCTTGCAGTATCTTCAGTTTGGCGCTCTAAGTTGAACAAAGGATGTGGCCACATTTCCTAGCATCCCACCTCTTTAGCCTTCTTATTCCATGAGATTCTAGACACACCGCTGATTTTTGAAAATGCAAATCCTTCCTCAGATTCAAAATCTCCCTCAGGCAGGTAAATTCTACTCCTGTCCAGTTTGCTGAATGGATCAACACACACACGCACACAGGAATTAATCATTTTTTATTTGGGGCAGTCCTTAATATTTTAAGGACCCAAGTTTGTGGTTCTAATCGATTCATCTAAAAATTAACCAGAACTGGTTTGAGATCATCTTCCTGCTAGGAAGTTATTAATCAGTTCAAGCTTCTTCTGCTTTGAAGAAAAGTTAATCTATTATAAGAAAGCAGTAACTTTTTCTTCCAAAGGCATTTATAAACATCAGTTTGGTTCTGAAGGGAGATTTTTAACTTGGAGCTATTGAAAATTCACCATGGGGGGACCATGCATTGATCCCCTCACACACAGGGGACAGCCACGGCCCTCTCTGGCAGCTGGCAGCCTGACGGTGGAAGTTGTTTCATCTGCTTTCCAGCCCATTCTGAGGGCAACAGTAGCTTTCACTACATGCCGCTGGCGGTGACAGGGTGTCCGCTCATGCTGGACCAGGGTCAACAAATGTTTACTGTCAAAGTCTGGGTGGTGAACAGTTTAAGTTTTGTGGGTCTTACGGTCTCTATCTCCGAGACTCAAATCCGCTGTTAGAGTGCAAAAGCAGTCACGGACAATATGTAAATGAGTGAGTTCTGGTGTCTTCCAATAAAACTTTATTTATGATCACTGAGATTTGACTTTTATATCATTTCAGGTGTTACAAACTATTAATCTTCTTTTGATTTATTTTAAGTCACTTAGAAATGTTAAGAGCTATCTTTGTTGAGCAGGTTGAACCAATACAGGATATAAACGTGGATGCAGCTTGGAGATCCCTGCTTCCTGACCCACTTGAGCCCTGGGGGTTCCAGGTATAGAACAGAGGCCTCAGATGAATGTGGTGGGATCCAGGCTGGGAAGATTTGTGCCTCCCACCGAAGGCGAGTCCTGGGAAGACGTGAATCTCCTATGGAAATGCCACCCATCTCATGGAACATCAGAATAACAGTGGTCAAGGGAGAGACCTGGAAAGAAAGGCCAGGAGCTGGCTCTGTGACAAGCCCCAGAGTCAAGAGGGCCAAGGAGTCAAAATTTCGGAGACCCTGTTTGAAGGGAGTGTGGAGGAGGCTGGCTGGTGTCCAGCAGATTTAGTTCTCTGGCCTGAGAAGAGGTACTTATCTGGGCCTACAACCAGGGGCTGATGGGACAGGGTTTCCTCAGTAGAGACAGCAGAGTCGGTGGCTGAGGCCCACAGGTCTCACGGGATAAGGCCCTGCCCAGAGGAGAAGCAGCCTGCTCCCCTCCTTTAGTTTTCCTCGAGCTAGGGAGGAGAAAAGAGAAGGAAGGGCTCTTCTCTTCTATCACCGGTACTAGACATCCTGGAGGATGCAGAAAGTGCACTGAGCTCCGTCAGGGCCAGTGCTGAGACATGGGGTCTCTTCCCAGTGGCAGCATCTGCCCTTCCTTAGAGAACACTGCTGTTCACAAATGAGGAAGACTATTTAAGAGCCACACCCACCCCTTGCTAGGACAAGAAGGGTTTCTCAGACCCAGCTGCAGGATACCTGAGCCCCTCCCCACCTAAGGGACTGCACATTCTGAGATGGGGGGGCCGGATAGGGAGGATGTCACCGGACAGGGGCAGGAAACCCCACCAGCCCTAGTGTGCTGGCTTCCTGTGGCGCAGTGACATCACCCTGGAGATAGGAGGCCTCACAGAAAAGCTCCCCGTTTTGCAGTTCAGCCTCCTGGACTGAAGAGCTCTTGTGAGCAGGGCCACGGTCTCAGAGAGATTGTTCTGGAATCTCCTCCCGATACTTGTTGATATTCAAAGCTGGAGTGAGTACTGGAAGTGACGCACTTGCCTGCCCTTGATTCACTTCCATGAGAAGCAAAGCTTTGCTTTCTATGAGCCTCAATTTCTTTACCCACCTTACTGTTATTATGTTGTATTTATTTAATTCTCCCAGCCCCTCCTTCCCAGCTTTTTTTCTACTGCTGAAATTCAATCTGCAGAGATTAAAAGTTGTAGAGTGGGTATGAACTTTATAGAACCACCATAGTGCAAAATCTTAGGTGTTAAAAAATTCAAAAAAGCAAGTATTTATTTCCTAGAACTGAACTTATAAATTCAAGATAATTTTTCTAAAGATTTTATTTATTTATTTGAGAGACACAGAGAGAGCACAGAGGGGGAAGCAGACTCCCCGCTGAGCAGGGAGCACCATGTGTGGCTCAATTCCGGGACCCTGAGATCATGACCTGAGCTGAAGGCAAACCCTTAACTGACTGAGCCACCCAGGAGCCCCTAATTCAAGATAACTTTTGCTTTAAGATGTAGATTCCCTAAATAGTCCTCTTCTGGACTCTCCCCGCCCCTCCCCCTTCTCCCCGGAGGCCATCTTAGTTTCTGTGTGGGAAGCGAGAGCTCGGTGCAGCGCCTAGGCCCTGTAGAGAGGAGTTTATGACTCACCACTATCCTCCACGCTCCACTGGCATCTACTTAGCCAGAAGCTGTCACATCTTGTCCTCACAGTCGTGGGCTGGCATCTACCATTCATGTCCCGAATCCCACTCTGGTCTCCAGTCAGCAGGCCCACGGATTTGCATTCTCTTGATGCCAGTCTCTGCTTCGCTGGGCTCTGCAAGCTTGTAATGCTTGCTCAGTTATGCACACCTGGCTGCTTTCTCTTTTCCTTGCCAGGGAGTAGGCGTTGTTGAGAAACTCCCTTGGCCCCTCATTGCTGGTCAATAGTCGTTGTTGGTGCCATGCCAGGCACTCCTGTGAAGCACAGGTCCCTCTGTTCCCACTCTGTCCTTGACCGCCATGGGGTTTTTATTGCCCCAACTCCCCTGGCTCAAGTTAGGAGGCCTCTCAAAGACATTTATTTTCACATCTGTTTTAATTTCTCCTCACAATTCTTTCCCCTCAGACATACTAGGTCTTGGACTGCATGGCTTAAATTATAAAAATGTCAAATATCTCCAAATTAATATATAACTTTAGTGGAATCCCAATCAAAATTCTAGTTGTAATTCTTTTTTTTTCTTTTTGAAACTTGATATGCTTATTCTAAAATGTATAGGGAAAAAGGAGTTCCACAGATAGCAAAATCAATTTTGAAACAGAAGAGTAAAGAGGGAGAAACGGCCCAACAGATAGTGAGAGACAATGTTGTTCTTATGTGTCAGTGGAGTGGAATTGAGAGCTCACAGGTGGTCGTATGTTTACCTGGAACTTCATCTAACACAGAGTTGGCGCCACAGATCAATGCGAGGGGGATGGGTTGTTTAGTAGATGGTGGTGGGGAAATAGGCAGAGAAAGAATGGAGAAAAATAAAATTAGATCCCCGTCTAACCTCACATACAGAGATTTCCCAGAGATGGGTAAAAATTTCTTAAACCAGTCTTTAGAAGTTCCAACCACAAAGCAAAATGATAGATCTGATTACATAAAAATATAGGGTTTCTTTTAACAAGTGACACCACAGCTGAGCTGAATTTAAGAGACAGATGACAGATGGGGAGGGGAGATTTACAATGTCTAAAAGTGACAAAGGAAAGGCATCTAAAATATACAAAGAACTCATGTGATTTAACAAGGAAGGAGAGTAAGCCAAAGGAGAAATTGGATCAAGTATGTAAACAGATAACTTGCAAAAGAGGAAACCCCAAAGCTTTAAAAGGACGGGAAAGAAACTGCTTATTAGTTATCAGAGAAATGCAAATTAAAGCAATGATAACACACTCTAAGGGTTTGTTAAGCTGTAAGGTTTATAGCTATTAGCTTGGTAAAGTTAGAAAGCTGGATAATGCCAAGTGCTGACAGGGGTGTGGGCATGGAGATTCCTCTTCCGTTCTGTAGGAGCCCCGGTTGGAGAATTATTGGGCACTAGCTAATCAAATTAAGTATGGATACCTAATGACCCAGCAATTCCACTTATGTAGGTTTTTAGAAATTCTCATACGTGCCCATTAAAGGAAAATGTAGAAGCAGGGGTCAGTCCAGGATTTGTGGGACTTGAGGTTCATATAATCCAGGGAAATGTAGCTAAGAAAAGGAATACAAATTATGAATATAAAATTGGGTACAGAGTTTTGGAAAGGCCTTTGGCAAGTGAGACCCTCCGAGTTTGGGCTTTATCAGCCTGTCGGTGAATTTGTCTCTGCCCATGAGGAAGTTCATTGCAACATGTGCAGAGCAGGGAGTTGAAAGCTTCTAAACCAATTTGGTTACCACACCTATTGGGCTCCTTGGGGGAAATATTGGGTATTACTAGCTCAGCATTCTTTTTAATAGAAAGACATCCACCTAAACTTAAAAAAAAAAAAAATGGTAATCTTTCAGTGATGGAGATCAGAACCCTAAACCAGCTGTGATAATCTATCACTCCAGTTGGGGGCCACTGGGTATAAATACGCAAGTGAGCCCAGAGAGAGAGTCAGGAAGTCCCTGTGCCTCTGGCATGGGAGGAACAGTCCGCTGTACTTACAGAGAGACAATATTTTGCAATACTTCCCAGCTTATCTATTTTTGGAAATGTCTTGTTACAAAGGAGAGTGCTTTAAAAAAGAGGCTTCATGAAAGCCCCTGGGGCATCCTGGGGCTTGTTTCAGTCTGCACACTGAGAGCCCAGGACATGGCCCTGGGCGCGGAAGGGCAGCGGAAGCTGGAAACGCTGGGCTGTTCTGGGAAGCAAGGTGCTCAGAGAAAAGAAAGAAGCTAGAGGAACACGAGCCTCTCCTTCATGGAGCTAGATCTAGAGATCGCTACTGTGAGGCCTCTGGGAGGTGACGGGGTCATAAGGATGGAGCTCTCATAAATGGGATTAGTGCCCTTATAAAAGAGGCCTGAGAAACTCCCTTGCCCTTTCTGCCACGTGAGGATACAATGCAACCTGGTGAGCTCCCGGAAGAGGGCTCTCAACAGAATCTGACCATGTGGGCACCTTGATCTTGGACTTCCAGCTTCTAGAACCAGGAGCAATGAATTTCTGCTGTTTACAAGCCACCCAGTCTATGATACTTCATTATAGGGGGGAAATAGACGAAGATTGTTGGAAGGAGCATTTGTGAAGGCTGCCTACAGCGGATCCGTGCCCTGGGGCTGATGCAGTTTGTGATAGGGTTGGAAGGAGGGGCTGCTGGGCGTACAGCACAGAGGCCAAGCGACATGGAGGAAGGGAGTGGTTGGCCGATGCTTGGGACAGAATGCTCACCCCTTTTAAAGGACCCTCACTGTGTGTTGTGAGTCAATGGTGTGTGTGTGTGTGTGTGTGTGTGAGAGAGAGAGAGAGAGAGTGCGTTGGGAGGTAGCCACTAAAGATTCAGCTCCCTAGGCTCACCTCTGGCCCAGAGCACAAGGTCAAAGACAAGGCAACAAATTCCAGCTGCCACCTGCTGGTGCAGCTGAGGCTTCTAGTCAGGCACTCAGCCTGTAGTGGTAGAGCTGTTGAACAGAACGGGATTGCTACCATACCTAGAGAAGGGATCAATCTCGGCTTCGGAATTGAGGGAATTAACTGGTAACATTTCACCTAGGATTTGCCTTCCAGGTATGGAGGAGGAAACCCCATGAGCCAAGGCAACCCCATGAGCCAAGGCAGAGGAGAAACATTTGCGAGCCAGCTGGGGGACCCCTGATGACGGCACGGGCCATATAGCTTGAAATGGTGGAAGGAGACTGTGGAAGAGAAATCTGGGGTCCGATTGGCGAGGGCCTTGAATGATTGTGGGCCACCGAGTTTAGGCAGCGAGGAGTGATGGAAGAATTTTTATTTTTTTATTTTTATTTTTTTGTGATGGAAGATTTTTTAAAGAGAAGAAAGGGGAAATTACGTGTTTTAGAGACAAGACTCTAGAGGCGCGGAAGAGAGGGGTGGGGGAGGGGAGGGGTTTTGAAGCAGCAAGACCTTCTAGGAAGCTGCCCGCCCACGTCCCTGGAAGAGATAACAGGGACCTGAGCCAGCAGTATAGGGGATCTGAAGATCCCAGATCTGCTCAATCTGGTGTGGGAAAGATGAGAAAACGTATCAATACAATGTCAGACACAGTCTGCGAAGACTATGGCAAGGCAAGGCATAGACAAGCCCCTCACTGTGCGTGGTGACCAGCAATGTCAAAGGAGATGGACTGTGAACTGGCTGGAGATTGGGGGAACTGCAAGGATCTGCCCTGTGTAGCTGCTGTATGGGGTGGGAGTAGGGAATTTTGGGGAGGCTAGCTTACAAAGAGCTTGGACCCCCACACCGCAGGCTTAAGGAAGGCAAGTAGGAGCCACTGAAGATCAGGGTTGAAACACAGGTCACCAAGCCAGGCTGGGGCAGAAGATACAGACTGGAGATCATTTCAAGCAAACACTGGTTTAGAATAGCTGAAAAACTCACAGATTTCTTTTCCCTGTGGTCTGTTCTTCAATTCTATTTTATGTGGCAATCGATTTAACTGGTACTTTTCTCCCAGTCTAGGTCATTATTAAGCATATGGATTTTTCCAGTATGAAATTAATCTACTCTGTAGAGTAAATTGCTTGAGAAGAACTACCTTCAAGCTTGTTTTCTGCCTTGGCCGTCCCCACCCCTGGAGGGTTTCTGGATGTGTTGAATTCCACCATGGACTAAGTCCCAGTTGGACCACAGAACCAAGTCTGAGGCGGGAACCTTCCTGCAGGAGGTACACCCAGTGCTGCTCCAACTTGGGTCTCAACTCTCTCTGGGCTGCTCAGAGGGCAAAGGCTTCTGCTGGGGACAAATGGAGGGGAAGCAGACAAGTGAGAGAGAACAGAATGAGACTCCTTTCCAGCTTGTCCTGAAGTGATGGTGGTATACTTAGGAGAAGACAATTTTTCTAGGCAATAGGAAATTCAAATTCCCTGAAAGAGAAAAACTCTGGCATTGATTTAGCAAATTTCAAGTGGCCTCCACATTCCACAGGAATAATCTAGAATGTGTGAACTGGTTTCTTCAGTATCACAGGTTGCGTTCTCTGGTAGGAAGGCTTCACTTGGCAATACTATGTTCAAAGAGAAATGAGTTCATCTCCAGGTTCCATGTCTCAGGTTTGTAAAAAAGAATAAAATTAAGATAGAATTTGAACTTTCAAAAACATTGAAATTGCTGGCTCAGCTCAGATGGGTCTTTCTTAACATACTGCTCTCTACTCACCATTTCATTGCTGAGGAACTCACGCTAACTGTCTACAGCCTTTGGATTTGGTTAGAACTCTCTTTGATCTTTAAGAATCTCCATATGGATCAGTCTCTTCCATTTTTGTCTCCCACTCCTGTAAACTTCTATCATATATTCTACCCCATCCTGTAAACTTACTGATCCCCCTGGACACCAGACCCCACACTTACTTCTATTTTTGCATTTTATTTTGCATTCTTATTTATACAGTTTTCCCTAAACACCTCCCTCTTTCTCTACCTGCCCAAATACATCAAGATTCAGATTTGCACCCAGCCCTCCCACAGCTGACCATACTGGTGGCTTCCCCAAATTCATGTTTCCCTTCTCCCTGGCAAAGAAGACCTGAGACCTGTTTAGGTGTCCAGCTGTCCCCCACTCAGAGGATGGTGACCTGCCCCAGGCTCAAGGTAAGTTCTAACCAGCTAAAACAATCACTGTGGTCTCTTCCCCTCGACCATGACTAGTTGGGTGAACTATGAGTTGTAGGGGAAGAGGTCTGCCCAGACACATCTGAAGTTTTCCTCATCTGAAGAAGCTGTCCCCTTTCTTTCACTAATGGGCATTGCCATGTTTGGATGCTTCAACTGGACGCCATCTTGCACTCAGGTGGGAAACTACCAATTACACTGAGAATGGTTGAGTGGAAAGATGGAAATCTCCTGTATTGAGATTCTGACCCCCTGCTCTATCTCTGTACTTACTACTGGATGAGATAATGCATTTCCTTACTGTTTAAGCCTCCATGAGTTGGAGTTTTTGGGCAATGACAGCCAACAGCTTCCTAAGTGGCTGAGGCATTCTTAACCTGAGGGACACATTCCCAGGGGGCCCGTGGATAGAATTCAAGGGCCCATGAAAATTGTGCACTTTAGTATTTCTTTCAATTAGGAATGTAGGCAACAAGCCTCAGCAATATTCGTAGAACCTGCAGCTCGGTCCTAATAGAAATCATGGATATATTCATACTACATTTTGGTTGTTGGAGATGTCTTAAACTGGGCTCCATAATGGTTTTCTTGAGCCTGAAGCACCTTTGCTTTTGTGGGCACCTTGGTCCATGAAAATTGTCTTTGGCTACCGCATTAGTATAAAGACAATTGTATAAGTATATATTAGAACATTTTTTCAGCCTAAAATTTATATTTTCTTTGGACTTCAAAAAATGAAAGCATTTTCTCATATATCATTAATGCTCACCACCACTTCAAAATTTTGGTAGTTATTAGACCTATTGCTAGAGCCTGAATTAATTAACTAAGAAGCACATATTAATTGTGTTACAAATTTGTTTTTTAAAACTATTTTTAATAGATTTTATTTATTTACTTTAGAGAGAGTGTGAGCTCATAAGCATGGGGGAGGGGTAGAGGGAGAGGGAGAAGCAGGTTCCCTCCAAGCAGGGGGTCTCCTGATGTGGTGCTCAGTCCCAGGACCCCAGGATCATGACCTAAGCTGAAGGCAGACGCTTAGCCAACTGAGCCACCCACGTGCTCCAATTTTAAAAACTTTTTTTTTTTATGATTTTATTTATTCTTCAGAGAGAGAGGGAGAGAGAGCGAGCACAGGCAGACAGAATGGCAGGCAGAGGCTGAGGGAGAAGCAGGCTCCCTGCTGAGCAAGGAGCCCGATGTGGGACTCAATCCCAGGACGCCCGGATCATGACCTGAGCGGAAGGCAGCTGCTTAACCAACTGAGCCACCCAGGCATCCCTTAAAAACTATTTTGATAGTTTTATTTCAACCAAATTGATATACAATACATAATTATATATATATATATATATATATATATATATATATATATGATTATATTCTGCCTTTAAAGTACTATTCTAAAAAACTTATACTTAGAATAATACTTCAAGTATTATTCTAACAAAACAAAATAAAACCCTATTTGGTGAGGGGTCCACAGGCTTAACCAGACTGCTAAAGTGTCCATGGCACAAGATTGGTAAAGAATGACTATGACGGCATTCCCCATGACTCAAGGTGGCTTTGGCTTTTTTCCCATCAAGACACATATAGCAGCGCCAATCATTTTAGGAAATGATTCTATACAGGGCAGGATATTAAAGTATTTGGTCTCCCCATGAGAGATGCCTTCATGTTTTATTGTTTCTGTAAATTAGAGCTGCTCCTATAATCTCTTTGAGGGCAATTTGCCATCCATTTCCTTGTTGTACCCAATAGTACTGGTACAGCCCTAGTCATACAACAGATGCTCAGTCAACGTTTGCTGGCTTGCCCTTGTCTCTAAGAAAGCCATGGTGTGGAAGGGTCTGGCTGTCTTTTGTAATATCAATCAGCAAAATCAGCAAAGCCCACAAACAATTCTAGTTTTCCCTAATTGGAGCTGCAGGCTCAAAGCCCTTACGAATTTTCCCAGAGCTAAATGACTTACAGTTGAACAAAAGTCCAGTGTTTAAGATTATATAGTATATGTGCTGCCGAAGGGAGCACACTTTGTTTAAGATTATAGATATAGAAACAGGAGGATGTGAAAAAAAAGTAAAGCAAAACAAAAACTTATTTCAGGGAGGCGGGGAGAAAGAGGTTTTCCTTAGAGCCTAAACCAACATCCCCTTGTCATACTGGTGTGGGTGGGGATTTAGGGCCCTCCAGGCCAAGTCCAGAGTCCAGCTTCACATACTATCAAAGGCCAGGTTCCACTTAGAAAAGTAGAGCATGGGACCCTAGGAATTCCAGGAAATAAAAGAGTGAAAGAGAAGCTCTCATTGCCTGTCTTCCATTTATGGACAGCACAGGTCCCAGGGAGAGGGCCGCACACCTTGGACTTGGACACACTATCCTCACATTTCATCCTCACCTCTGCCCTGCACAGCGGGCATCATAGTCCCCACTTTGCAGGTACAGGAAACAGACCGGAGAGGTTGAGAGGTACAGACCTCCTAAGACTAAATGCCTGTGTCTTCCGTGTGTATCTCCTAAGAGATCTGTGCTCCATACACTCCTATGTAAGAACGGTACAATCAGTACAGTGTTAACTCAGAAAGGTTAGCATTGATGACATGCTATTATGTAATATACGGCTCAAGTTCCAATCTCCCCGGTCATCTTAATAATGTCCTTTGTATCTTTTCTTTTTCTTGAGCCAGGATCCAGTCAATGGTCACACATAGCATTTTGTTGTCACATCTCCCTTCTTTAATCTAGAACAGTTACCCAGACTTCTTATATTTATTATTATTATTGCCCTTCATAAAAATGACACTTTTAAAAATTCCAACCAAGCCAGCTATACTGTGGAATATCCTTCAATTTGGATTTGCCTGTTTCCTTGTGATAGACAAAAGATACACTAGTTTTGGCAGGGATATGGATACCATGTTCTTGATTAATTGGTATTATTGTCTTTAGATCCTTTAAAGTGTAAGGGGGCCATGGAATCCATGTTCTTGGGGGCATCTGGTTTATAAAGCTTTTTAAAAAATTTTTCATTTTATTTATTTATTTGACAGACAGAGATCACAAATAGGGAGAGAGGCAGGCAGAGAGAGAGGGGGAAACAGGATCCTCATGGAGCAGAGCGGCCGATGCAGGGCTCGATCCCAGGACCCGGAGACCATGACCCCAGCCGAAGGCTCAACCCACTGAGCCACCCAGGCGCCCCAAGGCGGGGGGGGGGGGGCATCTGGTTTATAAGTGAGTTTCCCAGTTACATGCCAATTTCAAAGCCATTGTTATCTTTGTGTATCTTGCCCCACTTAATGAAGCTCCTAGTGTCAAGACAGGCCTTCACTTCTCCAGGCCCTGGACCCTCCCACCCAACCCAGACAGTGTCTGAAACTGGGGTCCAGGGGCCGAGCTGAAGCAGTGCTGGCAGGATATCACACAGGTGACAGCAGCAAGGGGCTGACAAGTGGCCCACTGTTGCCATGACCTCCCTTGCAAGTTTCCCGGGGGTAGGGGGGGATTCCGCACAGGTTCAGTTCATAACATGACGGGCTCTCTGGCTCTGTCTTCTTTCTGCCTGGTGCCTCCCAGATCCAGCCCTAAAAAGCTGAATAGGGAAGGGAACAAGGTCAGGCACCGGTTATGGTGGTCATGGAGGTGCAGGATAAACGTTCTGAGAAAGTCAAGACTGAGTATGTAGAAACAACCAGAAACCTGTAGACGGGAAAGAGTGTCAGCGATGATTGACTAGCTGTTTTCAGATCACTGCCGCGAGCCCATACAAACGGTGAGAATGAATTCAGTCGCTCAGACTTGACTATTTTGCCTACCAACATTTCAAAGATTTAGGCAAAATGGCAAAGGAGCTCTTTTTATTTATTTATTTTTTGGTGTCTTCACGTCTCCATTTTCTGGTCCCTCACAGTTGTCCTCCTTCAGACTCCAAGGGCTCAATACTCCTGTCAGTTTCTTTGTTCCTGCTAAAGTGTAATGGACTAACAACACCTTAGAAGGTTATTTCTTTGTCTATTGTCGTTTTGCCAGAGGGAGCAGAGGGCCCTTAAAGTTTCTTCATCAGGTGAGCCAGGGAGCCAGCGGCGCGGAGGGCCTGAGCATGCGCAGGTGAAGCGGGTTAAGGTGGGAGAAGCGGGGAGCGGAAGCAGAGCAGCAGGGAAACCCGGAAACAAGGGGCTGGGCAGGCCTGGGCCACTGAGTGCTCCCTGAGGGTCGTCCACGCGGTGGTGGAGCCTCGGTAAAGACAGTGAGCGTGGGGAGTGGACTGTGAAACGTGAGAGTCAAGGGGGATGCTGGGTCCAGTCAGTTTTACCTGAAGTCGCTTGGAGGGGGTCTTCTAGGCCTTCTCCCAACGTCCAAGGGGTCTACCGATGAGGAAACGTGTCGGTGTGAACTGCCTTCCGCCTTGAACCTGAAGCCAGCAACAGGTAAGAGCCACCGGAACCTGAACTAGCTGGGGCCGGCGGAAGCTGAAGGGTCAGGGCAGGAGCCAGACGTTCCAAGCAAAAGGAGTGGGTTCTTGGGAATCTAACACTTAGTTCCTGACAGTTCAGGGGAACAGGATTAGTTAGGCCCCAAGCCTTGGTTTTGTCAGCTCACGGACATTTGTGTGTGGGCATTGATATGTATGTAATTTTTAAATTAAAATTCAAGTAATTAACATAAAATGTATTATTTTTAAGGGGTGTATGTATTTTAAAAATATATATATATTTTATTTACTTGAGAGAGAGAGACAGACAAGCAGGGGGAAGGGCAGAAAGAGAAGCAGACTCCCCACTGAGCAGGGAGCTCTACTCTGGGCTGGATCCCAGGACTCCTGGGTCATGACCTGAGCCCAAGGCCAACGCTTAACCGACTGGGCCACCCAGGCACCCCTGTATATATGTGTTTGTTAATAAAATTCTGCCAGAACTTATTAATATATTTGTTCAAATTAATATATTTGTTCAATAATATTTATTCATGCCTATTACAGTAAAGCCTTTTAGGGAAATAGAGGGGCAAATATACAGGTACACAGGAAAGAATTCATATGAAAGGGGAAAACGTGGCATAGAAAGTGAAGTAAATGTCTTGCCTGGGGTTATCAAATTTACTTCTGCCAGTTAACCCGTAAAGCACTTAGGTGTTTATTGTTTTTTTCAAGATGAACCTTTCTTGGTACAAAGAACTATGGGAGAATATTAGAGAAATGTAACTGCATCTGTGACCTGAATTTGCAATCTAGTGTGAGTTGCAGAAATAGCGTGTGTGAAACAATTGGCCAATGAGATAAAATAATGAATAATTAGTTATTAAACTGTGTGGTCTAAAAAAATAAGGGTTTTAGCAGAGAGGACAAATAGGCTTTAGTATAGACATCCTTACCATGTTTGCTCATGCACCACCGGTTGTCTTGTTTTTAAAGATTTTATTTATTTATTTGACAGACAGAGATCATAAGTAGGCAGAGAGACCCACAGAGAGAGAGGAAGGGAAGCAGGCTATCTGCTGAGCAGAGAGCCTGATGCAGGGCTCAATCCCAGGATCCTGAGATCATGACCTAAGCTGAAAGCAGAGGCTTTAACCCACTGAGCCACCCAGGCACCCCTTGTTTTTGTTTCTTTGAGGAGGGTAAATATCTTTTAAATTCTAGAAAATGCAGAGAATGTCATAAGCACCTGTGTTCCCATTTCACAGAATTTAAAAAATGCTGGAATTTTTCTCTTTTGTTTCAGACTTTTTTGGTTTAAGATTGACTTATTTATTAGAGAGAGAGGGTGGAGGGACCAGGATCAGAGGGAGAGAGAATCTTTTTTTAAGTTTTTATTTATTTAATTCTTTTCAAGGGAGAGAGAGAGAGGGAGAGTGCACATGAGCCTGCACATGTGTGAGCACAACCTAGCGGGAGGGGAGGTGGTGGGTGGGATGAGGCAGAGGAAGAAGTAAATAGAGCAGGGAGCCCGATGCAAGGCAGAGCTCGATCCCAGGACCCTGAGATCATGACCTGAGCGAAAACCAAGAGTCAGACGCTTAACTGACTGAGCCACCCAGGTGCCCCTGTTTCAGACATCGTTTTACATAAAATGAAGAAAATTCCTTAGAGTAGACACTCCTCATCCTCTCCCCTGAAGGCTTCTTTTGTTCAGCACTGTACTTGTGGGATTTATCAATGGCTCATGTCATTTGTTCATTTTCAGTGCTGAACAATGTTGTCTTGTGCAAAGGGAACCACTTTATTCATCCTACTATTGATGGCCATGTGAGTTATTTTCATTTTTTGGCTACTGCAAATAATCCTACTATGAACATTCTTATATATCTTCTCGGTGACCAAGTGCGCTAATTTTTCTGGCATGTATACCTTGGAGTGAAAATGCTGTGTCACAGTATATCTGTCTGTTTGGCTTTAGTAGCTATTGCCAAACAATTTTCTAAAGTGGTTGTACCTGTTGTTCCATATATGTCCCTAATATGCACTATTTTACATCTTTTTAAACTAGCCTTTTGGTGAGTATAGTAACATCTCATTTGTGTTTCCCTGATGACTGATGAGGTTAATCTCCTTTTCACATATTTTCAGGTATTTCCTCTTTTCGTGAATTGTTTGTTCAAGTGTTTTGCCCATTTTTCTATTGTGTTGTCAGTTTTTTGTTATTGATTTGTAGGTCTTTATATAGCTTGGATACAAGCTTTTGTTATATGTGTTACAAATAATTTTTCCCCTCTTGGTGGTTTTTTTCTTAATGGTGTCTGATGAACCGACATTCTTACTCTTAGGTTGTCCATTTGTCAATCTTTTTTAAAAAAAAATTTTATAGTTAGTGCTTTACAATTCCTGATTTAGAAATCTTTGCCTACCCCCCAGGATAATAAATAGAGATAATAAATAAAGAGAATAATAAAGTTATTCTCTTATATTAGCAAATGGAATCTTTATTGTTTTACCTTTCAAATTTAGGTCTACAATCCACTTAGAATTGATTTTTGAATATGGTATGACACAGGGATCAAGTTTTGCTTTTTTCCATGTTAATATCTCACTGACCTAACAGCATTATTGAAATGACCATTCTTTCCCTAATCTTCAGTGCCATCCCTGTCACAATTCGATGTCACTCAAGTGTGCATTTGTTTCTGGATTCTCTCCCTTCTGTGCCTTTGGTGTGTCTGTTCCTGGAGTTTGAGTTCAACTTCCAGATTTGTTCCATCAAGGGCTGAGGAAGCTGGGGTCTTCGTTCACCAACTCCTGTTACTCACTAGTACAGGGTTGTTCCTGGAGACATTAACTCCCCAGTACCCCTGCCCTGCTCCATACACAAGCCAAGAACAGTTCTACAACCAGGAGAAGCTCACCATCTACTTCCCTCCTGACACACTTTTTGGCAGCATATAGTTCGTTGTGGCTGTGGGACTGAGAGCTCCAGTTTGGGGTTGGCTGCTGCTCAGAGGCTATCTTCAGTTCCTAGAAGATGCCTACTATTATTTACTACTTGAGATTGCCCAACACAACCACCTGATTTTTCACAGTGAGGAAAAGGCTTTAGCATGATGGGCACCGCAGTTTTATGAAACAGCATAATCATGCACACAGAATCATATTTATTCTGCCACCTTTGTCCTATTCTGTTCAAGTCACAGGTCCCACATTTACAGGGAAGGCATCCCACGGGATTGGGAATCATGGGGGCTGCTTTAGAAGTCTGTCTGCCATAGCAGGTATGGGAACTATCTACCAAGCTGAAGGTGACCCTCAAAGTGTGCCAAATAGATATTGGCAAGACACTGCCAGGCCCTCCCAAATATCTCTGTCCTAAATCTCTCCTGAATTTCAGACTGATGTATATACATTGGGCTACTTAATATTTCCTCTTGCATGGCTAATAGGCATCTTGTCTTTAACATGTCCCAAGATAAACTTCTACTCTTCCACACCACTGGTAACAAATAGGAAAAACCTGTGTTTTTCCAACTACAAAAATCCTGGAGTTGTTCTCATTCTTCTCTTTCTGTTATAACTCTCTTGGTTCTCTCCTTAAGCTATATGTAGTACCTGATCACTTTTACTACTTCTGCAGCTTTCAACCTGGTCCAAGCCACCATTATCTCTGGTCTGTTTCCAGACTTTGACCTCAGCCGCTAGAGAGATCCCATTTCAATATAAGTTAGAACATGGCAGTTCACAAGTCAAAAATCTTCCAGTGATTGCCCAAGTTCCCCAGAGTACAGGTCAAAGACCCATCATGCCTACAAGTGCTACATGGCTCCTAACCCAAAACTGCCTGACCCATTCCCCACCATTCTCTTCTCTTCAGTCTTCTCCAGCAGCACTGGCTGCCGTGCTATTCCTTGATTGTGTTGAGCACATTCCTTCCTCAGGAGTTTTGCACTTGCAGTTCCCTCTACTAGAATACTCCTCACCCTCATATAAACATATGGTTTACTCCCTCAGCTCCATCTGGTCTATGCTTAAATGGCCCCCTTACGAGTGAGGCCTTCCCTTTTCACTTGACATAAAACAACACCATGTCTTGCTTATTCCATTTCATTTCCATCCATGGCAGTTTTCACACAGAGTGACATATTGTGTCACATTCTCTCATTTATTTATTATTTCTTATCTCCCACTAAAATGTAGGTCCCATTGGTTAAGAAATTTGTCTTTTTTATTCTCTGGTGTGTCCTCTAGATATAGCCTAGAACAATGCTTCACATGTGGGAGATGCTCAATAAATGACTGTTGAAGGAAAGAATGCTGTGCCCCAGAAGAGACCGTAGAGGTCTGGTCTCAATTCAGAGAAGACATGAGGCTGCTCCACATTTAGTGAGTGGTAGCTCTGGGGCAAGAACCGAAGTCTACCTTTTTCTGGTTTGTTCTTCCCATTCCACTACTTTCTACTTTGATGGAAGCTCAACACTGATAACTGATAATTAAGTAAAATAATAGAGAATAGTTCCAAACATATTCCTAAAGCTTTTGCCAAATAAAACTCTGCTGTTCTTTTAATCTATTAACTTAGCGTCCAAAGCAAATGTCAATGGTGAGCAGAAGGGGGTGAGGCACGTTATAACTGCTTTATACATAGAGTTCTACTTACTGACCAAGTGAGTCATTGTCCTGCCCAGGGAACAATGGTCTAAGTTGTCTGCAAAGATAAATGACTCTGGTAAAGAGCTCAGTTTGCTCCTTTGATGAATAGGGCAAGGGAAGGATCCACTCAGTGCCCCCTTTCACTCTGTTCTGTACCTGAGTGGTGGCTTCATGAGCCACTGTTAACAAACCCAGTGTCTACCTTACAAAGCTCAGAAAGGATATAATTTGGGATTTTTTTTTTTATCCTCTAGGATATAATTTGGGATTTTTTTCAGAGAAGATGCCTCTCTCATCTCTCTCCTACCTCTTCATTTGTCCCATCCGTCTCCATTTTGGGGAGCAAACATTGTTGCTGAAACAACTAGATTAAGGTAAAACAACTTCCTAGGTCCCCTGGTCCTTTTTTCCCTCACCTTTTTCCACGTGCCGTCCTTTCTCTGTGCTCTATTCAAATACCTCCTCTGCAATGGCTGGACATGGACCTAGGATGTGAACTCAAAAAGAATGGAATCATTTCATTTGCATATTTCCATAATTTCTGCAGCAACATGATGGATGGGAGCGGTGGAGGGGTTTTAGATGTCAAATTTGCAGAGGCTATATCAGAAAGGTGTCTCTTTGCTAAATTAAAACAATTCATTACAAACAGAATGATGTATATATGTGTAAATTAACTCTTAATATTCACTCTGGGAGTCATGGATAGCATGTGAAGGAAAGCAATCAGGAAGCCACTATCTGGAAGCGGTTATATAAGCATTATAAATATTGTCATAGAAATCTATTCCACATGGTGTGTCAGTTAGCATAAGTGATGTAAGAAAGACTTTGCTAGTAACTAAATGAGTAACCTTCCAGCTATGAGCTTAGATAAAAAACTGTATTAGGTCTCTTTATCCTTGCATGGGAATAGTGTACATTTCCAGGAAGCCCATGAGCCTCACACATTGAGATAGCACTCCTGGTCCAGAAATAATCCATCTTGTCCTGCCTTCTTGCATTGCAAGGGGGCGTGGGGAGGTGGGCAGGCTCTGCTGCATGATCCTACCAGAAGCCCAACTTAGCTGCTGTCACAGTGTTGGTCTGTCTGCCTCCTTCCCTTGCAAAATGCCCGTCAGTAACTGAGTGTGGGGACTTGGCCAAGATTAAAGGAAGGGTTCGATGATGGGGTTTGTGTCTGCTTGCTAATGAAGGTTTGCATGTATGGCAGAAATTGGCCTAAGACTAGCTTTCATCATAATAACCTGCCTAGGGGTAGGTGGTAGAAGAAAGGGATATAGAGATTCAGCCTTCCTCTCACCCCAGGTATTTACCAGTATTTACCACAGGAAATGAATAATAACTGAATGGTTAAATTGGCTTAGGTCAATTTGCAGCCCACATCTTCAGCCACATTTTACAATTGTTCTTGATGAAGATAAAAAGTAAATAGGTCTTAGTGGCTAATGGAGGATGACAAGAGGTAAGATTTTCTCTCAGACTTGTCCATTGGTCTACTTAAGGATCCTAACTTTCAGACTTATTGGTGCATTTTATTTCCTTTATGTGGGAATATGGTAGACACAGAATGGTAGGACTTATTTGAGTCTTCCAAGGTAATAACTATTATTGAATAAAGGAGGATTCTCTCAATGAGTCAGGCCTAGGGCAAAGAATCAAAATATTATATTCAGATGTCATTTTTGGCATAGAGGCCATTGGTACCTGAGGCCAGGATGGGGATACAGAGGAAGATAATTAGATGAGTTTTCAAACTACAGCAATATCACAGAAAGTGGCCCTCCCAACCAAAGCACCCCCTGACTAGTGTAGCTGAGGATCCTTCCACACAAATGGTTTGGGGTGATGAAGGGTGATGCCCAGAAGATAAGTAAAGACCCTTTAGGAAAGATCAGGTTTCTAAGGGCCAGATACTGGAGGGTACTCTTGATTATGGGCCTAGGAAGGTGATGACTGCACAGAAGGATCGATATGTTTTTACAGATCCAGATGACTGGAAAACACAGATATTATCTTTGCCCTTATTTTATTGGGGGAGGGGCCTTCCTCAAAACGCACACTCAGAGTCTAGTGGGACCTGTGCCCTGGCAATTGTGCCTTCTGGCCTGATAAGTGTATGAAAGGCGAGGTAGCTAGAGGAAGACTTTGTTTTTCTCTTTTTCAGCTTGAAACATTTGAGGGCAGAAGAGTTGGCATAAAGCAAACATAATTACATGTTAACTTCAAAGATGGAAAATACCATGTACATTAAATTCTATAACCTGCCAGGAAGGAAATTATTCACGTTGACCTAATTTTATTTCTGATCTACCTACCATTATTTAGAGTAAAAATGTTGGTGGTTGACTTTATAATTCAGTGCTTTTATTGGAAAATAATTTTTAAAATGACAATATACTGTAGAAGAGAATATGCCTCTCCCAATTACACATTTTACAAGTAATTATGGATAGTGGGTGACCACTTAGTAGAGAATTTTAGATCTTTTTAAAAATAAAAACTATAAAATCTGTCATTTTGTCTTTATTTATTGATCATTTACTTTATTATTATTAATTTATCATTATTAAACATTGTTTCTCTACCTTGTTTTTATGCATTAACTCAACCTAGTTTGTGTTTGAATTTCTGCTTGGATACTACAACGTTATTTCATAAAAATGTTCTGGTTCATTTTGTTTCAGGTACTACGGAAGATACTAAAAAGTAGAGATCAAAGGAATTTTAGTAATCATTCAATCCTTTCATGCTAATTTTGATTTATTTCATTATTATTATTTTTAAGTAGGCTCCATGCTTGAAGCCAAGCCCCAGAGGGCTTGAACTCGAAACCCTGAGGTCAAGAGTCATATACTCTACTGACTGAGCCAGCCTAGCACCCCCAGGCCCCTCACTTTAAAGAAGAAGCTGGTGTCAAGAAAAATGATACCACTTATCCAAGATTGTATATCTGGATCACTGGCAAAGATACACTTAGAAACCAAATCTCATGACTCCTGGGCCAGGGCTCCTTTCCCTGCACTATACTGTCCCTACTTTCCTTGGCCACTCCATACTTTTAAATTCTGACTCTTCCCCATTGAGTGAATATAGATCTTTATTTGTTTATTTGTTTTTTGTATCAGGATGGAATTTTTCTAGTCTTTAACCCTTGCCTTTTTTCCCTCTCCACATGCCTTTTCCCCCTCCACATGGAATCTTTGGGAGGAATTAAAAGATTTCAGGGACAGGGGAGAGTAATACCTAATAAAATTCATGGCAGGGAGATAGGCAATACAAGCAGGACTCGTTTCTCTTTTGGATGCTGCACTTTGAGGAGTCTGAAAGATACAAAGCTTTTAAGATCAGGTATAGCCTCCCAGGTTGGAAGCTGCAATGCTTAGGTGGGATCTTGAGGACAAAGCAGAGAATCATAACTGCAATGTAACAATAAACACAGGAACTAGCGAGAAAGGGAATTGGCTATGTATCCAAGGAGGACCTTATGTGGACTGATAGAAGGCGTGGCACCATTCCTTAGAGTCTACATATTTGAGTGATTGGTTATTGATAGGAATCTCTTTTTTGGTAATGGGTTCTATGTGTACAGCTATGGGCGTGTTTAAGAGTCACATTAAATATTTGGGCATATTGGTAAGTTTGGGTTTTAATATTACCACTCTGCTGTTTGGAATCCTGTCCCACCCCAGCTAATCTGGGCATTCCTAAAACATATCTCTCTCTCTCTTTTTTTTATATTATTAATTAATTAATTATTTTTAAAAATTAAATTTGTGTTTGTGTATTCCAAAATTCACTGTTTATGCACCACACTCAGTGCTCCATGCAATACGTGCCTTCCTTAATACCCACCACCAGGCTCACCCAACTCTTCATCCCTCGCCCCAACCCTCAGTTTGTTTCTCAGAGTCCACAGTCTCTCCTGGTTTGTCTCCCCCTCCAATTTCCCCCAACTCACTTCTCTCCATCTCCCAATGTCTTCCGTGTTATTCCTTATGCTCCACAAGTAAGTGAAACCATATGATTATTCACTCTCTCTGCTTGACTTATTTCACTCTGCATAATCTCCTCCAGTCCCATCCTGTTGATAAAAAAGTTGGGTATTCATCCTTTCTGATGGAGACATAATAGTCCTTTGTATATATGGACCATATCTTCTTTATCCATTCATTTGTTGAAGGGCATCTTGGTTCTTTCCACAGTTTGGAGACTATGGCCATTGCTGCTATGAACATTGGGGTACAGATGGCCCTTCTTTTCACTACATTTGTATCTTTGGGGTAAATACCTGGTAGTGCAACTTCAGGGTCATAGCATACCTCTATTTTTAATTTCTTAAGGAATCTCCACACTATTTTCTGAAGTGGCTGCACCAACTTGCATTCCCACCAGCAGTGTAAGAGGGCTCCTTTTTCTCCACATCCTCTCCAACACTTGTTGTTTACTGTCTTGTTGATTTTGGCCATTGTAACTGGTGTAAGGTGGTATCTCAATGTGTTTTTTTTTTTTTTTTCAATGTGGTTTTGATTTGAATCTCCCTGATGGCTAATGATGAACATTTTTTCATGTGTCTGTTAGCCATTTGTATGTTTTCTTTGGAGAAGTGTCTGTTTATGTCTTCTGCCCATTTTTTGACATGATTATCTGTTTTGTGTGTGTTGAGTTTGAGGAGTTCTTTATAGATCTTGGATATCAGCCCTTTTTCTGCAGTGTCATTTGCGAATATCTTCTCCCATTCTGTGGGTTGCTTCTTTGATTTGTTGACAGTTTTCTTTGCTGTGCAGAAACTTTTTGATCTTGATGAAGTCCTAAAAGTTCATTTTCACTTTTGTTTCCTTTGTCTTTGGGGACATGTCTTGAAAGAAGTTGCTGTGGCCGATGTCGACGAGGTTACTGCCTAGGTTTTCCTCTAGGATTTTGATAGATTCCTGACTCACGTTGAGGTCTTTTATCCATTTTGAGTTTATCTTTGTGTATGGTGTAAGAGAATGGTTGAGTTTCATTCTTCTGTACATAGCTGTTTATTGAAGAGACTGTCTTTTTTCCACTGTATATTTTTTCCTGCTTTGTCGAAGATTATTTGACCATGGAGTTGAGGGTCCATATCTGGGCTCTCTACTCTGTTCCACTGGTCTGTGTGTCTGTTTTTGTGCCAGTAGTACCATGCTGTCTTGGTGATGACAGCTTTGTAGTAAAGCTTGAAATCAGGCAATGTGATGCCCCCAGCTTTGTTTTTCTTTTTCAACATTTTTTTTTAGCAATTTGGGGTCTCTTCTGGTTCTATACAAATTTTAGCATTATTTGTTCCAGCTCTTTGAAAAATCCCTGTGGAATTTTGATTGGGATGGCATTGAAAGTATAGATTGCTCTAGGCAGTATAGACATTTTAACAATGTTTATTCTTCTGATCCATGAGCATGGAATGCTCTTCCATCTTTCTAAAACATCTCTTATTATTGATGTGTCAAGGTGTCCCATAGAGCATCTGCTTAATAAGGGTTCAGAGAATTGTACAGTATGCATAATTTGGAGTGATAACTTCATTCCTTTTTTCTACTTCTGCCAGTTGACTTCTAGACCATTTCCCCTTATGTGAGCATAATGTAGTATAAAGGTTGTAGATTGGCATTAGGTCCAAATTATAATCTCAACTCATTATTTCCTAGTTGAGGACAGAGTTTCTTTAACTGCACAGGTATTAATTTTCTCATTTCTGAAATGACAATAATAATACATGCTTTGTTGAGTTGCTGTGAGAATTAAATAATATGGAAAACACACTTGGGACTGTGCTTGGCACACAAATGTCAACAAATGGTGACCTTTATTCTACTAGCACAGTGGAGGAGAGGAGGGAGGCAGATGCATGTCTAAGGGGAAAAGGGCAAGTGTTTGTTTACCCTTGGATGGAGGAGGTTTGAGAGTTGGTACAGATACCTGGTAGGAATAATGGGTTGCCTAAGAAGAAGGATGGTTGGAGAGAGGAAAAAGATGAGGTGGAGAAACCAGGCAAGATCCCTAGAACAGAAAGCAAGAAATGGCTTTGAGCAGTGGGAGGAGGTGTTTGGGTTTTTTTTTTTTTTTTAAAGATTATTTATTTGTTTATTTGACAGAGAGAGATCACAAGTAGGCAGACAGGCAGGCAGAGAGAGAGGGAGAAGCAGGCTCCCCGCTGAGCAGAGAGCCTGACATGGGGCTCTATCCCAGGACCCTGGGATCATGACCCAAGCCAAAGGCAGAGGCTTTAACCCACTGAGCCACCCAGGCGCCCCGATAGGAGGTGTTTCATAACCCCTCTCTACCAAAAGTGTGGTCCTTGGGCCAGTAGCATTGGCTTCACCTAGGAATTTGTTAGAAATGAGTTTGGCTACTCCCCAGAGCTTTTGAATCAGAATTTACATTTTACATGATCCTCAGGTGATTACTATGTCTGCTAAATCTGTTGATACTATTTTAATCAGCTAGGGGTTGAGCAGATTCATATCAACAGGAAGACCCCTGGGCTCTTGTTATCTCTGAATTTATCAGAAAGATTTCTCCACTAAATGGGTGGGGTCCAGGATCCAAGATGTGTCACTCTCTTGGTACTCTTATCTGGACAGGGAGTTTTCTAAGGCAGATAGGCTGGAGACTCTGAGGGATTCTTAGAACTTCTTGCCTGGGTCCAAAGTAATGGAGACAATGAGCAGTGGAGTGATTAACATCCTTTCTCTATTGAGGGAACAAAAAGGAGTTAGGGTTGTCCTTTAGACACATCTGGTAACTCAAGGATGTACCCTGACTGAGAGGCAACCTCTCAGTGACAGGTTGTGCTTGCTACTGGGCCACCTGCCCTTTCAGTTTCTGGTACCTTCCTTGCCTCTGAACCACAGGAGCACTTTTGTCTGGGCCCTGCATTTAGGGTCTTCATCACAGGTGTGGGAAAGAATGCTGGACTAATGTTCTATCACTTCTCTGTTACCAGTTCCTTGTTCCCTTATATGTAGAAAGGCTCCCAGTGTTTCCTAGTGCCCTGGCGACAAGACAAGGCATTCCGGTGGCTATTCCTACTGAACGGTACTCCTAAGTCAGCAGCCAAACAGGTGATGGAAGTGAGTGAAGTGGCTCGATATAACATAACAAAGTGTTGGGTCTGGGGCCAACAGGAGAGCACGTGCACCATCAAGAAAGAGCAGTCTCCACTCAGCCCTGCCAGTTGTCAGGGCCCACACCAGCCAGTCTTTTTTCCAAGAAATTCTAGAAGTCCAGACTGATGTTAAGTTTTGTGACTTTTAAAGGCTGACAGTGAATTCATTCTATTTAAAAAAAAAAAAAAGTTTTTTTTAAAATTTGTGTGTTGCTCACATAAAACACATCTGAGGGCTGGATGCAGCCCACAGGCTGCCAGTATGTGACCTCCTTTCTAAGTCTTTTAAAAGAGGAGAATTGAAATTTCCATCAGATTGGAAGTAGGCAAAGAAGACAGTGACTCTTGAATTGCTGCTTGCCCCAGCATGGCAGGCCCTGGTGACGGCTGCCCAAGGAAGGCAAAGAACGGACTTCAGTCCATTCTAGCAGGACACAGTTTGAACAAAATACTGCTTTCATATCTTCCCATTGCAACTAAATACAAAACCAAAAATACTTAATAAGTTACATATTCTGGGATAAAAAGAGCCTATCGTAATTAGGTGATTAATCACCATTAGCCTCTTATCATGTGCTGGTACATGAGTAATGTGAGTAATGTATGTTTAATGTATTGATTGCATCCAAGCTAGGATTCCTTGGAGGCCGTCCCCTGAAGGACACTGTGACCACAGAGGTCCACCTCAGGTTACTGCCTTTTGCAAAGTGATTATGGGGTGCACAGCCAGGTGTAATTTAAGCACATCTTCCTACAGGCAGTGGGTGCTTATGGCTGCCCAGCCCTAGCTGTATTGCTTTCAACTTTAATGGGCATCTTTATTGAAACAGAAACCTAATTCCGTTTAGGTTAATAATATGCCCACTCAATCTTCCTTTCCAGAACCAGCCTGATCTTTAAACTTTCTGAGGAGAAACTGGCAGTGATTCCTCATTGCAGGTGGCTATCTATCAGATAAAGCGCTCCTTTTGATTGCCTTTTTTCAGAGTGAAACTGCAGTAACTCTCTCTTATCTATGAATGCAGGGGGGCCCAAACCATGGTGGCGGGACCACAGGAGATGGCATATGTCTCCCACGTACACGAGCCTGAAGTTCAGGAATGGGATGAGCCTGTGTTCGGGTTCTGAACCAGCACCACAGCTATTCATTCCAACTGCTCTTTTAACCCAGGATCCCTCTGTGTGATTGATGGCCTTGGAAATAATTTATGGGAGCCTAAAGAGGGTTCTGGGAATGTGACAACCCAGATGCAATTTCCGTCTTTCTCCCAAACCCAAAATTTCTTCCGTGGGTGGCTGGGTGCCAGTGAGGCCTTCCGCTTTGGCACATTCCAAGCAGAGAGAACTGTGAGGTTCTTTCTATGAGTGGGCTGGGCAGGTCCTGGAGAATAGTGTCAAAGGCTGTAAAGAATGGAGGGCGGTTAAGTCCTGGGAAGACTTGGGTTGTTAGAGCTAAATTCAATAGGCCCAATGTAACTGCACTGGGCCTTCCTTTCCCTAAGAGGCCATGGAGGAGTTGAATGAGGCTGAGGCCTCTTCCCTTCACTTGGAGTAGTGAGGGGGGTTTCCTGCAGGTGCCTAACAGAGTGCTGGCAGTTTCTATAATTCAGCCAGTGGGAACTGAAATTTCTCCACCTTCCGCCATCTGTGAGTGTCCCACAACTTTGGACATATAAACCACCCTACCCCAAGGCCTAAAAAGCCCACGCAGGGCCAGGTGCCAGAGAAAGGGTTATCAGAAAAAACAAAACACATTCCCAGCAACATGAAGCTGGGAGAGGAGTGTCTGGTGGGGGAGGGGAGAGGACCGGAGCTTGAAGGACAAAATGGCAACTGTTGGTGGAAAGAGAGGGAGAAATAAAGAAGACTCCAAAGGTTTACAGAAGGGAGAAGTGAAAGAAAAAGGATTCTAAAGCTCTCATTTTATTGGAGAGAGGGAGCATCAGGAGGGGGCTGAAGTATTTCTGTGGAGAAACAATGCATACTTGTGAGGAAAATGGTATCTTGTTTTCAGGGAAAAAAAAAAAAAAGTTAAAGAGCTACATTTGAAGCAGTTAGGCTCCCAGGTCTTCTGTCTTGCCTTACACAGGGTGAGAGGCACTCTACTGCCTCATGACAGGAAATTCCCCGAGAGGTTGAACTGGAGGGGTTCTGGACTCAAGGACACCAGCTCACTGAGGCACGGATTCCACACGGAAAGTGGGCATTGGGAGGAGAATTAGCTACAGAAAGTTGGGATCCCTGAGCTCTGGTCTTCTTTTGTACCTCACCTCCCAGAATGTTAGTATTTATGCATATTCCTCCCATTATGGGAATTGGGGTTTCCTTTTTGGGGACCTGACCAACTTAGAAGACCTAAAGATACTGACAGAACCCCTCAGTGAAGCAGGCAGTGCTGGAAAGAAGCCCACCAATCAACAGATTCCACCCACATCCTCTGAATTCTGGTTCAGTTAGTGCACTGCTCTTTAATTTGAGAAGACAACCAAGGATTACCAGACAGTAAGAAAATCTAGCATGAAAGGCAGAGACCATAAAAATTATAAAGGAAAAGAAATTTGGAAATAAAGAAGAAAACTTAAAAGACCTCTCAATATCTCCAAAAAAAAAAGAGAAGATATCATATTGAAGAAACAAAAGAAGGTGGTGGACATCGGGGAGGGTATGTGCTATGGTGAGTGGTGTGAAATGTATAAGCCTGATGATTCACAGACCGTACCCCTGGGGCAAATAATATTTTATATGTTAATAAAAACAATTTTTAAAAAAAGGAATACTGAGAGAAGAGTTTAAAGAGATCTTGGGGATTAAAAACAGGATAGCCAAAAGGAACAATTCAAAGTTGAAAGAAGTGTTACCAAATTTAGCAAATAAAAATACAGGACTCGCAGTTTAATTTTAATTTCAGATAAGCGCAAAAAGGTGGTTAGTGTAACTATGTCCCATACAATACTTAGCTTGTCTGAAATTAACATTTACCTGGCTATCTTGTATTTTATCTAGTAACCCTACCTGGAAGACAAAGTTCACAAAATCTCCAAGAAAATATAACCAGAGAAAGAGAGAGAGATGGATACATAGGTAAAGTGAGAGAGAGAGAGGACAAAACACCAGGAGTTGTTGAAGAACTCTAATATTTGAGTGGTAAGGAGTTTCAAAAGGAGAACAGAGAAAAAAGAGAAAATACATTATCGAAGAAATTTCCCATGACTGACTGAAAGAGTCTACCCAGAGCCAAGCATAGAGGACAGAAAGTCCCTGGAAAAACACATCATTACAAACTTACATAGGACCAGTGACAAAACAGTGAAAGATCAAGCCATATACAGAGGATCGGGAGTGAGAATGGCAAAATTTTTCTGTGGAAAACAGGGGGGCAATGCCTTCTGGGTTCTCAGAGAAAATTGATTTTCAGTCTAGAATTCTACACCCAGCTAAACAGACCATCAGATCTGGAGGCAGAGTAAAAATTTTCCTAGAACCTTCAATATCTTAAGAACTTAATTTCCAAGTATCCTTCTCAGAAAGCTATCGGAGCATGTACTCCATCAAAATGTGAGAGTTAGGGGCATCTGGGTGGCTCAGTGGGTTAAAGCCGCTGCCTTCGGCTCGGGTCATGATCCCAGGGTCCTGGGATAGAGCCCCACATACAGCTCTCTGCTCTGCAGGGAGCCTGCTTCCTCCTCTCTCTCCCTCTCCCTCTCTCTCTCTCTGCCTGCCTTTCTGCCTACTTGTGATCTCTCTCTCTGTCGAATAAATAAATAAAATCTTTAAAAAAAAATGTGAGAGTTAATCAAGAAACAAGATAGGGGCCCCAGGAGAAAGAGGCAGGAAAACCCCGAGATGATAAAAAAGGGGAGACTTCAGGATGATAAGTCTACAGCATGCCCAGAGAACGATCACACCTTACTGGGACAGGACAGAAGGCTCCAGATGGGCTATTTGAAAAAGATAAATTTTATAGAATATATGATATTTGGAAGTAGTGAGATGAGATTTTAATTCTGCCAGAGAGCTTGAATGTGAATTAGTAATCTGGACATAAGAAAATTAAAGTCAGTAACTCATGAACTCTAGAAAAAAAACAAAAGTTGTACAAGAAAAAAATTCAATTATAGTTCATTTCGTGACTTGGGAATATAATTTACATAGTCATAATTGTATAAATGCATATTAACAAAATTATGATATAACTACATGGTATGGAGAAGAGTCTGTGCTTGTTTGTGTGAGCATGGCAGGGGTGTGTAAGTGTAGAGTTTGTGAGCATAAAGAAGCCAAATCCTATAATGTCTTAGGAGTCTTCACATGATAATCAAAAACTGAAATAACAAGAAATAGCTATAGAGGCCTGCCATTTAGAAATAGAAAAGCAAATACCAGAAGGAACAGATATAAAAGTTGTAAGTGTTGTCTTCTAGATAGTGAGAATTGATAGGTGATAGGCAAAGTTGTGAACTACTATTTTGAATTTTAAGTGTTATAAAACTATTTAGCTCTTTAAAATTCTTGACCTTCATAAAAATAAAGGTAAAGTTTTAAAAACGTGACAAATTTTATTTTACCTAGAATCTAGCAATACATTCAAAGAACTGTATTCTTGACTAATTCAGGATTTATTCCAGGAATTAAATATCAGAAATTCAATTCCAGAATTCTAGGAGTCAATATCAGAAAAAGCTATCACCACAATATATGAACAAACTGAATTTTTTTGCATGATCCTATCCATAAAAATCATTTTTATAAAATTTAGCAGACATTCCTCAAAAGTTTCTAAGAAAATTAGAAATAAAAAATGATCAAGTATATAAAAATGATAAGATATATTAAAGACTATAAAAATAAAAGAACTATTATCCTAAACAGCAAAAGGAAAATGGTAGGAGATTGTTCTTGGGCATAGCAGTTCCCGAATCATAAAGAAACTTTTCCTGTGAAGTTAAGACATTTAATCTACATCTTCCCTGTAGCTTTCAAAACATAAAGGACCCCCTACATTCGAAGCACTTATTTCACTTATTTTAGGGTCCCCAGAATCTGCATTTTGAGCAAGAGCTCCAGGTAATTCCGTTTTGGATTAACTCTGGGAACTGCAGCTTAGGCTGACAGAAGGTACCAGAGGGTTCAAACTAAGAAGCAACCAAACCAGAGTTTCAAAGAGCTCCTTCTTCTTCTTCCTCTTCCTCCTCTGGCCCACCCATGCCTGCGTCATTACACTAGAGGACAAGTAGGGTTGTCCCTCCAAATCACCCATCCCATTTCCTATGGAAAAGTTGGGTCACGTTGCCATTCAGTGCCGGAAAAGTTTCTGAAAGTGGCCTTGGTTCCTGGAACATATCTGATTCTCAGCAAACAGCAAGAAAACATCTTCCTGGGGTGGGGAGAGAAACAAGTGCTGTGTCTTGTCTGCAGATCTGAAGCTGGCCTGTCTTGGTTTCGCCAGTTTCGCCGGTTGTTGTGGTTGTTGATTCCATAATAACAAAACTTGAAATAGTGCTCAGAACGGTCAGTGCTGGAGGAAGTAACGAGGGCAGGGGATGCCCTCAGATTCCAGCTGGAGCCATTTTCATTCAGAATTTGGTGACATCAGTCTAGGGAGGCAGAGGGGCGCTGGCTCTCCAGGGGCGCTGGCTCTCCAGACCTGGAGGGCAACAGCCCTGGGGAGACACTGACATTCTCAGGAAATGGAAATAACACAAGAACAAGCCCCCTGAGAAGGCGGTTCCATGGAGAGCAGAGGAGGTGACTTGAATGACCTAGTGAAGCCTTTACCCTGGGAGACCTTCTGAACAGAAACTCTGGGTGGTGGTTGGAAAACTCCAGCATGCAGCAGAATTATCTGGAGGGCCTGTGAGACATCAAACGCTGAGCCCTGTCCCAGAGTCTCCCAATTCAGTAGATCTGGGTGCAGCTTGAGATTTGGCATTTCTAGCATATTCCTAGTGTTGCTGCTGCTGCCCTGGGGACACTTCGAGGACTACTGGCCTGTGGTTGGCAAGGGAGGTCTGCTCAGCAACATCTTTTTTGCTGGGGGGCGGTGGCCTTATGACTCCACAGAAGGGGAAAAGCTAAGGGTGGGATGTGTGCTGGGCCACACTTTGTCATTAAACTCTCTTCTTGAGGCCAGGCAAGAGACTTGGGCCTAGTGGGCCAGATGGCCATTGCACCTGCTTACGTTCCTCAAGCCACAAGCATCTGACGACTGACTGCCATCATTAGAGCTACCATATACTAAGTGCCATCTGTATGCCAGGCATTTCACAGACATTCCAACTTGATGGCAGCCCTCTAACTCCTTCTAGGCCTTGCCAGGCATATCCCCTCCCAGGGACTTGGCACCAGCTGGACCCTTGGCCCAGAAGGTTCACCCCGACCCCCAAGCTCTCCTCTACTCTCAGGCTTTGCACAGATACCATCTTGTCAAACAGCTTTCCCTGGCCATCCCCCTTGAATCTCCACCCCCATTCTAACCCCCAGACTTCCATTCCCACCTTCAGGCTTTCTTTCCTGAACACTTACCACTAACATTCTATATATTTTCTTTTGTCTATTACCTGCCTCCCTCATTAGCGTGGAAGCACAGGGCAGGGCTTACGTCACTGCTATTTCCTGAGAGTCTAGAACTGTCTGGTACATAGTTAACAGTCTGTACTTAGTGGTAAAATGAACAAATGCAACCTTCAGAGAGCCAAGCCTCACTTTGCAGGGACGTGCAGAATTTGGTACCATGATGATTAGAGCCTATCAACTTATAAAGTATTCATATCCAGAATGCCTGGGTGGCTCAGTTGGTTAAGCATCTGACTTTGGCTTAGGTCATGATCTTGGGGTTCTGGGGTGGAGTCCTGCATCAGGCTTCCTGCTCCATGGGAAGTCTGCTTCTTCCTCCCACTCATGCTCTCTCTCTCTCTCATAAATAAAATCTTAAAAAAAAAAAAAAAGTTATTCACATTCGGCTTATTTCACTGGAGCCGTTGAAATGCGAGGGAAGAAAACAAATAGAAATGAAAACAAAGAGAAAATGGGAACTAGGGGCTGGGGGAAGTGAAGAGGCAGTGGCACCACTCTCTTCTGGCCCTGGGGGTGCGTAGTTGTCCCCCAAGTCTCCGGCCAACAGTGGCTCTCAATGGGTGGGTGTGTCATCTGAACTCTTCCTGGGGGCAGAAAACAGCTACTACAGTCAGCAAGCAACAGTTGCTGGGAAGCAGGGTTTCTGAAATGATAAGGAAGTGTTAGTTAAAAGGAGTAGCTTTCGGGTGCCTGGGTGGCTCCGTGGTTGGGTGTCTGCCTGGGATCCGGTCTCCTGTCCAGCTCCCCTGCTCAGCAGGGAGTCTGCTTCTCCCTCTACCCCTCCCCCTGCTCATGCTCTCCCTCTCTCTCTCAAAGAAATCTTAAAAAAAAAAAAGACTAGCTTTCATATAGCCTAAACCAGCTGACACAGGAGGGGAACAAGAACTAGGTTGTCACCCGGGAGTAGCAACATGGTGGCACCAAAAATACTAGGGGGCGGGTGTCCAAAGAGAAGCTGGCCATGAGCCAGCAAGCAGATACCCTCCTGAGGCAAAAGGGAAAGGAAGAAACTTCGCCTATGATTTAACTGTACAACAGACTCTGTTTTTATTGGAAACCCTGTCTGGTAGAGTCCATGCTGCACGGAAAATATGAAACATTTCCTCTCTGGGCACCTGTTTCTAACGGACAGGCTACAGTGTTGATGACTTTGCAGCAGCGTATAAACCCAGTCCATGAATGAACTACAGGGAGGGTCCACAGGCCGTGGCCAGGGCAGCTCATCTCAGATGTGAACATAAAAAAAGCCAGTGCCCGGACGGTTGAGTTCACAGCCCCACGCACACAGGCAGGTGCTTCGGTCACGCTTCCTAGCACAGCAGCACCCCAGTGAAGAAGGATGAAAAGAAATAGAAGATCATCTCAAAGCCAGTAAACAGACTTCACCCACCACTATCAAGCAACAAACAACTGGCTTCAGTTCAAGTCCATAAGCAATCATGGTAGAAATCTGCCTAGAGTGGAAAATCCTTCTCTCCATGAAAACTGAAATATGGTCATCGTGACCAAGCCCTTGCCATTAAGAGCCCCCTAATTTCCAGTAGGTAATTTGGCAAACCATACTTCTGTCTCCATTAGGAACAAGTTGAGGACCTGCAAGAGATGGCAGGTGTGACCACACATGGAGCGCTAGGTGGCAGTAAACGGAGTGCCATCAAAGGGAGTAGCCGGCAGGCTAAGGCCTTGGTCTAGAGTCCTGGAACTGTTCGTAGAAGTTGTTTAATAAAGGGCCCAAGATCAGATATGTGTGGGCTCAATCAGGTTAAGCAGCAGTTAACCTTTATTCTTGTATGGGCTCATATGCACTAGGAATCTATGGGAGGACCTCAGGATAGAGTGTTTCTCAGATATTTGACTATAAAAAACCTTTTTTTTTCAAAGAACCCACAATTAGAAAAATCTACTCTAAGCCCATTTGTCTCTCTACACTTGTTGTGGGGAAGAAGGTGATGGGCTAAGTGTGACTGTTTATAAGCAGATTCTGTTAGATCTGTAGGGAAAGACTTGGTCAGCCCTGGATTAGTGAGTTCTTGAAATGGATAGGAAACTTCTTCAAGCCTCTAAACCCAGCTGTGACCATGACCTGAAGAGAATGCCTTCCTCCAGACGGGACAATTCAAGATTTCCTTTACTGGATATGCTCTCACACTGCAAAGCTTGGAACGAGACCAGGCATGGAGTTAGGTGTTTTTTTTTTTTAAAAATGCTCTTTGCAGCTTATGGAATTGATTTTACTAATCTCCAAAAGGTTGCAATTTGCAATTTGAAAAATACTAAGTTCTATCTAAACTGAAGCAGATTAAAATTCTTATGCCTGTTCCCTCAGAGAATTCTGTGCTCATGGTCTCATGTGGCAAAAGGAGTTGGAGAAGACTTGGGACCAGGTTTTTCCTTTGGGAAAGGTGGTGCCTTACACCTTCTTCATGCACTCCAAGCTCTTGGCTAGGTCCCTGCTTTCGGAACGGAACAGGGAAAGCCGTGATTAAAACTGATTTTAAAACAGTGCTTTCAAGTTGTAAATGTGATTCATATTTTAATCGTGTTCTGTAAACCATCCACAGCTAGCTATTTGTTTCAGCTGAGATCACAGGTAAGCGCCCAGATAACGGAAGGATGTGGATCCAGCTGGGCATGTGGCGGGGTGGGGGTGGGGGACTCCCAGGTAATCACAAGGTAGTAGCATCACCTACCCATACCACCCTTGCAAATTAGAGTCTTAACGTCACTTCGTGACACCGGGCAGGGCTTATCCTCTGAGGGATAGCAGACCCAAAATGTTTCCTGGTGCCCTGAGAAAGGTGAGAAAGATTATTGATTTAAAAAAAAAAAAAAAAAGATTCTTCCCCACTTTTACTTTCTACCCATATCAGAAAAGTCTGAGCCTCAAGGTTTTGGCTCTGACCCCCTAGGTGTGGTTTCCAAAGCCAGCCAACACCTCTTCCCTACTCGTTGGGGCACCCAGAGTGTGTCCAACTTTTTTTCAAACTAACAATGGAACGTGGTATTTTGCAAAGCACTGTGGTTTTTCAAGCTTTAATATTGAGGGTTCTGGAAAACATTTGTATTCTCAGTTTCCTTTTTTCCCTCTCTTTCTTCCCTTCTTGATTTCCTTGATTTTTTTTTTCTGAGCATTTTGGCTGTGGAGCACCCCTGTTATTGTCCCTTAGAGTAATATCTTAAGTATAAAATACAATCTTATTGTTTGGAAAATTAAAAGAGAAATAGAGTGCCAGTTATGGGGCCCGAGGAGCCATAAGAGAGGAGAGAGGTGGTGGCAGGGGCAGGGAGGAACTGTAGTTCAGTCAGAATGGCAAATGATTCACTGTAATTTCAAGCCTGAAAAAAAGTAGATTTCACCCTGCTAACTCAATTTAACTGCTCGAAGGATTATTGCTCCCCTGGTGTTTATAAAAAACATATGAAATGAAAGGAAATAGACTCATACAGACTTGAAGAGTTTTCAGAAACCATTATCCACAGCAAATCTGTTTTGAGTTTGCCAACATGATGAATCCTAACTGTCGATGTTATGGTCTGCAAAAACAAGCCAGCAGAGCGTGGGGGTTGAGAGGGTGAACCGCCGCCAAGCCTCGGTGTGACCTTGGGCAGGTCACTTCACTGTCTAAGTCTCATCTTATAAATAGGGGATTATTCACAATTGGGGTTACCATTCAGGCTTGTCAGGATTTAAGGAAGTAACGGGTGGTGAGCACTTACTAAAAGGTGTGTCATATGGGGAACGTGCATACATTTTATTATGAAACTCTACATGAATAGAGTTACTGCAGGTAAACCAGGGTTCAGTCTTCGGAATAATTCCAGGAAAGCCATGCAAGAGAAGTCCCATAGGCCTTGTCCTCCATATACCAAGTGTAGCAGATTTCAGTGGCAAACAGTGTGTTCCACAGGGGGCATTTTTAATGCCTGGAGATATTTTTGGTTGTCATACTGAGATGCGTGTGTGTGAGATGCCACGGGCTAATAGTGGTGGAAGGCAGGGAAGCTACTTAGCATCTGCAGGGCACAGGGCAGCCTCCATAACCAAGAAGTATCCGGCCCCAAATGGCCACTGTGCCAAGGTTTCACAGAACATAACAAAAACGGACCTAGCACAGTCCCTTTCACACCCAGAGGTTGTACCTTCCTTCATGGCTCTAAAAAGAGTTGTATTAATCAGTATGTGAACAGATTTGTGTTTTTTAAAAAATTTATCATTATTATTATTATTGTCATTTTTTTTTTGTCCTCTCTGACTCTCTGAGAAGAAGCTTGTGTGGAAACGAGACAGTGAATGTCAAGAGTATTCTGAAGTTGGAGATATATATATATATATTTTTTTTTTAATATTTTATTTATTTATTTGACACAAAGAGAGAGAAACAGCAAGAGAGGGAATGCAAGCAGGGGGAGTGGGAGAGGGAGAAGCAGGCTCCCCTCTGAACAGAGACTCAATGCAGGGCTTGATCCTAGGACCCTGGGATCACAACCTGAGCTGAAGGCAGATGCTTAACGACTTAGCCACCCAGGTGCCCCAATATATTTTATTTTTTAGTAGGCTCCACACCCAGTGTGGGGCTCGAACTTACGACCGCCCTGAGATCTACTAAGAAGAGTTGTCAGTAGAGTCTTAAGAGAACAAAAGAAAAGTCTTCGTTCCCTAAGAGCTCACTCTGTTGGCAGAGTTTGGGGCAGAATTAGGAAATGCGGTTAAAGCTGGAAAAAGAGGCCTGGTATTTATTCACTACTGTTACTGGCTTTCAGTGTCAAGGCGAATTGATGGGAGCCCAGGGGCCCACAGGGAGAGTTAGACAAATGAGAGCATGGACTCACTTTGAAGAATTTACTTTGGTGGCAAAAGAAAATCTTGGTGTTAAGTTAGGTCTTAAGATTAAAGCACAGATATTCTGAGTCCAAGGGGATTATTTTGATTGATAATTCACTACATCTATTTAAAAGTAAATATAGGGACGCCTGGATGGCTCAGTGGGTTAAAGCCTCTGCCTTCGGCTCAGGTCATGATCTCAGGGTCCTGGGATCAAGCCCCTCATCGGGCTCTCTGCTCAGCTGGGGCCCTGCTTCCTCCTCTCTCTCTGCCTGCTTTTCTGCCTACTTGTGATCTCTGTCAAAAAAATAACTAAAATCTTAAAAATAAATAAATAAATATAAATCAGATTGGATCTTTCCAGGAAGACTTTTTGTTTGTTCGTTTGTTTTTGTTTTTTGTTTAAAGATTTTATTTATTTATTTTGACAGAGAGAGAGACAGCAAGAGAGGGAACACAAGCAGAGGATATAGGAGAAGGAGAAGCAGATTTCCCGCTGAGCAGAGTGCCCAATGTGGGGCTCGATCCCAGGACCCCGGGATCATGACCCGAGCCAAAGGCAGATGCTTAACAACTGAGCCACCCATGTGCCCCAAGGCTTTTTTTTTTTTTATTCAAACAGGTACACTAAATTGTGGGTGATTCTTCAAAACTTGCACAAATCTAAAGATCTAAAGACTCTCTAGGTTGTTGACAATAGTCGCAAAGGAGACAATGTACTCTTAACAACATCCTACTTTTAATTTGTGATCAAAACCTAAAAAGACAAAGCAGAGAAATAGGCTGAGAAGTAAGCTGCCATTATGTGGTGTCACGGACTGTCAGGTGTGACCGTCTTCTCTGTTTTCTCCCAATGTGCGAGTTCCATGGACAGTGGACTGTTCTGTCCTCAGAGATGGGAACCTATGTGCTTCTGAGCCACTCCTTGCTCACATCTAGCAGAGACAGAGGGCCAGGCAGCAACAGAACCTCTAAGGAGGGAGCACCTGGGTGACTCAGTTGGCTGAGCTTCCGACTCTTGGTTTTTAGCTCAGGTCATGATCTCAGGGTCATGATCTGAGGGTTGTGAGATGGAGTCCTGCATCAGGCTCTGCACTCAGCAGGGAGCCTGCTTCTCTCCTTCTCCCTATGCCCTTTCCCTGCTGTTGTTTGTGTGCTCTCTATCTCTCAAATGAATATAAATAAATCTTTAAAATAAAAGAAATAAGGGTTGCCTGGGTGGCTCAGTGAGTTAAAGCCTCTGCCTTCAGCTCAGGTCATGACCTCAGGATCCTGGGATCGAGCCCCACATAGGGCTCTCCGTTCGGCAGCGAGCCTGTTTCCTTTCTTCTCTCTCTGCCTGCCTCTCTGCCTACTTGTGATCTCTGTCTGTCAAATAAATAATAAATAAAATCTTTTAAAAATTAAAATAAAACAAAACAAATAAAAAGAACCTGTAGGGTGCAGGTTAGCGGGCCTGGCAGGCCCAGCAGCCCTCCAGGCCACAGCCTCTTTGGCATTTGCCTGAGTTGTGTAGGATCCAGTCGTACGGCTGAGGAAGAGGAGTTGGAAGGGTAGCATACCTGACTGGAAAGCAGAGTTGGAAAAACAGCTGCAGAATGGCACGTGACCTTCCCACATCAAACTTGGAAGGTCGGTGTGCCATTGGAACTGCCATTTTTGCTCATTCCTTTTGTGAAATCATCTTCAAATTTTCTCACATTTAAATTTCTGTTGGAGCTTAACCAAGAGTCCCAAGTTTTCCAAAAGCTACCTAAAGTAGAAAACATTCCTGAGGGATACAAAAATTGAATGAGCCTCTTGATTTTGTGAGGGGGTGATGGCTGCATAAGGGGCACACTGACCTTGCCACTTTATGAGCAGAAGGCAGGTGTGAGCTTACACATTAATGTTTCCTGATGTCCACGGGAAGTGAATAAAGATGACCCCGCTGTCCCATTTGAATGCTGTGCCAAAAAGTTTGATTATCTGGTCACCTTTGTTTTAAGAATGGGAGTTCAAGTGATCTTTGTAATCTTGATAGAAGTAGATTCAATAAAATAGCTCAACACTGGAATGCTCCTCAGAGCCCTGAAATTTTTGGTCATAGAAGGGAACATCTGCAAGCAAATGACTTTATGATAAGCATTATATTTGAAGAGTTCCCTAAATGACTGTGATATAATGGTGACCTCTATAAAACACTTCCCTCTGGAGAGGCTCTAATGGAACCTGGAGATCTGTGTGGTCAGAAAGACGTCTCCTTGATGCCTACATGAGTGAAAAGGGCAGCATAGCAAAGCGCACATTGGTACAAGAGCACTGGACTTGGGAGCCTGGAGACCAGGCCAGCTTCTCTGACTTCCTGCCCTTGGAATCTCAGACATTCTCCAACCCCTTAGAGTTCAGCCCCATCAGTACAATGAGGATGGATGCTGGCATCTGCTGTGTGCCCCCTTGGGCTGTGAACATTGGAGAATGCTTCATGAATTGTTTACTAAATAACCAGTGTCTTACTGTTCTTGTCAAAAGGTAATGAGAGTTAGAATCCAATTGTATCTTATTAAGGAAATATGTTTATAACCAAATTACTTCCCGAGAACTTCATGTTTCCTGGCATGGTCTTTCATTTCTCTCCTAATATAAAATTGTCAGGAAACCTATGTTTCACTGAGGAGAAAATTTGCAGACCCAATAAATATATTTTAAAATGTCTTATTTTATGTCCATGTCCTTTGGCCATCTAGACGTGGCCTTTTGGAGGGGGCCTTAGCCAGAGATTTTTCCATTACATAGGGCAGACACCCACCCAGGTCAGTTCAAATAAGAAAAAGCTTGTTGCAAAAATAAAAGCAAAAAACAGCAACCCATCTCGTGTGCATTCCGATCAAAGTAGAGTTATCCCATGTGCAACTGGGTTTGGGAACCCTCCAAAGTCAATGGGGTGCTTTTTTGCTTTTTTATGGCTTCCTGGTTTATTTTTCCTTTATACACACCACAAACCCACATATCACAGAACTGGCCCAGTCATTATCCCCGAATCTATAGGACTGTGTTGGTCCCATTCAATACACCACAGTTTCCTGTGTCTCTTAGTTGAATGTCTTTCCTTCTTGCTTCCTCTTGCCTGGAATGTAGATGCAATGCTCTTCTCTCTACATCAGCTTCCTTTTCAGCATCTAAAGCTCTGAGTGCATGTCCCCCAAGCTAGAAAATGACAAGCAAATTTGGAAGCATGTTTTATAGAACCACATCTGGGCAAGGTATTTAACTTCTGTGCCTCAGTTTCCTCATCTGTAAAATGGGGACAATATTATTCCCAACCATAGAGCCTGGTCCTTGATGCTCAACATTAGCCATTATCATGATTAATTTTCAGGACAAGTGAATTTATAAAACCGACCAAGAGCAGGCATAGGACTGTATAATCTAAACACTGTATCATGTTCTAAAATAAGGTGACTTAAACACTGTCTTGAGTTTGTCGGGTAAGTTTCAGAGCAGATGACTTGACCTAACCTAGGTCTTAGAAGGAAGTGACTGAAATAAATGACTTGGTGAAGAGAGATATTTTGGTTTTTGGTGACTATAACAAACCACTGTAAAACTTAGTGGTTTAAACAATTATTTATTTACTCATAATTCTGCAACTTGGGCAGGGCTTGACAGAAGTGTCCCATCTCTGCTCCACATTGCTCCATATGACATAACATGGCAGAACCTTCCAAGATGGCCTGCTTATATGCCTGGCACATCAGCTGGGGCTCGCCAGGCATCTTCTTTCCATGTGGCCTCTTCCTGTGGCTAACCTGGGTTTCTATCATGATAGACTCAAAGTGGTCAGACTTCTTACAGGTGGCCAGCCTCCCCAAAATGCAAAAGTAGAAGCTTCCAGACCTTGTACCTGGGCTCACAAGTCCCAGAATGTCAATTCCACCATATTTTATCAGTCCAAGCCGTCCCAGGACCAGCCCTGCTTTAAGGGGAGGGGACTCAAAAGGGCATGAATATCAGGAAGCTTGGTTCTCTGGGGCGACAGATGAAAGACACTGACAGGAAGTTCAGCGTTCAAAGGTTCAAACTAGGAAGTAACAGAACAGGCCTCTACCCCAAAAGGATCCCTGGAGGCTGTCATTTTTGGACAATTTGAGTAATCTCTTCCTTCCAGCACCAGGTCAGATCCACTGAACTCCTATCAGGCTTTCAAACTAGCACGCACGCTGGCAGAACCCAACAGTGACAAAGGCTCCGGGTCAGACCTCTAATAAGTTTATTTCCATGGTCACTCTTCATCACTGACCATTAGCATTTTTTCCTCTTAATTTTTCCATCTATTGCTCTGTTTCCTAAAGCAGTAAAGCCTTTCATTTTCTGTGGACCGATTATTTTCCATGTGAGTAGATCTGGACATTTTCCCAAAGAACCAGCTTTTGGTTCAGTTGACCCTGGCTATGGTTTGGGGATGCTTTCTGTCCCCACTGTTGGGGGTGTGGTGGGATTGCCACGGGGCAAGTCTGAGGTTTAGTCTCGGGCCACTGGAGGGCCTTTACTGTGGTTGCCCAGGTGGAGCTTGCAATTTATGGATCAGTGTTTTCCTCTCTTGCCCCAGAACCAGAGAGCTTGGGTCTGCCTTCTGAATTCCTCTCCTTCCTAGAGGGCCAGTGGAGCCCATGAACAGCAAGGCTTTCTGTCACAGAAGAGGTGTCAGCCTCTCAGCAGAGCTGGGGCCTGCCCTGTGTTTACAGCTGAGAGAAGGTCAGGGCCCCTTCCATTCATGGAGGTTGCCTCTTCCTTAGCCCCCATCTGCCCCTGCTTCTGCCTCTTCAACCTGACCCCCCCCCCCCACCACTTCCTTCATTCTCATCTCCAGGCTCTCTCTACAGTACCCTCAGAACTCAAGATTTTTAAGAAATGCACACAGCCTCACTTGAAAGCAGCATTAGCCTCGGGGTTCACTAAGACATCACACCGAACTCGAATGTTAACTCCTTCTTGTCTCTGCCCTCAGGGCTTGGCCCAGAACAGGGCGCAGAGTGGGAGCTCAAGCCATGGTTGCTAGATGATGCGTGAATATCACCCAGCCGGGAATTTTCTATTTGGTTTCTTACGTTTTGCCGTTTGGATTCTTCTCCCATCACAAACTGTACCCAGGGAAAACAAGAGCGGAGTTTCTTAGAAACAGCTTGTGTCAACAGTCAGTCTCCCTCCCGCCCCCTCCTCTGCCCAAAGCAGTGAGGCCGTAAACAGCTTTCATCAGAAAACTGGCACTTGGAAAACAGAAACCAATTAGGGAGCCGTGGAGTGACTCAGGAGAGTATTACCAGAGAACTGGGACGGAGAACACGTGTATATTGGACATGAACCTTGAAGATTTAACCTTTGGGAAGACAGCATTGATTGTAAATAGCTAGGCTCTAAGTTTAATCATTCAGTGGTTACTGAACTTCTCTAGATAGATCTTCTTGTGCTGTGTAAGATTGCTGAACAAAGGGGATTCATCAAGGGGGAAGGCCTGGATCATTCTTCAGGGAGATGTTGTATGTGATATTCTTTTGCCTTGTATATTAATCTGCTTGGGCCGATGTAACAAAACACTACAGACTGAGTGGCTGGAAACAACAGAAATATCTTTCCTCACAGTGCTGGAGGCTGGAAGTCTCAGATCAAGGGGCTGGTGGGGGTGGGTGCTTCTGTGGCCTCTCTCCCTGGTTTGCCCATGGCTGCCCTCTGGCTGTGGACCCACATGGTCATCTCTCTGTGTGTGCTCTCCTGGTAGCGCTTCCTTTTTATAAGGACACCAGTTACATTGGATTAGGGCCACCCACGTGATGTCATTTGACCTTAATTAGATGACGCTGTCTCCAAATACAGTGAGATTCTAGGGTAGAACGTATGAATTCTGGGGGCGGGGTGGGGGGGGGCACAGTTCTGTCCACACTGCCTTCTCTGCTTGTGGAAGTGAAGAGTAGAGGAAGATAGTGTAACATGTGTGCAAAATTCATTCTTGTTACCACAGTTTTCGAGTTTTTTACATAACTTTCTCTTTTTTAAAAAAATTTTTCACTGTGTTATGTTAGTGACCATACAGTACATCATTAGTTTTTGATGTAGTGTTCCATGATTCATTGGTTGCGTATAACACCCTGTGCAGCCCATGCCCTCCTTAATACCCGTCACCAGGCTCACGCATTTCTGCATCCCCCCAATGAAACCCTCTTTCTCAGAGTTCACAGTCTCTTGTGGTTCATCTCCCCCTCTGATTCTCCCCCACATCACTTTTCCTTTCCTTCTCCTCATGTCCTTTGTAACTTTTTCAACAGAATTTTTTCCTTCCTTTATCTTAATTTCCCAAAGTCTACTGGAGAAGTAACAATGATAAAACTATGCGTTTTTGAAGTTGTTTTCTGGTCCAGAGCATTTCTAATTAGACTCTGCAAACCCACTTTTGATTCTATGTAAATAAGTAAATGCGTTTATTAATGGATCAGGCACTTCATGCAAATGATATACCTTTAAATAGGATGCGGAATAAAAGACCAAAATGCACTACTGTGTCTGAAAGCTTCTGTTGACACGCAGAGCTTTTAGAGAATGGAGGGTCCATCCCTATCGTGAGAACAAACCAGAATCCCCATCCTGTATGGTTAGACTTAGTTCCTTAAAATCATCTTTATTTCTGGCTTCTCGGCTTGTGTTTTAAGATTCATAGTAAACGCAGTAAGTTCTGTGTAATTTAGCTTCAGCGTAAGCAAACTTGATTGCCCTGAACTATTGATGAGAAATGTCAGTAACTCCTAGGAAAGCATTTTAAGTTTTACAAAACAACGTATGAAGTGGCAGGGCGGGCTAAATGTCCTTTACAAAAGTTCTGGTCAACCTCTGTAAGGATTAAAAAGTAGTTATACATCTCAACTGAGACTGTGCAATTATGGTTGACTGCAACTTCTATTTGTTCATTTCTTTCTTAAAAAAGAACCAACTGCTTACCTTCAAACCAATGGTATGGAATGTTCCCTGAGACCCAAAGTCCATTCCTACCTGATTCCACGTGCCTTCTGTTTCACTCTTGGGGTGACACATTCTTCATAACACTGAACATGCCTCTGTGTATCAACACTTGAGACAGAAATTGAAATATTTTCAACAAATATAAATTCAAATTCCACCAATGGAGTTCTGGTTAAATATGCCAATTAAGCCATTATGTTTACTATCCCTCCTGCTGGAGATAAGTTTTAAATGATAGTAAAGGATTTTTAAAAGGCATAAAAGCACAAAAACAGAGAGAATGAAAGAAAAAACAAAATGAAGTAGCTTTAAAAAACTAGGTGCTGGCAGTATTTGAACTGAATGATTTAGGGTAGTATTTTTCAACCTCAGTGCTGTTGACATCGGGGTCCAGACAATATTTTATCGTAAAGGGCTGTCCTGTGTACTGGAAGATATTTAGCAGTGACCCTGGACTCTACCCACTAGAATCCAGGAGTGTCTGCTCCTCAGCCGTGATGACCAAAAATGTTACCACTTAATTGTCACATGCCCCCTGGGAACAAAATGTCCCCTATTGATAACCACTGATTTAGGGAATGAGAAAACTCCGAAATTATCTCTAGGGAAATACCAAAAGCAGGCTTATCCTGGCCAGAGAATACCCAAAAGACTCAGGACCTAGAGGTAGCAAGCAGAAGACAGGATTTTGGCTGACCGTCTGTGTAAGAGGTAGATTAGCTGCTCTATATCCCTCTGGTAGCGATTCCTTCTTTGAAGAGGCTGAGTCTGGGAGACTCTGGGCTCAGAGACAACAGGCACAGTTGAGGATGAAGGTTTCATACTGAATGTGGGTATTACGTAAAAATCTAATAAAGTCAGTGGAATTCTAGCCCCTTGCTCAATTCCACTCAGAGAACATTGGCATCTAGGTATGTGTTTTCCAGGCAGGAGATTGGAGGATTCATCTGGTGAAAAGCTAATCAAACCACAAAAAGAAAAAAAGAAAAAAATCTGTTGTCATTCAGATGTAATGAATTGACCTGGCCAGACCACAGTAAACCCTAAAGTCAAGTCTATCAGTCAGTCATCTCCCCACAACCCCTAATCTGTTTGCTTCTAATCATGTTTTCAGTGCCTTGCTACCATGAAACAGACAGCCAAGGAAGGCTAGGTGTTTTAAGAAGACTTCCAGTATGAAAGAAAAAGAAGAAGAAGAAGAAAGAAGGAACTTAGAGAAAACCGAAATATTGTAGGGAACACATAAAAAATGTCAAGAACATTGTATGTGAACCTTGCCTTCCCAGATCTTGGTTTCTAAATACTATTCTCTATTGGGCTAGGTGTAGAGCAGTATCCTGTTATACCAGAAAATAAAGAAATGCTCAAAACATGAAAAAGAAAATGGGAGACATCTTGAATGGTGTCCTCTAGCCCAAATGGGGACAGTTTGAGCATAAAAATAAGTAACAAAAGTATAGGATTATGACCCGTGATTAAAATAGAAGGCCCTGAATCCATACTGATACAAGCAAATAAGGGGCAGGGAAAGTTCTTCCTTTTAGTAGAATATCAGCTAATGATGGAGAAGGAATGACAGAAATAGATAATCATCGGCTGGCCCCCCAGTCGGAGGTGGATGATACAGACAAGATCATCAACAGATGCCAAGCCTGGTGGTAGAAGAGCTATTGATGTATTCAGACTCTCTCCACACAAAATGCCAATCAAGACTGAGAGGGAATTTAGGACTTTACAGTGGAGGAAACTGGCCGACACCAAATGACAGGGGACCATGGGAACTATTACCAGTAGCGGAATGAGTTGATGTTGTGTGCCTGATGTAAGACACCAAGAAAGAGCAGAGCCCCATTTCTTTAGTATTTCTAAGAGTCCATGGCTCAAGTCTGGTCATGGGGTAACACTGGACACACCCAGGTTGATGGTCAAAATAAAAGGCCTGTACTCTTTTCTTTTTTTGAAATTGTGTTTTCCATTTTATTTTTTAAAGATTAGTTTTTCTTTTCTTTTCTTTTTTTTTTTTTTAGGATTTTATTTATTTATTTGACAGAAACAGACACAGTGAGAGAGGAAAACAAGCAGTGGAAGTGGGAGAGGGAGAAGCAGGCTTCCTGCTGAGGAGGGAGCCCAATGCGGGGCTCAGCCCATGACCTGAGCTGAAGGCAGATGCCACCCAGGCGCCCCAGTTCATTTCTTTTAGAGAGTGAGAGAGGGAGCTAGTACAGGGGTGGAGAGCAGCAGAGGGAGAGAGAGAATCTCAAGCAGACTTCCCTGCCCAGCTTGGATCCTGACAAGGGGCTTGATCCTGCGACCTGGAGATCATGACCTGAGCCACAAAGAGTTGGAAGCCCAACTGAGTGAGCCACCTAGGTGCCCTCAAGTCATTAACACTAAGAGTGTAGGCCCTTTGCTGGGTAGGTTTCCACTCAGATCATAATCTCAGGGTCGTGAGATTGAGCCCTGTGTCAGTTTCCACACTCAGCACAGAGTCTGCTTGAGATGCTCTCTCCCTCTGCCTCTGCCGCTCCCACTCATGCTCTCTCTCTCACTCTCGCTCTCTAAAATAAATAAATAAATCTTTTTAAAAAAATCATTTCAGTGTATGGTTCCACGGGGAGTCTAGACCTTAAAAGAAAAAGAGGGATCGTTTGGACAGTTGGCAACGTTTATATGAGGTCTAGCAAAGAGACCACATCTGGCACAGTAGCTGTTCTCAGGGCTATTTCTTGTTTAAATAGTCCACTGTTTCCATTAAAATTGTTTTTGTTTTTGTTTTTGGCAAAAGACAGACTGGTGAATTAAATGGAAATCTTATGAGATCCACTTACTACCTTTGCATTCTTTTAAATTTTTAGGAGTGGCACTAATTTCTGCTAGACCCTCTGTGATGCAGTATTGTTTTTGATTTATAATCTTGACTGTGTGTGTGTGTGTGTGTGTGTGTGTGTGTGTGTGTGTGTAGGCGAGTGGAAGTTTCAGAGCTCTCCATTTGGCTGTCTTCACTACTATAGCTCATGTGTGTGTGTGTGTGTGTAGGTGAGTGGAAGTTTCAGAGCTCTCCATTTGGCTGTCTTCACTACGATAGCTCTTATCCCACAGGCCATGGAGGCAGTGTGGGGCTGATTCAATTACTGGGCATATGTATTCCAAGTGTACCTTGAGAGACCAAGAAATCCTACAGATGGGTCTGCAGAGCCAACAGATGCACTGTAAGCCACACCTGAGCCAGAACTCCATTCCTCATACAATCCCACAGGGGCCACCCAGCACAAACTGACAGTACAGGGCCCCTTATTCAAGAAAATATTAGGAGTTTTTAAAGGGCAGCATCTGGGCCTTAAACCAGGAATTAAACCACAGTTAGAATCTTCTAGATGTGAAATCCTATGTGACTGCAGAGGTCACACACACTTCTGTGACATTAGCCTTGTCAAACAGGGTACCATGATGCTATTCCTGGGCTCTGGGTATTAACATCAGCCTGGACCCTGTGTCCAACAGTCCTCAAAATGTTTGGATCTTCCCCTTTCCTCAGCGTAGAGTTACCTAAGTAAATGGCCCTGGCTCTTTTGGGGAAGGACCAGAAACTCATTACTGTGAGTATTTGTGTCTTCCTGGCCACCTGGTCTCTTTCACTTGATGGGTTCTGGGTCCCAAAACTGGCTTGGTTCTGGAAAATGGCCAGGATATCCTGACTTTTCACTGGGATGACTGCCTTCAACATCCACCTTTGATTTCTTTTGTTCGTACAGGTTAAGTAGTACCTTTTGTGGGGGGGTGGGCTACTCATGTGTTTGCCCCTAGGAACACTGAATTTATTAACCATCTCCCTAGCTCTATGTAGGCCAGGCCATCTTGCTGCCACTCCAAACCTACCATTCATCACAATAATCGCATCCACCTGACTTATGGTTAAGTGCTACCAACTGGCCTCTTATGGGGGTGGGGGATTGGGGGGATGATAGAGGAAAGGGGGGAGTTGTCCTATCATTCTCATTCTGTCAATGAGCCCAGTTGTGTGAAGACAGAACTTCATCTCTGGTCCCCAGAGGAGAGACAGCCCTGAACTCTTGGAGCTCTGGGTGCCCCTCTCCCTAGCACATTCCATGATTGCTTTGGTAAATCATGTGTCCTCTGGACCGTCCAATGGAGCACAATCATGAGGCCTCCGATGGTATATCTGCCTTGCACACCCACATTTCTGAGCCATTGACCTTTCTTCTACCATCTGCCAGGGTAATTCTGGCATTTAACCCTCACTCAATGCAGATCATTGCTTCTTCCATGCCTGTTGGGACCATACTAAGAGCATGCCTGTACCATCTCCTAGAGTTCTTGACAGAGTATCAAGCCCTGTATTCCAGGAGCTCCAAATAAGCACTTCTTCTCCAAAGGAACGTAATGCCTGCTTGGGTTCAGCACCTGAGTCCTGGCCCACGGCTTCCTTCCTAGCTCCTGCCACTGCCGTGGGCTAGGTCCTTTTCTTCAGCTTTCTCTGTTTCTGCTGCAGAAGAAGAGAGATTCTTCGCATGCTATCTGGGAGACCTTTGACTTTCACATTTCTATACTTTTTGAAGTCCATCAGTCACTCTTAGTCTTTCATTATCTTTTTCCTGACCATTCATTGAGTTTAGTAACAGCCACCACTATTGTTCTTCTAGTTGCTATTTTCCCCATATTGCTCAAATGTCTGATACAGCGTTGGCTACCACCAGTGAGAATTTCACAACTGGTTTGTTCCCTTGTGCTGTGTGTGCTCCCCTTTCTACCGATGGAGTGGTCCTGCCAACCCGATGGCAGGTGATCCAGCTCCCATAGCTCGTCTTAGCATCTGCTTTCTCAGACCATTTCTGGTTTCAGCTGTCCTAGGTTGGGTTCCTTGGAAGGTGACTTGGAGACCGAAATCAGCAGGCAGAAGCCTTAATAGGGAGTACTCTTGAGATCAACACCTGTGAGAAGGAAGAAAAGAAAGGAAGCAGGATGGCACAGAGGGGGAATCTGGCCATGACCAAGACCTCAGCTGACTCCATAGGGAACTCAAAAGCTGAGAATCATCCCAAGTTGCAGGGAGGGCTTTTATCACCATCTTGAATAGTCATTGAATGACGCTGCTCTGGGAAGGGGTCGTGACTGTGGGAAAGGCAGCTCCAGGAAGTTGAACCAATTCCAAAACAGGCTGCCAGGGGAGAGGGGTCTGCCAAGGGCACTTCCAACAGTTGGAGGCTAAGTTCTTCTGTTCTGAAGAAGGTGACTCAGCACAGCGTCCTTGGTAGCTTGTAATCATGGAAACATTAACTTTCGATCTAGCTAAAAATTGTGCTATAAGTGAAAAATGTGTGTGGTTTTGTGTATGTGTGAGATTGAGGAGTGTCAAAAGGAAATCTTCTCTTTGCATGTTTGGAAGCCAATAGATTAGACCTCAAAATGTTTAAAAAATTAAAACAGGGACGCCTGGGTGGCCCAGTCAGTTAGGCATCTGCCTTTAGCTCAGGTGATGATCTGGGAGTCCTGGGATAGAGCCCTGCGTTGGGGGGAAAAAAAATCTGCTCAGCAAGGGGCCTACTTCTCCCTCTTCCTCTGCCCCTCCTCCAACTCATACTCTCTCTCGCTAGAGTGAGCTAGCTCACTCTCTGTCTCTCAATAAATAAAATCTTTAAAAATATAAAATAAATAAAATGAAAATTAAAACAAAAAAAGATCTATGAAATAGGCTGTGGAAATTGTGTGATTTACTCAAGTATTCCTATCTCCCCCTTCTTGAAGATGCTGCTTTGTCTACCCACCAGGGAAATGTTTATATTTCTAAAAATGTTTTCAATAATTTTTTAATGATAAAAGCATCTTTGCATTTAACTCACAATTTTCATTTTGCAAAAAGCCAAATCACCGACTCAGAGCTAGACACTGGGCAACCTTAGAGGGAATAAAGATAGAACAAATTAAATCTCACATACTTAGAAGGGATTTTGGCCTCTTTTATAACAAAGAAAGATAATGGGCAATTGAAAACTCTTAGACATCTTTTAGATGGCTTCCACTTCTCCAGTTCTTAAAGTATCATCTAGTGTTAGTAGAACAGATAATATTATCCCCTTTAATGGACGAAGTGACTGAGGCTTCTGAGTAGCTGTGTTTTACCAATGAAATCTGTGTATAAATACTGGATAATAAATAAAATTACAAATAGATTTACTGTGTCTCAGTTGATTGTCTTGAATTTTAAAACAACTGCTAATACAAAGAAATTGGTAAATGTTAAATTGTTACATGGCAGAATTTTTTTTTTTTCTACCCTGGGTTTTCTAGGATATTCTTTGACAGATAAACTTGTTCTAGAATAATTTCTTCAGGCTTGAAGACTGTCATGTCAATACCCAGAAAAACTCACCCTGCCTTTTAGGAAATCTAAACTGTCTAAAGTGTCAAACAGCAAATGGTGGAAATAGACAATTCCATTCCTACTGGCAAGAGAGATTTAATTTGTGTGAAAGATCGCTGGGTGTAAGTTTAGACACTTTAAAGCGAGACAGAAGTGTTTGGGTAGGTGGAGGAAGCTCCCAAGGGTGACCTTGGAGTTGCGTACAGTGGCATATGTGCGAGAGTGCTGGGGAGGGATTGGGAAAAAATCTTAGTTCCACTCTATAAAGCCCTCTTTTATTTAGGATTCTCTGAACTCATTCTGCTTCTCATCATTCAGTCCACTTATATTTTCCATATACTTTGGCTCTTCACTTTTGTTATAATCCAAAGTACCCCCTTTTTAAAAAGTCTCCTTTAAATAATATAAAATCCCATCTGAACAAGTACTTACTAAGTGCATTGATAGAAGGTCCTCATTGCTTACTAAATACTTATTGAGCAGCTTGTTAAATTTTAACCTTCTAGACAAGGGTTTACTGTACCGAAACCTGAAATTACTGCCCAGAGACCTTTTGTAGCTCTTACATAAAAAATTAAAATAAATTTGAGAGAGGGGGGGAAGGTAGGGGAGATGCAATAATTTTGTAAATTTTAGGTTTGGGTTTTTATAACAAATTGGTCAATTTGTCTTTAAAATAGTTGTCTCATATATATTGTAAAAAAAAAAAAAAATTGCAGGAGATACCTGGGTAGCTCAGTCGGGTAAGCAATCTGCCTTCAGCTCAGGTCATGATTCTGGGGTCCTGGGAGTGAGCCCCCCATTGGGGGTTGGGCTCCTTGCTCAGCTAGGAGCCTGCCTGCTGATCCCCCTGCTTGTGCTCCCTCCTCTCTCCTCTCTCTCTCTCTCAATGACCATAAAGTCAATAAAATCTTTAAAAAAAAAATTCAGTAGTACAAAAGAGGCATCAGTGAAAACAGTGTCTTCTCACCCCTGTCCTAGAGCTACTAGTTTGCCTCTCCAGAGGAAACCAATTTCTTGTGTTCCGCCTTCCAGAGATGCTCTCTACACACACGTGTACACAAATGGTAGCTTACTGCATGCTTCTTACACACATACTCTTTCTGCAATCCGTATCAGAACACAATAGAGCTACAGATTTTCTTTTCTAATGCTTAAATAGTATTACCAGATTGTTTCCAATTCATTTGCCATTATGAGCAATTCTGTAATTTCGCTTTCTTTATGTTTACATTTTTACCCACACTTGGAATTTATTTTGGAGTACGGGGTGAAGTAGGGATACAAATTTGGTTTTTTTCTGGGTGGTTATCGAGTACTAACATGATCTGTTGAATAATTCATGTTTGCCATTGATTTGAAATTCCACCATCATCACATACGACATTTTACAGGTGTTTGAGTAAGTTTCTGGAATTTCTGTTCTGCTTTGTTTGTATCACTCTATGACTGCTCCTGTTATTATTTTTTCGGAGTTTTCCTGACCTTTACTGCTTATTTTTTCATGTGACCTGTGGAAAATAGTTACAGATTGTCTATTTCCCCTAAAACTTCAAGTAACTTTTGAGGACTTGGGGCATGGCTAATGTCACTAAGAAGCCAAATGTTTTATTTTCTTTAACGTTAATTAAAACTTAGTTACATATAGCTAGTGGGTGCTGTATTGGACAGTGCAGTTCTAGCAGATTCTTCTTGTATATAAAAAGATTGTTGATATCTGAACATTAATTTTTTACCAAGCCACCTCACTCAGTTCTTTTATTCTCCTTTTTAAATTGAGGTATATTTTGTGCATAATGGTGAACATTAGTTACAGGTGTCTGACATAGTAATTCAATGAGTTTTTTAATTTTTTATTTTTTAAAATATTTTATTTATTTATTTGACAGAAAGACAGTGAGAGCAGGAACACAAGCAGGGGGAGTGGGAGAGGGAGAAGCAGGCTTCCCGTTGAGCAGGGAGCCTGATGAGGGGCTTGAACTCGTGACCTGAGCCGAAGGCAGATGCTTAACCATCTAAGCCACCCAGGTGTCCCTCAACAAGTTTATATATTATGCCATGCTCACTGCAATGTGGCCACCGTCTGTCACCATATAATGTTATTATAATACCACTGACTCTATTCCTTATGCTGCACCTTTCACCCCTCTGACTTACTCATTTCATAACTGGAAGCCTGGATCTCCCACTCCCATTCACTCATTTTGCCCATCACACCACCTTCCTCCCCTCTGGAAACCATCATTTGTTCTCTGCATTTATGGGTCTGTTTCTGCTTTTTGTTTATTTATTTTATTTGTTTGTTTGTTTAAATTCTCTATGTAAGTGAAGTCATATGGTATTTGTCTTTGTCTGACTTATTTCACTTAGTGTAACACCTTCTAGTTCCATCTGTGCTGCTGAAAATGGCAAGGGCTTATCCTTTTTATGACCAAGTAATAATATTCCATTGTGTATATATACTACATCTTTATCCATTCATTTATTGATGGACTCTTGGGTTGCCTCCATATCTTGGCTATTGTAAATTATGATGAAATAGACAGGGCTGCGTATATTTCTTCAAAGTAGAGGTTTTTTTTGTTTGGATAAAAAAGCACTAGTGGGATTACTGGATTGTATGGTATTTCTGTTTTTAATTTTTTGGGGAATTGCCATATCATTTTCCATGTTGGCTGCACTTATTTCTACTATTATTTAGAATTATTTCCCAGTTGATTCTCTTGGGTTTTCCAAGAAATGCAGTTATATAATCTATAAATTATATAATTTATAATCTTTCCTTCCAGTTAATATAATGTCTACTTACTTTTGTCTTTTAGTTTTATGGAAACAGTGGTACATCAACAACCTTGTGATATTAATTAATTAATTAAACAAACATTAATTGTCTTCTAAATAGTGGATATTGAAGAACATAAAATAATTGAGACATATTTGTTACCTTCAAGAATTTGTAGTATGGTGATAGGACTACCTCACAGGGAAGCATAATACAGTATAATAAAACTTATGATATAGGTATGCAATAGTTTTGACTGGCATAATGGCGTGAAAGCACTTTGCATGTGTGTTTGTGTGTATCAGTGTATGTGTGTGTGTACATGTGCATACAAGCAAGAGAAGACTTTTGGAAAGAGCATACCTAGGCCAAGTCTTAAAGAATGAGTTGGAATTAATCAGATGAGAGGTGGAGGAGGATCCAAAGAAGACATATAATGGCAGACACATGAAAAGGTGCTAAACATCACTAATCTTTACTACTGCAAATCTAAACCAAAATGAGAGGGGGTGCCTGGGTGGCTCAGTGGGTTAAAGCCTCTGCCTTCGGCTCAGGTCATGATCCCAGGGTCCTGGGATCAAGCCCTGCATTGGGGCTCTCTGCTCAGCAGGGAGCCTGCTTCCTCCTCTCTCTCTCTGCCTGCCCCTCTGCCTACTTGTGATCTCTGTGATTTGCGATTTGATCTCAAACAAATAAATAAAATCTTAAAAAAAACACACACACAACGAGAGATCACTTCACGCTAGTTAGAATGGCTTCAATAAAAAAACACAAGAAATAACAAGTGCTGGTGAGGATATGGAGAAAAAGGAAGCCTCATATACTTTGGGTGGGAATGCAAAATGGTACAGCCACTGTGGAAAACAGTATATTAAAAATGGAGGGGCATCTGGCTGGCTCACTTAGTTAAGCGTCTGCTTTCGGCTCAGGTCATGATCCCAGGGTCCTTGGATCTAGTGCTGCATGAGGCTCCCTGCTCAGTAGGGAGTCTGCTTCTCCCTCTCCCTCTGACCCTCCTCCCTGCTTGTGCTCTCTCTCTCACTGTCTCAAATAGACCAAAAAAACCCCAAAACCTTAAAAAAAAAAAACCCAAAATTTAAAATGGAAATACCATACAATCCAGTAATTCCATTACTGGGTATTTACCCAAAGAAAATGAAAACACTAATTTGAAAAGATATATGCATCCCTATGTTTACTGCAGCCAGGATATGGAAGCAACCTAAGTATCCATCCATAAATGAATGGATAAAGAACATGTGGTGTATAGACTGACACACACACACACACACACACACACACACACACACACAGGAATATTACTTGGTCATAAAAAAGAATGAGAACTCGCCATTTACAACAACATGGATGGACTTGGAGGGCATTATGCTGAGTGAAAGGAGTCAGACAAAGATGAATACTATATGACTTCACTTACATGTGGAATCTAAAAAACAAAATAAACAAAAAGCACAAATAGACCTATAACTACAGAGAACAAATGATGGTTGCCAGAGGGGAGTGGGGGTGGAAGATGGGCCAAATGAGTGAATGAGAATAGGAGATATGACCTCCAGTTATGAATGAATAAATCACGGGGATGAAAGGTACAGCACAGGAAATAGAGTCAATGGTGTTGAAATTCAGTTGTGTGGTAGCCGACCGGAGCTCCACTTGTGGTGAGCATAGCCTCACATATAAACTTGTTGAATGGCTGTGTTGTACACCTGGAACTAATGTAACATTGTGTGTCAACTCTACTTCAACTAAAAAAAGAAGATCGGATTTTCAGACTGAGACACAGTAACTTATCTATAAAGTAAACATTTTAATATTTTCTTTTGACTTAAATGTTTACTCTTTAGATATGGCTATGGGCCTTTGCTCCAATATGTATATAAACTATTGATAACATATTTTGGGATTTCATTTGTGTTAGGCAGGTGTGAGGGTTTTCATAAAAATAATGCATGATAAAAATAAAAATAATTATTTTCAACACATGTTTAAGTTGTCTGCCTATAATGGTGGCAATACAGTTTAGCTGTTGGACTAATTCCAAAGTTAATTCCAATTTCAACTTAATTCTGTAGTAGCCCTAGTTTCTTTGTTAGTAATTATTTCATACTGGCAGTTCATTAAACTTCAAAATGTATAGTCCTTTCCTAGTGGAAGTGCTATCATACCAAGGGTTTTATGCCCCACACAGAGCCAAAGGAATAAGTTTAAGTTCCTTTGAAACTCATAGCTAAATTGTTTCTTCTAGAAATGTTGAAATTCTAATTAATCACTGTCAAGTAAAAAAAAAGGGGGGGTGAAGAAAAAGTATGTTGAAACTCTTTGATACAAAATGCTACTTCTTTCTCTTTTCCTAATATTACCTGGATTGTTATTATAAAAGCTCTAGGTTAACACAGCAAGTTGCCAAGTGATCAATTTATCAAATTATATACATTCATTTTGTTTATGCTAATTGCTCATAGTTTATACCAATTTATATTTTGCAGAGACCTCACTGTCTAATGCAGTTGGATAATGGGTACAACATCAATGTTAAGAGATTTGTAACTGTCCACTAAATGGAAGCATAAAAGGCAATGGAATAGATTGAAAAATGGTAAATATATATCAGATTTGGTGAGTTAATCTCACATTTCTTTACAGTGATCTTTCTGGGTCATGTTGAACATTTTGCCCTTACTGGAAACTAAGTTTTTTTTTCCTCTGTAAATTATTACCTATTTAATGTAACTATGTAAATGTATCTTTACTTTTTATGGAAATGCTAATTTACCAGGCATTTCATTTTTTTGGATACTGAAACAGTTCTGGAACACTCAGCTTCTACATACAAATGGTGGGCTTACTCTAAAATGTAGTTGAAGTTGTTATTCATCTGAGAAGAGTGAATGAGGATGAAAATGTGAAATCACTTCAAGTCCAATATCTTCATGCGTCATCTGAAGCTCTTCCTTTAGCTCCCATTCAAAAAAGTAAACCAGTGTCTTAAGGGTAGGGGGACAATGGCTGGGATATTGGTTGAGATAGGCTGTTATGTTTTATGAGCTTTCTAACAAAATTTTAATGGCTTTTAAAACAACAAAAGTTTTATTTTTTGCTCACACTACCCATCCACTGGGTTGACAGAAAATCTCTACTAAACTTAGTCACTCAGGGACTCAAGCAGAAGAGCAGCCACCATTTTGAACATTGCTGGAGAGAAAAGATAATTCAAGGGAGGACCCGCCAGGCAAACTCTGGCCCAAACATGTGATACTTTCACTCACAATGCATTGACTGGAATTAGGCACATGAGTCCACCTCACTACAGGAGAGTCTGAGAGTCAAGAAAACTAGAAATATTTGGCACACAACATTAGTGATTGCCACAGTTGTATTGAGAAGGTGTTGAATTACTTAGTTGAGCACTGGAAGCTAATATTGCACTGCATGTTGGCTCACTGGAATTGAAATAAAAACAAAAAACAAAACAAAAAACGTTGAAAGAGCAGTTTTGGCAAGAGCAGAGATGACCTCAGCAGAAATGGAAAAAACAGTGTGAACAGTGCTGGGACACAGTGTTGGCTATTCTGGGATTGTTCATACTTCTCCTTCCTTCCTCAAACCATTTTCCAATTCAATTCACTTCAACTCAATTAGATTCAATTCAATAAACTTTTAAGAAATACCTCAAAGTGTGAGATACCTGGTTATACCAAAGTGAGCAGAAATAAAACTGTAGGTGTCATTTTTTTTTTAATGCTACACTCAAGCTACTCTGGGGGTCACCTTGAGAAAAACTAACAAAGCTTTGACAACAAGCCAAAATCAGACCAAACTATATATAAGTTTTAGATATAATAGTAGTGTGAACAGGCACTGAGTTAAGTTAGATGCTTTCTTCATACTATTTACTAAAACATATTAGCTACATTTGACATTGACACCAAAGGTAAAAACCACAGAAGCATTATAGATAAGTTAGACTTTATCAAAATAAAAAAAAACCTGGGGCACCTGGGTGGCTCAGTGGGTTAAGCCGCTGCCTTCAGCTCAGGTCATGATCTCAGGGTCCTGGGATCGAGCCCCGCATCGGACTCTCTGCTCAGCAGGGAACCTGCTTCCTCCTCTCTCTCTGCCTGCCTCTCCGCCTGCTTGTGATCTCTGTCAAATAAATAAATAAAATCTTTTAAAAAAAATAAAAAATAAAAATAAAAAAAACTTTACTGCTTCTAAGAAAACCATCAAGAACATGAAAAGGCAACTTATTGTTATTGACAAGTCATATGTCTGATAAGGAATGTCTATCCAAAATAATTTTTAAAAAAATTTTAAATTCAGCAATAAAAAAATTCAATTTTAAGATGAGCAAAAGATTTGAATAGATATTTCTCCAAAAAAAGTTTTATATGCAAAGTAAGCGCATGAAATACTCAATAACATTAGTCATTAGAGAAATGCAAATCAAAACTACAGCGAGATATCGCTTCCCTTTCACTGGGATGACGATGATAAGAAAGACAGGCAATACCAAGTGTTGATAAGAATGTGGAGAAACTGGAATCCTTGCATATTGCTGGTGGGAATATAAAATGATGCAGCCACTTTGGGAAACAGTTCGGCAGTTCCTCAAAAAGTTAAATACAGGGGAAAAATGAAGGTTAAATACAGAGTTACCATATGGCATATACCATAGTTCTACAGAGTTACCATATGGCATATACCATAGTTCTACACCAGCTATATATTCAAGCAAAATGAAAAACATCCACACCAATATTTGTATATGAATGTTGATACCAACATTATTCATTCCAAAAATGAAAATAATCCAAAAGTCCACCAACTGATGAATAAATAGACAAAATGTGGTAAGTCTACACATTGGAATATTATTGAGGCCTAAAAAGCAGTAAGACATTGATACATTCATAAACCTTGAGAACATTTTTCTAAGTAAAAGAAGCCAGACACAAAAGGTTACTGACATGCTGTGTGGATACAAGATGTCCAGAAAAGACAAATACATAGAACCAGAAGACAAATTAGTGTTTGCCAGGAACTAAGAAAAGAGTGGAATGGGTTAGGACTGCTTATGGACATGGGGCCATTGAAAAAGTTCTGGAGCCTAGTGGTGATGGTTACACAGCTGTGAGAAATAGGACACCAATTTTGTTAATAAAATACATATATCTACATCTATACATATACATACGTCTAGATGGTGAGGTAACAAGTGATTTTTATTCCTTTTTGTATGTTCTTCTGTTTTCTTTCTCACCACCAGCCACAGAGAATATACATCACCTTTGTAACTTAAAAATGCAAACCTCTTAAAATCTATTCAAATCAGATTCAAAAGCTGAGAACTTGCATTCCCTGAATAATCTTTGAAGTAAACCAATGCAGGTTACATTCATCTGAAATTCTAGAATAAACAAGATTAAATGTATTGGGGAAAAATCTGAAGAATGGTTGCCTCTGGAGGGGTGGGAGCAGGGACTGATGGAGGACATGAGATCATTTTCTGGAGTGACAGAAATGACAGTACTGTGGTCTGTATGTTGATAAGGTTGGGTTGTACAGGTAAAGGCATTTGTCAAAACTCAAGGGACACATAGTTAAGATTTATGCATTTGATCGTATATAAGTTTTACATTTAAAAAAACCCGTAAGCAAATGTTGAACTCAAGTCAGTGTTTGGTATGCTTAAATGTGTAGGGTAAAATCGCTTTGATATATATTTTTTAAAAGTAAGGTAGATTAATGGATGAATAGAGGCATTAGAGGGTAGATATATGATAGAGGAAATACAGCAAAATTGCAATGGTGGGATATGGGTGGTGGATCTGTTTTATATTTGAAATTTTTCATCATAAAACATGGGGGAAGAAGACACTCAATGTGAAGAGTTTACAATTTATTACCTTTTTGACTCCCCAAACTCCATTTTACTTGCGTCTTCTCCCAACATTAGGTCTTTCCACTTGATTGTGAAATTCATCTCCAGCCCCTATAAATCATTTTATTTTTCTTTGTTTTTAATAAGAATGGCGTCATTCTTCTAGTTGTGAGCATTTCTCAAGATAAAAAAATCGTGTTTCTTTCTTCCCTCCTTTCATACCCAATAATCCAGTTAAACTCTAAATTCTAATTTTCACTTTATGATGTCTCACTTCTTTTCCTGTTACCACTACCTTAATTCTGCACCAATTACCTGCCATTTCCACGAAGAAATAGACTGGCATAGCTAAGAAAAGAATTTGCGTGTAATTTGATGCTCTATATAGTTTTACATTCACGCTATAAAATGGTTCTGAGAATACTGTATTAGAATTTACTTTGTTATTGTGAGTCTTAAAACTCCGAATTCCAGACTCACTTCCTTTTAGTTTGTATGTTAATGACTTGAAACCAGTTTGGGATGATTTAGATGCGTACACCCCTCATCCCTAACACAGAAATCAGAGTTAAGAATTCTATGCTATGAGTGGTCTCTATAGACAACCGGTCCTGCTAAATGAACTCTGCTAAAATTGTCGGTTACCATCTTGACAGGTATCTGACACAAATTCTACTACATTCTGCAGGTCCATTTTGCAAAAAAATTTATCTTAGAAAATACCATTAGATGCCCTATGGGTATTTTATTGACTTTTTCTTTCCCCGCTGATGGCTATCTGAGCAGGTCATTGGTAATATCGACCTTAAAATTTTCCCATGTTAAAGTAATTGCAGTGAAGATGTTGTAATCTGGGGCTTCGATTATCCGTGTATCTCTCTCTATATGGGAAAAGAACTGAGTTTCATGAGGAAGAACTTGGTTCTGTCAAAAGCTTTCCTCACCCCTCTCCCCCAGGAATACGGACGGGATAGTCATATTTTGGGAGGTTTCTTTTTTTTTTAAAGATTTTATTTGTCAGAGAGAGAGAGAGAGACCATAGCAGGGGGAGCAGCAGGCAGAAGCAGGCTCCCTGCTTAGCAAGAAGCTCCATGTGGGGCTCAATCCCACTCTGGGATCATGATCTCAGCTGAAGGCAGTCACTTAACCGACTGAGCCAGCCAGGTGTCCCAGGAGGCTTTGTTTTTAAAGGAGCATGTTGGTCTTGCTCTTCATTTGATTGGCAGAGCACAGAGGGCTTTTGAAGACCTGCAGGTCTTTGAACACTGTATAAGCCAATTTTTATTTAAAAAAAAAAAAAGCCCCCCCCCCCTTTTGAAATTGCTTTAGAAATAGGCAGGCCATCAGTTCTTCCTGATATTTTAAACTTCATCCTCAGGGGAAGCCAGATCATTGGGAGCTATGTGTATTATATACTCTATTTGTAATAATATAGTAAGCTAGAGAAAATTTTATTAAGAAAACCATAAGAATAAATACTATATATATATGTGTATATATATATATATATAGTACTGTACTATACTGTACTTATAAAAAGATTCACATGTAAGTGACCCCATGCAGTTCAAACCTGTGTTGTTCAAGGGTCAACTGTATAAGAAAGTGACTTAAGTTTATAATTGTGTGCATTACTTACAGCTACAAATTATTAAGCACTTAGTCTATCAGACATCATGTTAGGTGCTTTCAGTGTGCATATTTTAATTTAATCCTCTCAACCATCCCTTGGAGTAAATATTATCTCTGTTTTACAAGTCAGGATACTGAAGCTCAAACAGGTTACACAGTTCATAAATGCCAATAATAGGGTTCAAACCCACGTTTATTTGATTTTTAAATCTGGTGGCCTTATCTACTTGGTAAGATACTGGGAAATCTCCCACAGTGTCATACTATACAGCCTTAAGCATCTATATAAATACCTTGAGAAGCATTTTTATTTTAAACTTCATTCCTAGTTTTATCCTTTTTTGTTACTTTTATCACTTTACTGATTTTCTCAACTACTTACTTTTATATCACTGTAACACTATGTTTTTAATAAATTGCCTAAAATCCTTCTGGATTTATAGTCCATTGAGGTATACAGAAAAAAATTTTTAAAAACCCTCTGAATACCTCTAAAAATTACTTTTATTTAATGTTGGCTGGGCTTTTCTCATGTCATTTGCCTTTATTAAATCTTCAGGTTTATGTTCTAGTGTACACACTGCTTAAGTCATGAAAAAACTGAGCAAGACCTTCTACTTTAAACTGTCCTTTGGTGCTTTTAAATACAATGAACAGATCTCACCCCAGTCTTGGTTAAATATGCATTTAACCTTGGTATAAATAATCACATGCTTGAGGAAAGGGAGGGAGATCAAAAATAGCTAATGAATGAAAATTCAAAATAGAAGCTATTGTGAAAATTCCATTAGCTTGCTCCCTTCCCTTGACTGGAGCAGGGAATGGCACAGTTTGCAGCATCCCTGACCTCTACCTACTGGTGCTCTGTAACGGTTCTCTTCAGTCCTTCAGTCCAAGATCCTAAAGGGCAGGCAGGGGTGGGGGGTTGGGAGGGGAGGTGGGTGGGAGAGGCGGGTATCTGCCTTCAAGTTCTCAGGTCATGATCCTCAGTCCATCCTCAAGTCTGGCTCCCTGCTCAGCGGGGAGCCTGCTTCCCTTTCTCCCGCTGCCCCTCCTCACCGCTCATGCTGTCTCTTGCTCATTCTCTCTCAAATAAATGCAAAAAATCTTTAAAAAAAAAATAAATAAATCCTAAAGGTATTTCTTGTCTATGTTGTGTTCCAACATAGTGTTCCTAATAAGGTCACTGTTCCTTGTCATTTTTAGAAGCTTTTTGGAACCAGGCTGTCTCTTCTAGCTGGCTCAAGGTCCTCTGTGTTCCTAATGACCTGGTAACAAAGAGCCAAAGAGAACATTCTGCCTCCCTGGTTTCAAGTGAGTTTCTTGGTAACGCTGGGGGCCAACACAGAACACTGACTTTCCCCCTTGCTCCCTGGGCTCTAGGTTGTGTTGGGATGGCAGGTTTTGTGATCTCATCACATTTTTTTCACTCCAGTGATGCTTCTGTGGTTGAAACTAACTTCTCTTTGTTTTGCTGTGTCTTATCAGGGAACTCATCTTACACTTGTAGCCAACCTCGCCTTTCAGAATTGCTAACAATTTCAGGACTTAATTAGCTGAAATACAGAAACTGTTTTCCACTTAAATTCCCCGACAGTGATTTGGTAAAATGAGATCTACTAGATTTAGGGTGAAGATGGAGAAGAAAGAGAAACAAATTAGGTATCATTTCATGCTAGTTGGGTATTATTATGGGAGAACAGTCAATGTTTCACTTTCCTATTTCCAGATTCAGATCATCAGTGCAGCTCAAGGAGAGGCCCAGGAATAAGAGAAATTACATAAATATCCTTTGAAAAAAATTCAGTTCAAAGTACACACACATTAAAAAAAGACTGGGGCAAAGATTTATTGTTTGCTTTTTACATCGTATTAGCTCCTTCAAACTAAGATGGTTTTCCCTTGTCACAAAAAAATGCAATTCTCTCTTGTGAATGTCTTTCTCTTTCAGGGATTCAGAGTCATGATTCATAAGAAAACTGGTGGGGCTGGCACAGAAAGATTTTATATAAACTTTTGTCAGACCATTTGGGAGTGGAAGGATCCTGGGAGGAGAGAAAACTGTTAATGAGAAAGTAACAGGCAAGCTAACTTCCCACCATACAACATTCCAGTGACCCTGCAGAAGGTTCTGCCACTTAGACTTCTCCTGCATGTACCTTGTATTTAGAAAAGACTTTTTCCTTACTAAACAAAGTGAATTTTTAAATAACAATTCACCTTCCCACTTACAATTATTGGTAGTATGTAAGTGCCAAATTTGAAGACCTGATCAACGCGAGATGGCAATGGTGTTCTGGCAAAGACAAGTCTAATAATGAAACTTTATAGTGGTGAAATGAATGATTTTCATAAAATTTTCTTTCAAATTGAATATGGATTCTCGTTACTGTCCCTTTGGGCTTAAGGGACCCAAACAGAGAGCATCTGTAAAGAAACTAAGAGGGTAAGGAAACTGTAAGTAACAGAGAAAGCTCGGGTGAGGAAGGAGGCTGTGGCATCCTCACCAGATTATCTGCCAGTTTTTCATACTGGGTATACCTGTCTATCTTGAAACTTTCTCACTAAAATCATGCTCCACTGCCTCCCAAGTTTCAAGTCCAGTATGGACTCTTAGGTTACAGCAAATGTTTCTGTGATACCAGCGAGTTCCTTTGTGGTTGGTAAATAGGAGAATGAGTTCCATGGAGTTGTTCTAGTTCCTTGGCATGGGGTCCTGCGATGGCAGAAGTCACATTTCCAACGTTAGCAAAACAGGACAAAGTGTTCAGTCACTGCAGCTCTATATTTAGAGCAATCAAGAGCGTCTGCACCTGCGCTCGTCCCCAGAGGGGCGTACCCCCAGTCTTGCATGACTCTGGGCCCCAGCACGTCGCACTTCCTCCAGCGCTCGGAGCGCCTCTTCTACCTCCTTTGTTCAGCACTCAGAAGCAAATATTCCCATTTTATTGTTTTTGTGCCTTTTTTAACCTCCCCCAAGGCAGCTTCCACTATGTTTGAACTGCCCATCTGCCTGGCTGTTCATGTTCTCTCTGGAGGCACAAATTACAGCTTTTATTAGCACTTTGGTTACAAAGATGTGGAAGTTCTGAGAGGCTTATCCCTAAGCTTACTTGTACTCTAAGCTCTGTTCTTAATGAACATTTTTGCAGAATGCCTCACTTTCCACGAACGTGTGTCTGTGTTAATGTAAAAATTCTGTACTTTACACTCAGTGGATACCTCATAGATGCTGATAGTGATTTATAATTAACAGTATCACAAGAGTTTTAAAAGGCGATTCCAACGAACGACTGTGTTGACAAGGAACCAAATTACAGGAATTGAGCAGGATCATTGGACTTCTCTCGAATATAAAATCTTCAAGTTATTTTAATTTGCGTGCTATATTTATCACTAGTGTTTTAGAGAAACAGAAGCTAACTTTTCAATTTCAGAGACTGATGAACCATCATTCATTAGTTCTTGAAGTTGAATAACAGGAAACTGTACTTGTTTTTCAAACCACTTGGCAATTTTAAGGAGCTGCTGGTCACAAAATGCACGTCCAATAAACTGTAGTCCTATTGGCAACCCCTGGTTTGAGAGAGCCACAGGGACACTCACTGCCGGCAATCCTGAAGACAAGAAAGAAACCTATTAGCTGATTACTTCTCCACCCTAAGAAGGGGAGAGTTCTGCTTTCTAGTGCTAGTAGGTGTAAGACAGATAAGGTTTAAAAAATGACAGAAGTCATACAATATGCACATGCTTTTGTTCCTTCCTTTGCTCACTTAATATATCTTGGAAATCACTGTGTATCAACTCACAGAGATGTTCTTCATTCCTTTTTTATAGCTGCACAGCACTCCATTATGTGGTTTGTACCATAATTTTTTCACCCATGCTTCTATGGTTGGGCATTTAGGTTGTTTTCAGTATTGAGCTATTTCACACCATGCCCAAGTATACATGTTTTTTGGTATTCTTTTTGTTTCTTTAAGATTTATTTATTTATTTGAGAGAGAGAGAGCCCCAAGGGGAGCGGAAGAGAGAGAGAATCTCAAACAGACTCCCCACTGAGCGGGAAGCCCAGTGATGCAGGGCTCAGTCACACCACCCATGAGATTATGACCTGAGCTGAAATCAGGATTCGGATGCTTAACTGACTGAGCCACCCAGATGCACCATGGTTTTTGGTATTCTTGAAAGTCTCTCAGATAAATAGGGATTGCTTCATCAACAGATAAATGCATATGTAACTAGATGTTGCCAAATTCCTCTCCAAAAAAGCTGTACTATTTTCAACTCCCATGAGCAAAATGCTTTTTCCCTACAGCGTTACCAACTGAGTATGTTGTTGAGCTTTTGAATGTTTGCCAATTTGATAGATAAGAAATAGTAGCTTGTTTTTAATTCCACGTTTGGGGCAAAGAAAGCAAAAGGTCCTGGGATATCTTGTTATGCCATAAAATAAGGAAGTTTTTAGAAATTAATGGGGATAAGTCTAAAGGCTACATGCAACTTGAAAGGGCTCTTGTTGGCCAAACAGTTTCAGCATCAAAGCCAATAATGACAGTAATTGTTTATAATACACTGAATTAAAAAAAAAAAACAAAAAAAACACAAAGCTGTCTTTAGAGAAGACTGCTAATGTATGTACAAAGAATGATAGAAAAATCAGCATTTTTGTCATTCTATAGGAGATATTCAGGCAAGATTCATCAGCAGATCTCAAACTGGGTTCAAGATTTTTGGGGAATATGATAGTCACACAATCTCAGAGTACCACCTCACCATCGGTTATAATTGATCAAAGGAAAAATGTAACTTTACACACAAAACACCTGGCAGTTATTTCCTTCACTAAGGGATCGACTTAGTCTCTGAAAGTGGAACAAACTGACATTAACTGTTTCCCAACATGGAGAGTATGCAGTATTTCTGCCAAAATGTTTCCCAATCATGACTAAATAATCTAGCAAATCCAGATTATGGACGGGACATCCTATAGGGCAAGCGCACTAGGCTCTTCAAAAAAGTCAATGTCAATTAAAACAAAAATTTTAAAAGGTGGGGGATTTCTCATCAGAAACTATGAAGTCCAGAAGAAATTAGCACAACATTTCTTAAGTGCTAAAGAAAAAGAAATGTCAAGCCCAAATCCTGTATCCAGTGAACATAACCTTTAAATTTGAAAGGAAATCAAGCGTTCTTAGGAAGTTAAGGGAATTGGTTAACAGCTTACCTACCCTAAAAGAATGGCTAAAGGAATTTAAACAGAAAGGATATGATAAAGAATCTTCATATACCAGGAATAAATGAACATAGTAAGCAAAAGTATGGGGAAATACAATAGGCTTTCCTTCTCCTCTTGAGTTTTCTACATTTTGTTTGATGATTGAAACACAAATTATAAAACAGTCTGATGTGTTCCAAAAGGGAAAAAAAAAAAAACCCAAAACAAAACAAAAACCAAAACCCAAAGCAGAGAACTGGGGTATTGTTCTAAATTTTAAAAAGATAAACAAATATATCGGGGGAAAAACAATTTTATAAAAGGCATTTTTGGTACAATTGAGAATTTAAATATGGACTATATCTGGAATATTATTATATTCATGTTAGTTTTCCCAGGTGTGATAACAGAATTGTGGTTATGCAGGAGAATGTCATCATTTTTAGAAGATTTATGCTAAAGTATTTAGGAGTGAAGTATCATGATGTTGCAACTTTCAAATTATTTGGCCAAAAAAAAAGTGTGTGAGTGTGTGTGTGTGTGTACAGAGAAAGAGAGGAAGGAGAAAGCAGATAAGACAAAATGAATGAATCCAGGAAAAGGGCATATTGGTATTCATTACACCATTCTTTGAACTTTTCCGGAGGTTTGAAAATTTCCAAAATAAAAGTTAAAATTATGCTATTAAGTAGACTGACTCCAAGTATGTATGCGTGTGCACATTACCACCCCCCCCCCCACGTACACACTTTCCTAAGCATTCCAGAAGGACAAGCTGTTGCCTTCACGGAACAGTCTAGCTGGAACCCAAGTTGAAGACCAGGGTGCCTGTAAAAATTTGAAGAAAACTAGAACATTCCCAAGGGATCCTTACCTGCCATATTGACAGCCTGTGTAAAAATGTCATCCTGGGCGCTTCGTGTCCTGTTGTCTTCTTTAATGAACTCCAGGTATGGTGCTGCCTCCTGCAAGGTGGTGGGAGTCAGCAAGACATCCACTCCAGAGTTAAAAACCTTCACAAAATCATTAGCAATGAGTCGTCTCACTTTCTGTGCCTTAATGAAATAATTCTCATAGTTTCTGTGGAAAAACAAGATGATATTTTAAGGATTTTTAGATTTCTTTGGATCAATTTTCACAGAGAAAGCTTGTTATGGAATGACTGGATTCTGACCTTTATAAGCAGTACCACGAAGATTCCTAATGACACACATAAATGATTTTTCTTCTGTTTTTTTTTGATTTTTTTTTTTTTAAAGATTTTATTTATTTATTTGACAGAGAGAAATCACAAGTAGGTGGAGAGGCAGGCAGAGAGAGAGAGAGAGGAGGAAGCAGACTCCCTGCTGAGCAGAGAGCCCGATGCGGGACTCGATCCCAGGACCCTGAGATCATGACCTGAGCCGAAGGCAGTGGCTTAACCCACTGAGCCACCCAGGCGCCCCCATAAATGATTTTTCAACTGTGCTGTTATTTCTAAAAATCTGAGTATCAGGAGTTTAATCAGAATTCACTGCTAGACACAATTCTATACATATAATCACAGAATAGTGATATCATTAAATAAGTGGATATCATCCACTTTCAGGGATATCATTAAACTAGAACTTTTATTTTCAGGTGAAAAAAAAAAATGAAGTGCATAGCAATTAAATGACTTTCCAAAGGTTACAAAGACAGGCAATGGTAAAAGAGAGACTAGAACTTAGGTCTCTGGAGGCTTATTCTAATCCTCCTTCTATTATAATGTCTTATTTCAACTGCAATATAATGAGAATTCATTATTAGAAGGATTCTGAAGTTTTGTAAAATTCTAATGTGCCATCCTAAGTAGCCACTAGGAAACAGGTTCTGGAAACAGAGACTGGAGAAAGTACACAGTGTTTGCAATTTTGTGTTTTATGGCTAGGTATGCCCCAGGAATGGGAATGTGAAATTCAATAAAAGATATTTACTTTACTGACAAGATTAAGGAATTAGCCAGCTATAAAAATGACTATAAGTCAATGATGCAAATAAAGGGAAAAAGAAGGCACTCTTTGGATCCTCCTGAACCAGAACAATGGCAGGCAAAAGTACGGTTTTAAACTTCAGTTTGTCACCTGTAAATATGGATATTACTACTCGTCTTACTGAGGACCAAATATAATGCAGATAAAAATGTGCTCTTTTCTAACTCTAAAAGAATCCTACAGAAGTATCAAGTCTCTTTACTATCATTTGACCCCAAGGTCTCTAGAGAGATAAAAGCAGGTATTACCTATAATTAATACAGTAACACTTGATGGCTTAAATGATGTCATTAATGGCATTTTCCAAACCTCAAATTTATTCAAACACAAGCCCAGGTTTTTTTCTATTAAATTTCTTCCTACTTTAAATATGGTTGAAAACCAGAACTTTTGTTTCCATTAATGACAGAGGGATGGAATTTACCTGCCATAGTAAATAGTAACACACCCTAGTATTTACCCATAGTAATTTACCCTGCTTTATTTTGCCTAGAAAGCTAGGCAAAATAAAGCAACCATTTTCAGATATTAGACAGCAGGCATTCAAGAGAGGGAGTTCTGAGAGAGGGGAAGCAAGTAAGTGAGCCCTGTAATTTCCCCAGTGTAATGCCTGGAGGCAGTTTCCAGGCCTCAGCCCAGACAGGAGGAACCTACACAGAGTTTTCAGGGGGCAGTTTTCAGGAAGTTAGGGACGAGGACTGGAAGTTCAGGGAGGTAAAGAAAACTGGAATTTTCTCACAGAGTACCAGAGAGGAGAAAATAGCATACAGAAAGAGCTCAAGAGATCTGTAGAGTGATCCCTCAAGTCTCTGGCTGAGTACTGATCTGTGTGCATGTAGGGAGAAGAAATTCTCAAGGCTGGGGATAGAATCACTGAAAAGTCAAACAACTGCAAGAGCTCATATAGGGCTAGAAACAGGGTGTGTTCCTAACAGCCAAAGTGGAAAGACTTCATAATACATTAGGCATCTGGCAGAATTCTTCAAGGGTACTGCCTAAAGTAGAGTTTAAATTAGCCAAGACTAAAGGCCATTTTGGACTCATCCTTGCAAAGCTTTTTTAAAAGGAAGCCTTGAAAGGATCCAACCAGATTCTGAGAAACTATTTATTTATTTATTTTACAGATAGAGATCACAAGTAGGCAGAGAGGCAGGCAGAGGAGGCGGGTGGTGGGGGAAGCAGGCTCCCTGCTGAGCAGTGAGCCCAAGTCGGGGCTCGATTCCAGGACCCTGGAATCATGACCTGAGCCAAAGGTAGAGGCTTTAACCCACTGAGCCACCCAGGTGCCCCAGATTCTGAGTAACTTAACTGCATCTCAGAACAAAGCCTGACATGGTTTAAAGGAATACAACAAAAATTCAGCAAATGATAACATAAAAGTCACTATGCCCAGTCATGCAAAAAAGCAGAAAATATAACCCATAACTAGGGGGTAAGAAGCAATCAATATAAAGAGATCCAGAAACAACAGAAATGTGCAAATTAGCAGATAAAAACATTAAAACAGTTACTGTAAATATGTTCCATATGTTCAAGAAGGTAGAAGAAAGGGCGCCTGGGTGGCTCAGTGGGTTAAGCCGCTGCCTTCGGCTCAGGTCATGATCTCAGGGTCCTGGGATGGAGTCCCGCATTGGGCTCTGCTCAGCAAGGAGCCTGCTTCCTCCTCTCTCTCTCTGCCTGCCTCTCTGCCTACTTGTGATCTCTGTCAAATAAATAAATAAAATCTTAAAAAAAAAAAAAGGTAGAAGAAAACATGTGTCATGAAGAAACCAAGGAGATAAGAAGACCTGCTTGGAAGTTCTAGGAATGAAAAATGCAAAGTAGGAAAGAAAAATGACCCTTGATACGGCTGACAGCAGGTGACACAGCAGATCAGTGATTCTGAAGATAGTAATAGGAACTATCCACAAGGAAGCAGAGAAACAGACTACAAAAGAAAAAAAAACACTAAAAATAAACAAAAAACCAGGATGGAGCCATCAGTGTGCTGTGGGACAACATCAAGCAGATTAATGTATATCTGAAAGGAGTCCCAGAAGAAGGGGGGAAGGTCAGAAAAAATATTTTAAGAAACAGTGGCCAAAACTTTTCCCAATTTGATTAAAATAATAAACCCACAGATCCAAGAAGCTCAACAAACCCCTAAACACGAGGAAACCAAGGAGAAAACTACACCAAGACACATCACAGTCAAATTCCTGAAAACCAGTGATAAAGTCTTAAAATCAGCAGGGGTGTGTGCGTGGTGTGTGTGTGTGTGTGTGGTGGGGGAAGACATGTTACACACAGAGGAGCAAAGACAAGAATGACAACATTTCTCAGAAACTATGCAAGTCTGGAGGCAATACAACAAGATCTTTAAGGAAAGCTATCAATCTAGAATTTGATACTGAGAGAAAATGTCAAAATTAAAATAAACAATTTTATATATAAATAAAAGCTGGAAGAACTAATTGCCAGCAGGATTATACTACAAGAAATATTAAAGTTCTTTAGGGAGAAAAAAATTAAACCAGATGGATATTTGGATCTACACAAAGGAATAAAAAAGCACCAGAAATAGTAAATATTTAGGCAAATATAAATGACTTTTTTTCTTGTTTTAAATCTCTTTAAAATTATTTAAGGACAAAAGAAGGCAGGAAAAAACGTTAAAAGAAAGAACTGATAGGACAAACTGAAGACAAACAGCAAAAATCAGATTTAAATATGGCTCATGTTCTTTAAAAATAAACTGTGGATTCCTAACTCAATAAATTTGTTTTGTTTTTTGAACAAAAGGTAGTAAAAGAATGACAAAATTGTAAACTGAGGCACCACATGAAGAAAAAAAAATGTTATGAGTTGTTATAGTTCCTGGCACATAAACTGACTTTTTAAGACTAAAAAAAAAAAAAAGTATACCCAAATTCCATTTTTCCTATCACTCATGTCTATCCTCCCCTCACAAAACAAGTGAGCGAACAAACAAAATCCCTCAAAACAAAAAAGCTGACTTAAGTTCTCTGACTCAGGAGATAGGAATGCCAGCAGAAATTCTCACTTCCTTTTGTCAATTCCCTCAACTGATGACCATGGAAAAGCTTTCAGACTCCTCTCCTTCAGTTTCATTATATGCTGTTAGATAGATACAAACATAGTGAAAGATAGAAAGATACAAACATAGTGATCCGAAGGGGCACGTGCACCTGAATGTTTATAGCAGCAATGTCCACAGTAGCCAAACTATGGAAAGAACCTAGATGTCCATCAACAGATGAATGGATAAAGAAGATGTGGTATATATACACATTGGAATACTATGCAGCCATCAAAAGAAACGAAATCTTGCCATTTGCTATGACGTGGATGAAACTAGATGGTATTATGCTTAGTAAAATAAGTCAATCAGAGAAAGACAACTATTGTATGATCTCCCTGATATGAGGAAGTGGAGATGCAACATGGGGGGTTTGGGGGGTAGGAAACGAATAAATGAAACAAGATGGGATCAGGAGGGAGACAAACCATAAGAGACACTTAATCTCACAAAACAAACTGAGGGTTGCTGTGGGGAGGGGGTTCAGGAGAAGGTGGTGGGATTATGGACATTGGGGAGGGTATGTGCTTTGGTGAGTGCTGTGAAGTGTGTAAACCTGGCAGTTCACAGACCTGTACCCCTGGGGCTAATAATACATTATGTTTATAAAAATTTTTTTTAAAAATTGTGCCCTGAGATATACAATTTGACTCGAATCAGTTATATTTGGCAAATGTAGCATTTTCCACTTAATGAAAGTCTTTGCTTAGAAAACCTCTCAGCAACATTTCATTTTCTTTTCCTACTCCAAAATCATTAGTCATCTGGTCAATATTGAAAAGTCTTATTTTTTAAAATTGTTTTTTAAAAGTTTTTGTTTGAATTCCAGTTAATTACCACACGGTGTGCAATACAGGGATTCAATAGTTCCATACATCCCCTGGTGCTCAGGTGTTCCTCATGACAAGTGCCCTCCTTAATCCCCATCATGTATTTAACCCATCCCCCCATCTTCCTCCCCTCTGGTAACTATCAGTTTGTTCTCTATAGTTAAGAGCCTGTTTCTTGGTATGGCTCTCTCTCCCCTCTGGTATGTGGTATATATACACAATGGAATACTATGCAGCCATCAAATGAGCAGCCACCCCTTGCTCATTTTTTTTTTTCTTAAATTCCACATGAGTGTGATCATAAGGTATTTGTCTTTCTCTGATGACTTCTTTCGCATGGCATTGTACTCTCTAGCTCCATTAGTGTCATTGCAAATGGTAAGATTTCATTCTTTTTTATGGCTGAGTAATAGTCCATTGTGTGTATATACCCCACATCTTCCCCATCCATTCCATCAATTGATGGACCCTTGGGCTGCTTCCATATCTTGGCTACTGTAAATAACGCTGCTACACAGGGATGCATGTATCCTTTTCAATTAGTGTTTGTGTATTCTTTGGGTAAATACCCAATAGTGTGACTGCTGGATAGTTCTACTTTTAACTTTTTGAGGAACCTCCATACTGTTTTCCAGAGTGGCTGCACCAGTCTGGGTTCCCACCAATAGTGCTGAAGGGTTCCTTTTTCTCCACATCTTCGCCAACACCTGTTGTTTCTTGTGTTTTTGATTTTAGCCATTCTAATAAGTTTGAGGTAATATCACATTATAGTTTTGATTTATAGGAAAAGAGTCTTTTATGTTCTGTAGAACATAATCAAATATTTTTAGGTTTTTATTTTCAAGCTTTACCAAAATATAATTGACATATAAAATTGCGTGATTTCAAGGTGTACAATAATTGTGTACAAAACATGTAGATATATGTATATATTGTGAAATGATTACCACAATAGGGTTAATAACACATTTATCACCTTGTATAATTATAATTTGGAGTGTGAGAGGTGAGAACATTTAAGATGTACTCTCAGCATTTTCAAGTATATAACACAGTACTGTTAATTATAGTAACCATGCTTTGTATCCCCTGAACTTATTCATCTTTTTTTTTTTTTAAAGATTTTATTTACTTATTTGAGAAAGAGGAAGAGAGAGAACATTATTAGCAAGGTGAGGGGCAGAAGGAGAACCAGACTCCCTGCTGAGTAGGAAGCCTGATGTGGGGCTTGAACCTGGGACCCCAGGATCATGACCTGAGCCAAAGGCAGACACTTAACTGACTGAGCCACCCAAGTGCCCCCAGAGCTAATTCATCTTACACTACAAGTTTGTACCCTTCGACCAACATCCCCCTATTTCCCCTAGCCCACAGCATCTCCCTGTTTCCCCTAACCCACAGACCCAGGCAACCACCATCGGACACTTAGACTATCTTCCTGTCTTCGCTGTTGTGAAAATGCTCTGAGATAATGATTTCATTTCCTTTCGCTACATTCTCAGAAGTAGGATTGCTGGATCATATATGGTAGTTCTATTTTTAATTTTTTGAGGAACCGCCATGCTGTTTTCCATCACGGATGTTCAAATAGTATTTTTGGAAAAAGTAATCCTAAGTATCAGCCCTGAAAGGATACACAGATGAATAAAATGCTTTCTGTCCTTGAGGGAATATAGAAAAACTCAGGAAGCTATTCATTAACACAATCATTCTTGCCTTTTCACACTTCTCATGTCCTCTTAAACAGACCTGATGGTACACAAGATGAATTCTATTCACAAGATGATGAATATATTTATACTAAAAACAATCTAAGTAGGAGCCCTAGTAATTTAGAATTCTTTCTTGGAGCAAACAGATACTTAGTGTAGGGGAAGATTAAATTGATTTGCTAAATTTTTCAAGATACACCAATGTAACTTCCTGTTTAAGTCTCCAACAACAATAAGCCAATGTGGCAATAATAGTCAGGGGACATTTAAAGAGGCTAAAATTCTTTAGGGCTTCCTACTTAGTTTTGTACTAATTATTTTGCTAGAGTGTCAATTTTTTTTTTTTTTTTTTTTACATTCGAATAACCAGAAACTAAAAGTACTATAAACAGGTCTTTAGTTATGATTTCTAATTCAAATAGGGATTTTGCTTCTTTAGCAAATATCTCAATAAGACCTGATAGATATGCAACTAATGTACTCTTGAGTGTTCAAGAATGGAGAAAATTTCTGATTACTTACTTTTTATTTTTTATTTTATTTATTTTTTAAGATTTTATTTACTTATTTGAGAGAGAACACAAACAGTGGGAGAGGCTGAGGGAGAAGCAAAATCCCAACTGAGCAGGAGCCCGATGCAGAACTCCATCCCAGGGGATCCTGATCGGATTCGAAGACAGATGCTTAACCGACTGAGCCACCCAGGTGCCCCATTACCTACTCTTTTAATAAGAAAAAATTTCCTGCGAGAATTCTTCCTCTCACCACATCATTAAACCCTTCTCGCCTGGTTGCAGCATACATGGCTTCAGTAGACACATTGATGTCACACCTATGACCTAAAAACAAAAAAAGAGATAAACATTATTTGAAAAGGAAGTAAAGTTTTGGCTGAAAAGCAAGTGCAGATTCACATTTCTGACCAATATTAACATTTTGGGAGACTGTCCTTAGTGGCTCCTCTTCTTTATCTCCTAGACTCAAGGAGAGAGGAGAAAATAACTAAGAAGGAAACTTCATTTGTTCACCTCCTCGTCCCTCCCGCTCTCATTCCTTCCCTCCATCCAAATAGCTACCAAACTCCTACCATGTGTCAGGAACTACATTTGACAGACTGAGAATATAAGGACATGACACTATTCCTGTAAAATATTCACATTTCAGAGAGGGAAGCCAAACATACAGAGATATTTATGATGAACAGTGTAAGCAGAAGGCTAAATGACAAAGGTAAGACGATTCACTGGTTTACTTGTCTAAATCATTAACCTTATCTCTGGGGATATTTTTTTTTTTTGTCACAAATAAGTAAAACTACCAAATGTTGGACACAACTACCTTAAAAATCCCAAACGCAGCCATCTTACCATATTCTAGCCCATCAAATCTTGCCATATTCGATGCCACTTCCGATGTACACAATACATGGTAGCAGACAATTGAATAACTGGTGTGAGGCAGGGACACTTCAATTACTTTGGCCCCCTCAGACTCAAAGAGGTTAGCGGCTTTGGACCAAAAAGATCGCACTTCACATGATAATTCTGGTGCAAGATATTCCTTATTGGAAAAAGTCAAGATATGGAAATTAGAACATCTGTATAGATGGTTTTATACAAATATGTACATTAGGACCTTTGGCAGTATATTAGAAAATCTGATTAAATTGCTAGTAGGTAGCTAGAGAGACCGAATGAATTTAAGAGTGCTTACAGCATGACAAGCTCTATACTAGTTATTTATGAGAGATATTAAACAATAATATCAATATTAACAATATTAAATACTAACAATATTAAAGATAAGAGAAATGGCTGGAGACCCCATATGTGTTAAATGTTCATTATCAGATACTCTGCTAGATGCTTTTCAAAGATTCTCTCACTTAATGCTTTTGCAGAAACTTTTGTATAAGGAGTCTCAGGTTGAACATTTTTTTTTAAGTGGGCTTGCAGAGGGTTTGAATTCACGACCCTGAGATCAAGACCTGGGCTGAGATCAAGAGCTGGATGTTTACCCGACTGAGCCCCCTTCATTTAATGCTTTTAACAATCCCATGATGTAAGTATTATCATCCTTCATTTTATTAAGGAAAAATACTGAGACTGGACAAGTAACTTTCCTAAAGCTACAAAGCAGGTAAATAGAGGATCTAGGATTCTTTTTTTTTTTTTTAAAAGATTTTATTTATTAATTTGACAGACAGAGATTACAGGTAGGCAGAGAGGCAGGCAGAGAGAGAGAGAGAGAAAGGGAAGCAGGCTCCCTGCTGAGCAGAGAGCCCGAAGCGGGGCTTGATCCGAGGACCCTGAGATCATAACCCACTGAACCGTCCAGGTGCCCCAAGGATCTAGGATTCTAAACTCGGTCTCTTTCTACAACCTATGCTCTCTCTAAATCCTTAAAGGAAGGCACGGCTATTATCTTAATTGAAATTTTTAAAGAAAGTATTTCTCTACAGCGGTGGTCTCAACTGGGGGCAATTTTATCCCCTTTGTCTCAATTAGGAGATGTTTGGTAATGTCTGCATACATTTTTGATTGTGGGGTTGTGCTGTTTGTGGGGAACCGCTGCTAAAGGCCAGTGACACTGCTAAGCATCTTACAATGCACAGCGCAGTGTCCCACAACAAAGAGTTATTCAAACAATCAACTGTTAAGCTTAAAACTCAATAAGTCGTTTAAAGGTCAGTAATTTAACATATTGACCTTCATCCATGAATTACTCAGTTGCTACTGTAATAAATGCAGTAGCAATACTAATGACGGTAGTAAAGAAGGTAACATGTATTCAGCCTTTACTATGCAAGGTATGGCTCTGGGCTATGTTGTTTACACCCCAGATTAGCAGATTATAGCCTCCCAACCAGATATAACTTGCCAGTTTTTTTGTTTTTGTTTTTTTTTAAAGATTTTATTTACTGATTTGACAGAGAGAGAGAGAGGGAGAGAGGTCACAAGTAGGCAGAGAAGCAGGCAGAGGGGGAGGCGGAAGCAGGCCCTGCACTCAGCAGAGAGCCCAATGCGGGGGCTCAATCCCAGGACTCTGAGATCATGACCTGAGCTGAAGGCAGAGGCTTAACCCACTGAGCCACCCAGACGCCCCTTTCCAGTTATTTTTGAAAATAAAGTTTTACTAGAGCACAGCCACACTCTCATTTACATATGGTCTGTGGCTGCTTTCATACGACAGTGGCAGAGTTAAACAGTGACACTAAACATTGTATGGTCCACAAAGCCTAAAATGTTTACCAACTGACCCTTTACAGAAAATGTTTACAGACCCCTGCTTAACATGATTCATTTTTTTTAATGAGATAAAACTGACATACAACATTATGATAGTTTCAATATATGATTCAATATTTGCATATATTAAAAAATGATCACCACAACAAGTCTAAGTTAACATCCATTACCATACACAATGATAAGAGTTTGCTTTTCCCTTGTGATAAGAACTTTAAGATCAGGTGCCTGGGTGGCTCAGTAGTTGAGCGCCTGCCTTCGGCTCAGATCATGATCCCAGGGTCCTGGGATAAGAGTCCCACATCGGGGTCCCTGCTCGGTGGGAAGCCTGCTTCTCTCTCTCGCTCCCTCTGCTCATGTTCCCTCGCTCTGTCAAATAAATAAAATCTTTAAAAAAAGAAAAAAAATCGAAAAAACTTTAAGATCTACTCTCTTAGTAGCTTTCAAATATGCAATATGGTATTAACAACTATGGTCACCATGCTGTATATTACATCCCCATGGTGATTACCAAATTTAAGCCTTACTGCTCTCTGAGATCAACACTGTTATTATCCCCATTTTGTAGATTGGGAAATTGAGCTTAGATTAAGTCATGTGCTCGGACTGCAGAGCTAATTAAAGTGGCACAACAGGATTCAAAGCCAACTGGTCTGTTTCCCAGGTCTGTTCCCTGTGTTTGACTTGCTAGCATTTCTGTAACGTAATAAAAGGGAAGAGTTACCTTCGGAATTCCTATACATAGTTCGCTCACATCTGTCAAAGTGGGAAGTGTAAATGGTTTGACAGGGTCTTGTATTGTGGTAGAATCTTTGGGGTCATGCCCTGCCAGCATACCTGTAAGGAGAAATATTTAGGAATGATAGACAGAATGTTTTACAGGGAAATTTATAATGTTTTGAAACTCTATGGAATCATATAAATACCCAGCACAATTGCTGCGTCGTCCACACATCTGGTTAAGATTCCTGGCACATCCATTGAATTCACCAGGGGAATGAGGCCATGACGAGAAACTAAGCCATAGCTTGGTTTGAAACCAACAACCCCACAGTGGGCAGCTGGATTTCTGGTTGATCCTCCTGTATCTGATCCTAAAGCCCTGGAATTTAAGTGGAAGATCTCCAATTATATCTAGAATCTATTTTTAAGTGTATATACTTTTAAACTTTATTTCCCCAAGGTTATACAAAAGTCAGACATGCTTGTCTCAGAGAACTCCTAAAATACAGAAGAAGTGTAAAGAGATAACAAAATATTCTACTGCCTAAGGCAAACACGCTGTTGACATTTTGACATATTAACTTCAAGACTTTCTTAAAATGCAGTTTTCTTTCGTGGCTCAGGTCATTCTGTAATTTTAACTTCCTGTCTCTTCTTTTCTTATCATGAGCTTTTTGCTAGCTCATTAAGATTACTGAAAATTTAAAATATGTACAATATCCCATCATAACAATTGGTGATTCCCAGGATTTTAAAGCCTGTTCTCCTATCAGTGTATACACAGACACCTTATACCTTCCTTTAATGGCAGTTTTACAGTATGTTTTTACAAACTAAACACACCTCTCCCAGAAATTCATACACAGAACCTTCCGCTACCTCATTTAGAATCACGGATAGAAATGTACTTTAATTTATTTAAACATATACGTTGTTGCCAACTAGGATAATAACTGCATAATAAATTACTTTGTAATAAACACCTTTGAACATAAATCTTTGCCCATATGTCTGATTATTTTTTAGGCTGGCTTCCAAGAAGTAGCGTTAATGAGGCATTGGGTCTGCCTGTTATTCTAAATTCTTAATCTGTATTGTCAAATGACTTGTCAGAGAGGCTCTGCCAATTTATATTTCCAACTGCAGTGAATCAGATTTGGGCTCATGTTTCATTATCATCACTGAGTACTAGCAGTTCTAAAAGCTGGTTAATCTGAATAACAAAAAATCTTTGTTAATGTGCATTTGTGAATAATTTTTCACATTTATTTGTATTTGCATTACCCAACTATGAAGTGCCCATTTCTTTGCTCAGTTACCTAGAGAGTGTATGTTTTTCTTATTAAAGACAAAACCAAAAACTAATCTTGAGGACATTTTGCTAAGTGAAATAGGTCAGTTTTAAAAGCACAAATGTTGAATAATATTCACTCGAGGTACCTTGAGTCTAATTTCCTAGAGACGGAAGGTTAAAGAGTGATTGCCAGGGGCTAGGACAGGCAAATGGGAAGCTGTTTTTTAAAGGGTACTGAGTTTCAGTTCTGCAAATGAACCAAATGCTGGAAATTGGTTGCACAACAATGTGAATGTATTTAACACTGAACTGTGCACTTAAAAATGGTTAATATGGCAAATTTTAAGTGAGATACATTTTACCATAATTAAACATTTTTTAAAAACTTTATTTCAGAGTAAAAGTTTTTCTGATTAGAAAAGTGTATGTGCCAACTAGAAAATTTAATGTTATATATAAGTATATGGAGTATAAAGTGAAACTTCTCTTATCATCACTGCCTCCCTAATAATCCTGTTATGTTTTGATATACTCACACGCAGATACTTCCGTGCAACTAATATATATTATTTTAACAGCAAGAAGGTCATCTTGTACATAGTATTCGGCAACTTATTTTCCACTTGACAGTGTACCTTTGATATCTTTCCCTGACACTACAAAGCTTTCTAGCTGCTTCCTTTTAGTGGGTACATAATACTCCAAGAACCTTCCTGTTGTTAAAACTATCATAAAAGCAGCAAATCCAAAGGGGGGAAAAAACAAAGTAGAACACTCAATACTTTGGGACCCATTCAAACTGGAGTTACTTTGGGTCTGTGCTTCTCTTGACTATACCCAGAATAAATCTGTGGACTGAACAACGCTCCTACCAGTCACATGGCCCTTGAGCTCTACAGAAAATGCAAATGAGATTGTCTTTCTTAGCAAGTCCACATAAGCTACAAAATCAGGCTGTTGCTTTCACAATTTCTAAAAGGACACATTTTCTTATTAGGATTCACTGACGGCTGTGTAAAAGTAAAACCTGCATTTCCATAGGAATTATGTGTCAAAATGCCATCTCCTCAAAGCACATTCAGGAAGATGAACATTAAGTAGGGTGATAAGGGTAAAAAAAAAAAGCACCTAATCTTGCAGTCCTAACTTGTCAGAGCTCTCATTAATATTAATGCAATGCTATAAAATTCTACAGAGATAAAATGAAATGGTTTTACTTGTAAATAAGATTTCAGAGAAACTAAAAAAAAAAAAACAAACCCCAAAAAACCCCCTGAAGAATCTAAATCTCCACAGCTCTAAAAAATATAAATAATTTATTGGTTGCAATGTCTGTGAAAGAGTTTAGTTTCAGTGGATAATTAAGGAGAAATAAAATACACACGGTACTGCTAAAGAAACACATTCAATTTTATACTGAAACCGAGAAAAGTAAATAATAGTGGTATTTATTTACTCTTCTTTAGGCGGTTAAGAAATGCTTTACAAATGGGAACTTAAAACATAAAACATGATGGATGGATTCTTCCCAAATACAAAATAGGACAGTTGAACAAGTCAGCTCCTAACAAATGGGAAGAAAACTTTACTCAGTGACACCCATTTTTAGTTGCAGATTTATGAAAACACTATTTTAAATATTCTATTGATACACACCAGGAACATTTCTTGCCTCTCTATCTCTCTCTCTCTCTTTTTTAAAAAATTCTATTTATTTATTTGACAGAGAGATCACAAGTCGGGAGAGAGGCAGGCAGAGAGAGAGAGGGAAGCAGGATCCCTGCTGAACAGAGAGCCCGATGCGGGGCTCAATCCCAGGACCCTGAGATCATGACCCGAGCTGAAGGCAGAGGCTCAACCCACTGAGCCACCCAGATGCCCCATTTAGGTGAAGGATAAACCATCATTAGCAGTTGAACAGCACTCAACTAAAGCCATGGTATCTTAGTCCCTAAATATTTATAACATCAGTGAGCAGACACACAAATAAATTATTTTAAAAATGAACTTCAGTTATCCTCACTGGTTTATTCTGCAAGATAAACAAAATCATGTTTTAAAGAAAACCAGGTATTATAGAGGAAGAGTTAAAATACTATCTTGAAGTTAAATGTATAAAATGCATAGTACATATACTGTACAGCTGAGTGTATTTATAAGCTATAATTCTGATATACCATCGAGCACCAATAACTCACTAAAAACAAATAAAAATAGCACAGTACGAACTACTCTCTTGTTGGGTTCTGAGGCTGGTTTATGACTATTTGTATCTGGCTGGGCTTTACAGTACAAACAGAAAAAAGCATCTTACGCAAAGCATGTGAATGCTGCTACAGCCGCCGCACTCCCTCCTGAGCTTCCTCCAGTTATAAGCCAGTCTGAATCCTCGTTCTCCCCGTGGGGCTTCTGCTTCCTCTTTTCTCTGTATTGTTTTGAATAACTCCAGGGGTTTTTAACTGGTCCAAATGCACCATCTGTGCTTCCAGACCTGAGATGAAGTGAAGCAAGATATCTTCATGAAACTCATTTTATATGAAAATTTCGCCTCCTGATTACATTGTCTGTGCCTAACGCTGTATAATCCACTGGAACTTGAACGGGAAAAGGCAAGAATCCTGCTTAGATGCAGCCTTCATTCATTAGATGGTTGAGGAGGTAGAGGATGGGAAGTAAGAGCATGTGCTAGAAAGCAGAGAAAACTAGTCTGGTAAGAAAAGAGGATTTTTACCCCAGTTGATCATCCAATTCAGCTTATGATGATTTCCCTTGTAAATCATGGTCTTCCAGTTGTACAAGGTCAAGACATTCCAAGGGTTAACAAGAAATCCTCTGAAGGAGTCCCTCTTTTATCCAGACGTTTTAAGACAAGCACAAGTTGACTAATAACTTATTTTAAAAGTTTTGAAATAATTTCAATCTTACAGGTAAATTGCAAAAATCAAAAAATATGAAAAGAACTTTATCCCCTTTACCCAGATTCACCCATTATTAACAAATCACCCAATTTGCTTTGCCATCTGTGTGCTTTATGTGTGTCTGAAACATACATGAATCCTTTTTGTTTCCGAACCACATAAGGGTAAATTAAGTATATCATGGCCCTTTACCCTTAAATATTTTGGTATGTATTCAAGTGCATTTCCTAACACTAAGGTCTTCCCTTGTGCAGCTGCAGTACAGTTATCAATCTCAGTAGAATTAACATCCATACAATATTTTTATCTAACCCTTGGTACGTACCCCAGTTTGGTCAGCCGATCCAGGAATGTCTTTTACAGCATTTTACCCCCTCCCAGTACAGGATGGAGTCTCGAGTCTGGTATTGCATTTGGTTATTATCATCTCTTTAGCCTCTTTTTGTCTTTTTTTTTTTTTTTTAAGATATTTATTTATTTGAGAGAGAGAGCATGAAAGAAAAGGTCAGAGGGAGAAGCACACTCCCCATGGATCAATGGGACTTGATCCCAGGACTCCGGGATCATGACCTGAACTGAAGGCAGTTGCTCAACCAACTGAGCCACCCAGGCGCCCTCTTTATGTACTTTTTAAGTCATTCACCAGCCAACAGACATTGCGTTATTTCCAGTTTTTAGCAATTATGAATAAAGCCACAATAAATACTGTACTGAAAGACTCTAGCCATTGCTTTTATGTAAATATAACTCTCGAGCAAATATGTAGGACTAAGAATGTTGGATCATATGATGTTTACCTATATAAGAAACTTACAAACGACTTTCCAAAATAGCTATACCATTTTGCATTTCCTACCGACATTGTGTGAGAAACCTAATTGCTCTGTACCGTTGCCAGCCCTTGATACTGTCATTTTTAAGCCATTCTAACAGGTGTCTGTATCTCCTTGTGGTTGTAATTTGCATTTCCTCAATGACTAACCATGTTAGCTTTTTTCCATGTGTTTATTGCTAACTATGTATCTTCTTTGATGAAATTTCTGCTTCCATATTTTACCCCTTTGTTTTTTTTTTTAATTGGGCTGTTATTTTTGAGTTGGGTAAGGTTCTATGTATACTGGATGCCAGTTCTTTCACAGATACAGGTTTTGTAAAGATTTTCTCTCAGGCTGTGGCTTGTTTTTTCATTTTTTAGTAGTGTATTTCAGAGTAGAGAAGTTCTTAATTTTAGTGAAATCCAATGTATCAGTTTTTTATTTTACGGCTTGTACATCATGCATCTCATCTAAGAAATCTTTGCGTAACTCCATGTCACAAAGATTTTCTCCTACATTTTCTTCTGTGAGTTTTAGGTTTTACTTTCCTTGGGCTCTTTTAATCTGGGAATATATTCGTGGCCTTCCTTTATTTTTTATGATATTCATATTCTATTTTTATTTTTTTAAAGGTTTTTTTTGAAGATTTTATTTATTTATTTGATAGACAGAGATCACAAGTAGGCAGAGAGGCAGACAGAGAGAGAAAGGAGGAAGCAGGCTCCCTACTGAGCAGAGAACCCGATGCTGGGCTCGATCCCAAGACCCTGGGATCATGACCTGAGCAGAAGGCAGAGGCTTTAACCCACTGAGCCACCCAGGTGCCCTGAAGTTATTTTTTAATATTTCATTTATTTGACAGAGATCAGAGTACAAGTAGGGGGAGCGAAGCAGGCTCCCACTGAGCAGAGAGCCAGACGTGGGACTTGATCCCAGAACCCTGGGATCAGACCTGAGCCAAAGGCAAACACTTAACTGACTGAACCACCCAGGCATTCCAGATATTCATATTTCAATAGAATGTTTCTCATTTCAGACTTATCTTTTGTTTTCTGGTTATTAGTTTAAGGTTTAACATTCTCAGCTGGAATACTGCATAGATTATGGTGTGTCCTCAGGGAATCACATCTAGTGTTACACGATGTCCACTTACATTCACTGATTATGTTCATTTTGATCAGCTGTTCAAGGCAATGTCCTAATAATCTATGTTCGAGTTTACTCCCATGGATAATTCATTCAACATGTATTACTGAGTGCCAAGAGATACCACAGCAAATCAGAGTCAAAGACTCTACTTCTATGGAACAGGGAGCATAGACCAAGCAAACATGACAAATATGACAAGAGTTATAAAAGGGAGAATAGAAAGCGCTTTTGGTGACACACTGAATGCTTTCTCCCCCAAATCAGGAACAAGGCAAGGATATCTGCTCTTATTACTTCTACTCCATGTTGTACTAAAGCTAAACAACACAATAAGAAAGAGAAATGGAAGAAATAAAATTGTCTCTATTTGTAGACTACATGATCATTTACATACAATATACCAAAGAATCTGCAAAGATCAACTAGAACCAGTAAGAGAGCTTAGCAAGGGCATGGGATACAAGGTCAATATACAAAAATCGATTATATTTCTATATACTAACAAACGATTAGACATTGAAAAGATAACCATGTTATATAGCATTAAAAAATTACTTTTTTAAAAAGATTTTATTTATTTATTTGAGAGAGAGGTCACAAGTAGGCAGAGAGGCAGGTGGAGAGAAGTGGGGGGAAGCAGGCTCCCTGCTTAGCAGAGAGCCCGATGCGGGGCTTGATCCCAGGACCCTGAGATCATGACCTGAACCGAAAGCAGAAGCTTAACCTACTGAGGCTCCCAGGCGCCCAGTATTAAAAATTTGAAATACTTGCGAGGGGGGCTGTGCCTGGGTGGCTCGGTCTGTTAAGCATCTGCCTTGGGCTCGGCTCATGATCTCAGGGTCCTGGGATACAGCCCTGCATCGTGGGGCTCCCCACTCAGCAGGAAGTCTCCCTCTCCCTTTACAACCCCCCTAACTTGTGCACATGCTCTCACTCTCAAATAAATAAAATCTAAAAAAAAATATTGAAATGCTTAGCAATAAATCAAATTACATAGAAGATTTATATGCAGAAAATCATAAAAATACCACTGAGAAAAATTAAACAAAATCTAAGTAAATGGACAGATACAAGGTGTTCATGGATCAGAAGATATATATTAAGATGTCAAATCTCCCCAACTTGATCGATCTATAAATTCAACACAGTCATAATCAAAATCTCATTAAGCTTCTTTGTAGAAATCAGCAAGCTGATTCTAAAACTTCTGTGGAAATGCAAAGGACCTAGCATATGTAAAATAATTTTGAAAAAGAAAAACAAAGTTAATGGCTCTCAGTACCTAACTTCAAAGCTTATTGCTATAAAGCTGTAGGAATTGGGGCACCTGGAAGGCTCAGTTAAGTGTCTGCCTTTGGCTCAGGTCATGATCCCAAGCATGTCAGGCTCCCTCTTCAGTGGGGAGTCTGCTTTTCACTCTTCCTCTGCTCCTCCCTCCCCGTCTCACCCTGCCCACTCATGCTCTCTTACTCTCTCTTGTTCTCGCAAATAAATGAACAAAATCTTTTAAAAAATAAAGCTACAGGAATCAAGATAGCATCATATTAAAGTAAACAGAGATACACAGATCAACAGGACAGAATCCAGAAATAGATGTGTGTGTGTGTGTGTGTGTGTGTGTGTGTGTGTGTACATATTCCAACCGATTTTTGATAAAGGAACCAAGGTAATTTAATGAGGAAAGGATAATCTTTTTTTTTCTTTTCTTTCTTTTTCTTTTTTACAAATAGTGCCAGAACTATTGGACAGGCGCAAATAAATGAACCTTGGCTTTATTCACACCACATACAAGAAAATTAACTCAAATGGATTATGAGTCTAAAGGTAAGAACTATACAACTTAGAGGAGAAAAATCTTATGTGACTGTGGGTCAGTAAAAATTTCTTAGTTAAGATACAAAAAGCATTGGGGCACCTCCTCTCTTTGCCTGCCTCTCCACCTGCTTGTGATAGCTCTCTGTCAAACAAATAAATAAAATCTTTTTAAAAAAAAGATACAAAAAGCATTGATCATAAAAGAAAAAAAAGATGTAGTGGACTTCATCAAAATTAGGAACTTTCACTCATTTTTTATTTTTTTTAAGATTTTATTTATTTATTTGACAGACAGATTACAAGTAGGCAGAGCGGCAGGCAGAGAGAGAGGAAGGGAAGTAGGCTCCCCGCGGAGCGGAGAGCCGGATGCGGGGCTCAACCCCAGGACCCTGAGACCATGACCTGAGCGGAAGGCAGAGGCTTTAACCTACTGAGCCACCCAGGTGCCCCAGGAACTTTCACTTTGAAAGGAATGTTCAGAGAACGAAAAGACAAGCCAGAGACTTGGAGAAATTATTTGCAAATTACCTATCTAACAATGGACTTGAATCCAGAATATATAAAAGAACTCTTAGAACTCAGTAAGAAAAACAACCCAGTTTTTTAAAAAAAGGGTAAAAGATTTGGATACATACTTCACCAAAGAAGATACATGGGTAGCAAAATAAACACATGATGTTTAACACCATTAGTCATCAGGACAATGCAAACTAAAACCAAAATGAGGTCTGACAGTATACCTATTAAACAATAAAACATAATCTCATAGAGGGACTGAGAAACTGGCATTAGGGTCCTCAAGAAATCACCTCAGGGCTTTTGGGTTACCTATGTTTAATGAAATTAAAGACAGAGATGAAAGAAAGAAATACAAGAGAAGAAAATTTCAATTTTATTTACCCCATCGCAAACTCATCTAAATTGGTTTTCCCCATCAGGACAGCTCCCTGATCCAACAACTTCTGAACAACTGTAGCATTATAAGGTGGTACGTAACCTGAAAAAAATTCAGTTATTTTTATTGTAGGAGAGAAAACAGTGAACATGCAAGAAACAAGATTTTAAACTATAACTAAGCTGGTCTTATGACATGTATTCATTATTCCTAATTTGAGTAGTAGATAGGACTTGCTTCCAAAAGCTAGTTAATTTTAATTTTCCTACTGTTAACTGCTATGTTTTCCAAAGGAAGTTGTTATATTCATTTTTTTAAAAAAAGATTTTATTTATTTATTTGACAGAGAGAGATCACAGTAGGCAGAGAGACAGGCAGACTGAGAGAGAGGGGGAAGCAGGCTCCCCACTGAGCAGAGAGCCCAATGTGGGGCTCGATCCCAGGACCCTGAGAACATGACCTGAGCCAAAGGCAGAGGCTTTAACCCACTGAGCCACCCAAAGCCCCTAAATTCATTACTTTTATCATCTAAATACACTGACTTTAACAGTTACTACTACACAATACTGAATGCTAGTATAGTAGCCAATTCATTTGAAACTAATTGCACATCATTATTTTGCTCATTGTACTTGAAATGCTATATCCCACAGTAATTTTTTTTATCTGTTTCCAGTCAGAAACAGATCTTTATTCTCAACTGAAATTTCATCTAGTGTGTACTCCGAGACAATGAACAACAATCCACCTATCATGGGGCATACTCCTCAGAGACTTCCTTTCAGTGTGTAGCACTCTGAGCAAGATTTTGCCATGTCTTTTTCCTTCTAGGATCCAGGAATCTTGAGAAACTGGCTTGTTTCTGACCCACTAAACTATAAAGAATAAAACTAAGCATCACTATATACTCAGATAAACATAGTGATAGAAGAAATGGAGGAATTGGGAAACAAAAGACAACTAGACAATAGTAGCCAACCCTCACACCACCCTCAAGAGAGGGGTGATGACAGCCACTTCCTCCCTAGTCCTGTGGTATCGATGAGTGGGAGTCAGAGGGCACTGAGTGTGTGTGTGGTGGTCAGTTAGTAAATCTTCCTAAGCAGGATTTCTAAAACATCCTAATAGGCTACATCCATTAAGCTGGCTTACCTCTAAGGAGGAATTCTGCATTCCGAGAGCCGACAGTGAAAATATTCCAGCCCAAGTACTTCTTTTGCAGATATAATTAGCCTGAGACTACCCTGGTGCTTTAGTATCTTATCTTTAATTTAAACTGAAAAAATATTTTCATAAAAGTATTAATGCTCTGGACGATTAAACTTTACCTTTCAGCATGTTTGAGGCACAAGTTGTCTCAATGCCGGACGTGCTAAAGTTGTCTTTTACAGCAATGGGAATTCCATCTAAATCCCCAAGTGAGCGACCTGCGTTAAAAAAACCAAAAGAATAGGAGTTATATCCAGAATACAAAGACACATTAATACTAGTTATTGCAGTAACTATTAGTTCTTGGCGAAGGTACTTCATAAATCAAGTTGATGTTAGAAATTATTACATTTAGACATCAGAAAACATCATATACCCATTAGCCTTATTTTTATTGTACCGCATGGCAAGTTCTTTTTTTTTTTTTTTTTAAAGATTTTATTTATTTATTTGACAGAGAGAAATCACAAGTAGGCAGAGAGGCAGGCAGAGAGAGAGAGAGGAGGAAGCAGGCTCTCCGCTGAGCAGAGAGCCCGATGCGGGACTCGATCCCAGGACCCTGAGATCATGACCTGAGCCGAAGGCAGCGGCTTAACCCACTGAGCCACCCAGGCGCCCCGGCAAGTTCTTGATATAAGGCTATGTTTTATGTTAAAAAAAACCTCACCTGCCAAATGGAAACTGCTATATCCAATTAAATTCTTTCTCTAGAATATTCTAATTAAGTATAACTCACAGTAATTTACCTTTCTTGTATCTTTTCTCTGATTCTTCAGCTTGCTTTAAGGCCACCTCTTCTGATACAGTAATGTAAGCGTTTAGAAACTTGGTCTTCTTGATAAGAGAGAGACATTTTTGACAGAGCTCTGTTGGAGTAATTTGGCCTTGTTTCAGTGCTGCAGAAACCTGTAATGTATACAATTCAAAAACCTTTTACTGAGGCTGCAGAAGTCTCAAGTATTATACTGAGTGGGCAGGTAGAGTGGTGAAGTGTAAAATGTTGAAGTGATGCTTGGATTCAAAACCAAGATCTTGGGAGCATGGTGAGCGAGGGTAAGCACCCATCAGCTTGAGTGGGGGTACGGGGCACAGCAGTTGTGGTGGTTCTCCTCACCTGAGTGAAGGAATGTGTTTTTTTTTTTTTTAAAGATTTATTTATTTGACAGAGAGAGACACAGGAAGAGAGGGAACATAAGCAGGAGTGGGAGAGAGAAGCAGGCTTCCCACTGAGCAGGGAGCCCAAGGTGGTGCTAGATCCCAGGAACCTGGTATCATGACCTGAGCCGAAGGCAGATGCTTAACGACTGAGCCACCCAGGCATTCCAGGAATGTGCTGTTTTTAAGTCAGGTTTGCATCCCCAAGGGCAGGGGTTCAGGTGCCATGGCCTCTAGTAGGAGCAGAGGCTTGGCGCGGGTGGGACACGAATGGGGGTAGATTGTGCAGAGGGTGGCTTGGCCGGAACACAGGCAGTACAGAGTGAGAGCAACAGACCCGACAAGACCCTGCAGGACGTTATGGCTCCAAGTAAGATCTTTATATGTTACTGCAGAATTCGAGTAAGAGCCACTACAGATTGAGAAAAATGCTTATAAAATATGGGTTCAAAAAGCACACTAAAACCAAACTTCTCCGCCATCCTGTATTGGATGTGTTAGAAAGGCTGGTAAAGAAAGTGTTAGGATCAACTGCACCACAAGTGGCCAGAGTCTATATGTTTATAGTAAGTGAACCTTGAAGTGATGACTATTTAATACTTCCTGGAGGAAGTAATAGTAAGTGCTTACTAATTAGATAAAAGCAATGAATAATAAGTCAAAGATGACACCCAAGCTTTGCAGATTATCCAAAACTGAGTTGGATGAGATAAAGGGCTCAGGGAGAAGATGGATGGGGGTGGAGTACAATTTACTGAGTATTTACCAAGAGCCAGATACCGTTGCTTTACTTACATGCGTTACTACCTCACTTAACCTTAACACAACCACGTAAGTTGTCATCTTACTAACCCTCACTTTACAGATGCAGAAACTGGAGCTCAGAGAGGTTAGTGATCTGTCCGAAGCCACACAGTAGCACAGGGTAGAGGGAACGTTATAACACGTGCCCTTTCACCACCTCTCTGTGCCAGCACAAGCTCAGTTCCTCCTCTGAGCTGACTGCATCTCCAGGTGTCCTACATCCACCAAGCAACAGCAGTCTGCATTTGAGGGGAAAATCTGCCAGTCATCTGCTCTCGGCTGTTGAATAAATCATCAAAGCGGCGGTATTCTTAAGGCTGAGGGTTTTAGAGGAGCAAATCAGCGGGAACAGGAACGGAGAGGTCCCTTAAGGCTGATGTGCAAGAGAAGGAAAGCATGGCTGAGGGGCGGCTGGGGGGGGGGGGGACCCAAGAAGGGACGGGGCAGCTGAGGGATGCCACAGCCAAACTGTGGGAATGAAGAAAATTATGCCTCTCTTTCTTTCTTTGCCTCTCCCGAAGTTTCCTAATATCTACTATCCTCAGGCTGCCTTCTGACTTGCCAGCTGGTATAAGAATACAAGGGAAAGGCATTAACAGTTGTGGTTACAAGGGCAAGAAATGAGATTGTTCGGGAGCACTCATTTTAAATGGTGTTGATCTTCATTAGGACCATTCTTAGGAAATCCAGATTTGAGAAAGTCAGTAAGAGAATTGGAGCAGAGAAATGAAAACAAAGACGCTAACTAGCTAGAATGGCCTAAGCATAAGGAGTGTGAAATTGAACAGTGCAGCTTCCCTGGGGCAAAACTGAAGGTGGCAGAGCTGAATATAAGATGAAATCAACTCTAAAAGTTTTTGTTAAACCAGACTCGCTCTCCCTGACTTCTTTTCTCTAATGGAAAGTAGGCTTTTCCTTGAGCGCCCTGCTTCTCTGGGAGCTTTCTCAAGCGATGACTGTTTTAGCTTCCAGGCACCAAGGAGCAGAGTTGAGTGGGGGAAGGGAGCATGTGCATCCTCCTCACTCCGCAGTGCCTTCCTCTTCCCCCCTTCATTCAGAAACGCCAGCTCAGCTGAAGGACAGGCCTTGGAGGAGCTTAGATCACTCTCCCTGGGGTGTGAATCCACCTTCTCCCAGTACTCCTTTTCATTCATTGAGGATTTTCCCACTTAGCTCTCTTTGATCTTTACAGTGGCTCCTGCTGTTATTCTGGTTGATTTCAGACTTCAGGTAATGTACACTGACACCTGGCCTCTCAGTTCTTGATGTCATTTTGGGCAAACTTTTCCTTCACCTTGCCCCAGTTACCAACTCAGCTCAGACTGCGTCATAAACAGTATCTCTATGACCTCCAAAACCCATTTGAGCTATCCCACAGCTGCTATCCATTCAGCTCATTTGCTCCACCACCCACACAGCCAAGAAAAAAATGGGGACCTCAGTCCTACCACTGCAAAGAAACAGACTCTGCCAGCAACTGATGAGACTGAAAGGGGACCCTGAGCTTCAGATGAAACCACAGACTTGGCTGACCCCTTGACTTCAGCCTTGTGAGACTCCTGTGAGCAGAGAACCCAGCTATGCCATTTCTGGACGCCTGACCCACAAAACTGTAAGATGAGAATAGGATTATCTTAGGCCAAAAAGTTTATATTAATTTGTTAGGCACCAAGGGAAAAATAATACAGCTTCTTAGAAAAAATAAGAAATCTTCCTCAGGAGCCACTCTTCTTAGAAACTAGGGGAAAAGATAAGTGTAAATACATATAATTTAGTCCATTTGTCCCTATAACAAAATTAATGTCAATAAAGGCACTTAATTATGATCCTAGACTATCCTAGGTGCTTTATATTTCTTTCTTTCTTTTTTTTTTAAGATTTTATTTGACAGATAAGAGATCACAAGTAGGCAGAGAGGCAGGCAGGGTGGGGGTGGGGTGGCGGAGAAGCACACTCCCCGCTGAGCAAAGAGCTCTATGTGGGGCTCCATCCCAGGACCCTGGGATCATGCCCTGAGCTGAAGGCAGAGGCTTTAACCCACTGAGGCACCCAGGTGCCCCATATATTTCTTTCTTTTTTTTTTTTTTTTTAAGATTTTTAAAATTTTATTTTAATTCCAATATATTTAGCATCGTGTTCTGTTAGTTTCAAGTGTACAATATAGTGTCTGAACAATTCCATACAATACCTGGTGCTCATCAGAGCAAGTGCCCTCCTTAATCCCCATCATCTAGTTCAACCATCCCCCCCACCCACCGATGCTTTACATTTCATTTAATCTTTATATCCACTAGGAGGGGTTGGTATTATTATTTTCTTTTTATAGATAAAAACTCAAGTTCCTGCATGAGGTCACAAAGCTAGAAAGTAGCCAAGTTGCTATGATTCAACCAAGGACTGTTCCTGTTTCCAAACTATTGAGTTTACAGAGAGCATCAGAAGTTGTTCTTCTGGTTGGTTTCAGACTTCACGTAATGTAGACACCTGGCCTCTCAGTTCTTGACCTCATTTCAGGCAAACTTTTCCTTCACCCCCCCCCCCTTTTTTTTTAAAGAACCATCTTTTAAAAAGAATTGTCTTGATAAATGCTGAAGGTATAGGAGAGCCCTTGAGGCCTGAGTATCCAGCTGACAGGTACCCGTGCACACACTCCATTCTCGCTTTTGTCTCCAATGTTTCAAGAAATTGCATCAGGATGACTAGCAACCCCACATTCCTAAATCCAGCAGTCATTGCTCAGTCCTCGCCTTACAAGTACTTCTCTGCAGCATTCAACTTCAGAGAGCACTCTCCTCTGGAAGCTTTTCACTTGTGTTTCACGACACCAAGACCTGGTTTCCCTCTTGCCTTACTGATCATTCCTTCACCTCTCTTTTGCTGGCTCTGCTTCCTCTTGCTGACCTCTAAATGTTGGAAAGTTTTAGGTCTTCTTCTGTTTTTGTACTCAATTCCCTGGCTGTTCTTATCTGGCCACATACTTTTATTATAGTCTATACTCTGGCCAATTTATATCTTCATATCTCACTGCTTTTCTGATCTCCAAATTCCTAGATATCCACCTGCTTAACTGACATCTTCGCTTGGATAGCTAGTAGGCGTCTCCAAATTAACATGCCCAGAACAGAAGTCTTGATTAACTCTTCTCTTTCCAAATATGCTTCCTAAGAGCCTCTCCTGTATGGGGGTCCTCAAAAAACTAAAAATAGAACTATCACATGATCCAGCAATTCCAATTCTGTCTGTGTTTTCAGTTGAAATGCAAACACTAATTCGAAAAGATACTGCACTCTTATGTTCATTGATGGACGGAATGGCTAAGGGAGATGTGGTATATAATAGTGGAATATTAGCCATAAAAAGAATGAAATCTTGCCATTTGTGACAACATGATGGATCTTGAGAGTATAATGCTAAGTGGAACAAGTCAGAAAAAGACAAATACTTTATGATTTCACTTATTTGTGGAATCTAAAAAACAAAACTCATAGATGCTGAGAACAGATTGATGGATGCACAAAATGGGAGAAGGTACGAGAGGCACAGACTTCCAGTCATAAGAGAAATGTCATGGGGATATAATGTACAATATGGTGACCAGAGTCAATAATACTGTTCCGTACATTATGTAAACTTTATATGGTGACAGGGAAAAGCTAGACTTATTGTGATCATTTTGCAGTGTATACAAATACCAAAACATTATGTTGTACAGCTGCAACTAATATAATGTTCTATGTCAATTATATCTTAATTAAAAGAAAAAAGTGGGGGGACAAAAACCTTTTCCCCATCTTGATGTTACCATTTTTCCAACTGCCCAGGCCAAAAATCTAACCATCCTCCTTCATTCTTCTTTTTCCCTCATCAGCAAGCCCTAACTTAAAAAAACAATCCAATTTCACATCACCTCTAGGGCCATCCCATCTCTGCTACCATCATCTCTTGCCTTCTAACTTACCTTCCTGCTTCCTCACTTGCTTTCCTATAGACCACATTTTTAGGAATAACTGGAGGAACTTTTTAAATTTTAAATCAGATCATATCCCCATACTCAGAACTTTCCAGAGGCTTCCCATTACACTTAGAATAAATCCACACTCCTCAGCACGGCCTCAAGTTTTCCATGATCTGCTCCGGTTCATCTTTCTGAACTCATCTTCCACTCTTCTCTTCATTCTCCTTTCTCTGGGTGTGCTGGCCTTCTTGCCATTCCTGAATAGGTCAAGCTTGCTCTTGCTTCAGACTCTTTGCACTTACTGTTCCCTCTGCCTGGAATACTATTCTCCCAGGCCTTCCCCTTCATATCCTTTAGATCACTTAAACATACTGTCAGAAAAACTTTTCCTGGCTCCCTGCTCTAGTTCTCACACTGTAGCCTGCTTAATCAATCTTCAGTACTTACATTACCTGTGATTATATTATTTACTTAAAAAAAACTTCTTTAATGCCTGTTTCCCCACAAAAATGCAGGCTTCATGAGGACAGGAACTTCTGTTTGTCTTCATGTTCATTCTGTGTCTGGAACACAGAGGTGCTCACTAAATGTTAGTTGAATGAATGAATAACTGAGTTGTTTAAAATTTGGAATCTGTTTTCCCATAGAACAATAATTAAGTGTTCTTAGATAGACCTCCACCAAGCCTATTGAATATATATTAATAACTTAAGGATTAATATTAGCCTGGTGTCTGGCTCCTGGAAACACTGGGGTTATGCCATAAAAGAGGAAGGTGAAGGTGAGACTCCTCCTCTATCCTGAATGTACCTGCATAAAACTCAAGAAATAGGACTTTTACCTCCTATTTGGCATGTTACCTCCTTTTAGTGCTTCCTTCCCAGCCTCCTCTGCTACTCTAGGCTCACGTAGGTCCCCAACATTGCCTCAAAACTCTACAGTTTCTCCCCAGCAAATTCTCCCCTTCTTCAAATTGACTGTATCAACTAGAGTGTGATGGAGATAAATTTTTATTAAACTACTGTAATTCACAACAATGGGAATGAACTGACCCTCCAAGACGTCTTTATATATTTAAAAGAAAACGTGTACTAAATTAATTAACCTCTAATTGGTAGAATATGAGCAACGGTACAATGACGTGGGGGAAAAATACAGAGAGGAGAGAAGATATTTTTTGGGCTGGGAAAACGTCTACCAAATAATGTTTTGTGCACCTTGGGTCAGCTCTCCTGATTTTTTTTTTCCCCCTGGAGGCAAAAGTTGTTTCTCACAGGAGCTCACTCAACAACATCAGAAAGGGGTGGCACAAAAAAGGGAGTGCTGAAGGGGGAAAGGGCAGAAAAAGGACATACTGTATTTTTATAGGTTGCATTTCACTTTAAAACAATTTTTTAAAAGAACAAATTGGATTCTTTAGTAGAGGACTTTACTGTACATAAATATGTAGCAGAGCCAGAAGCCATATTATGATGGTAAAATACTAATGTATTGTTAAATAGTATTAACTAAATACTATTTATTATTAAATGCCTGACAATTTTAAGTTATAATAATTTATAGTTTTCTAAAAGGATACCAAAAGAGGGTTAGGGTGTTGAAGATTTCCCAGGTGAAGATAAGATAGGAAGATGGAAGGCAGGGTAGGTCCTCAACCTCTACTTAGCAGAATTGCCTGGAACTCTGGTTAACCATATACTCCAGTCCTCAAATCACAGAGCTGCCAAAGTGGGACACAGCTGTGGTTTTAACGAGAGCCAGACGCGATTCTTATAACAGCGGGCCTGCAGACAGTTCTCCAGATTGAGAGATATGGGCCAGAAAGCAAGGAGACATGAACTGAAGCCTTAACAGCAGAGTAAGTTAAGAAAATTTACAGACACAAATTCAAAACAGAATTAACAGGGTTTGATGATTTACTGGATATGACAGATGAGAAAGAACGTAAGGGCAACTGGGATAAGGGTTGTGCTACTAAATAGAGAATATTAAGAATTCAGAAATCAGGTTTTTGTTTGTTAAGATGGAAACTGAGAGATAAGAAAGTGGTCCTGTTACAATGCTGAAGTCAACTTTGGTTAAATTCCGTGGAGATGATTATGGGGTATTTAGAAGAGATGTCCAGAGGGCATTTACAAATATTAGCCTAGAGTTTAAAAATTATATCTAGGCTATGAAGGCACAGGTGAGGGAATCTTTGGTATCTTTGGTATAGTTGAAGTTTAGAGAATATATCAAGGCAGGAGAAACTAAAAATTACTCGTCTGTATTTTGCAAAGTACAGATTTGCTGAGTTTCTTAGCGAGAACTGCATCAGATGAATGCAGGGGACAGAAGGAGACTGAAGTGGACTGGCGGAGCCCAGTCTGAGGGGCCATCCATCAGGGGTCTGACCGCAGCCTTAGCAAACATCTAATTGATAGAAACCTGTGTACGCTTCCACCGCTCTGCGTCAGGCTCCCTTGCTGAAGTCCTAACTCCAGAATGGGTAGAGGGAGGACAGCTGAACGCCCCAAAGATCTGAAGCCCCCACCCAGTTCCAGGAAAGGAGACGGCGAGGCTGACCAAGATGCAGGTCAGACCCCGGGTCTCCTTGTCCACGGACTCCGAGGATCTTTCTGACCTCCCTGGGCTCTCAGTAGCCAGTTCCACTCACTTCTCGGAGGGTCCGGCCCAGCATGGTCCTCGTGCCCAGCCTGCTGCCACAAGGCCCAGGTGACAAATTGTAGCAAGAGGTCAACACCCGCGCCGGGGATTACATGGGCGCAGCCATCTTGAATCGTCCCTGCACCTTTCAACACCAAGTACTTAGATTGGTCGAATTGTTGCTCGGGGAAATGATCTTTGCTCGCGATTGGTTGGCGCCGCAAAGCAACTCTTGGAGCGAAGGAGAGCGGGTCGTAAGGAGACTCCGGCTAGGGTCTCGGAGGGAGTCAAGGAGGTTCTGATATTCTGTGGCGTCTGGTTCGCGAGCGGAGTTCGCTTGTTCTGCCGGGGGCTTCCCGGACAGGGCTGGATTCTAGGGGTTTTGTTCTTGCTTTTCAAAGGGGAGAGGGTGTAAGGAAAGAAGAATGGACAGAATATTGGCCGGAACGTTAATTGGGGCTTTTCGGATGGGAAGAGCAGAATAATTCTATATTCTTCTTCCTTCATTTGCTCCATTAGTTAGGCTGACTTCATTTTTGAATTCTCAACTTTGAAATCGGCCAGTGTGTTTGGCAGAATTTGACCTAATTCAAGGGTTAGAGTTCTATCCCACTTAAATGCATTTTAATTAGGGCACGCAATTCAACGGGTGTTTGCAATGGAATTTCTGAAAACCTGTGTGCTTAGAAGAAATGCATGTAACGCGGTTTGCTTCTGGAGAAGCCGCGCGGTACAAAAGCTTTCAGTTAGAAAGATTAGTACTACCTCTCCAAGGAGTACTGTCATGCCCGCCTGGGTGATAGATAAATACGGGAAGAATGAAGTGCTTCGATTTACTCAGAACATGATGATACCGGTCATACACTATCCAAATGAAGTTATTATCAAAGTTCACGCTGCAAGTGTGAATCCTATAGATGTTAATATGAGAAGTAAGTTTTCGAAAGACATTTCTCCTTACCTTTCTTTCTTTTCTTTTTTAATTCAGAGTTTCATCAGGGATCAGTTTTTAAAAATCAGTTGTTATCTGACTGCACTTTATAGTTTAGGTGTTTGACAGTATCTCAGATAATCCTTCTCAGGTTTTTGAAATTGCAGTGTTCATGGTATACTTTAGTCTTTTGCGAAATATAAGCAAATACACCTTTGGAAATGTTTCCTTAAAATATAAATCGGAATTTGAGTTAATTTGGGTTCCACAGCTAACTTTTTGTATGTTCTCCTGGGAACTTGGTGGTATTCTGGGGGCCATTGCGGGTTTTGGAGGTTAACGATTATGTTTTCACATCAGTTCAGAATTTGCATTTTTTATGAATAATTGCTCTCCCACTATTCACATTTTTATTTATTGCTGCATTGGGCAAAGCAGGACAGATGCCAGATATGATAGGGCATAGTACTTTCCTCATTCCTGCTGTTGCATTTTTGCCTTACACAGTTAAAATGCCCTTTCCTGTGTGCTTCATCTTAAATGGGAATGTCACCATCCCTAAATCAGGATAGAATTATAAAATGGTATGAAGGGGTACCTGGGTGGCTCTTAATTTCTGCTGGGGAATATTGACAAAGCTTGGAGAGCACTATATTCCTTAAAAATTTTTACACCATGTAATTAGTATAGTGCTGAAAAGATTGATTACTATTTGTGAATTTAACTTTGGGGAAAATAATGACAAAAATATTCCTCACCCATATCTTCTGAAAAATTTTTAAAAAATCTCTTGGAGTGATTCGTTAGTTAAACTCCCATGTTATAAAAAAAAATAAATAAGCTGCCATATGCAGTTTAACCATAGGTCTGTGTTTTGAAGACCTTGCATGTAACTTAGAGTTTTTATCCGATTGCCTTTTAACAGTTACTGTATGTGAACTATGTGTGATTAAATGTCTTGGTTTATATAAAGCAATTATAAAATTAGAATTAATGATAGAATGAATCATTTTGTGAAATTTATGGAGAAGTGTTGAGACTGGCATTTTCTCATTTTTCCTCCTATTTTCCAGGAGCTATATGATGATTAGGATGTCAATTCTCATTTTTTGATCATGAGATCTCTTCAACCTCTTAATAATTACAATGGGCTTTTGTTTGTGTGAGTTACATCTATCGATATTTGGCTTATTAGAAATTAGAAGAGCAAATTTAAAATTTTTACTCATTTAAAAATACAGTAAACTCCTTTGGTATTAACATTACAAAATTAGATAGAATTATAAAATGATATGAAGGGGCTCCTGGGTGGCTCAGCCAGTTAGGCAACCAACTCTTGATTTCGGCTCAGGTCATGATCTCAGAGTCCTGGGACAGGGCCCCACATGGAGTTCTGCGCTCAGCCGGTAGTCTGCTTAAGGATTCTCTCTCTTCCTTTCCCTCTTCTCTGAGTGTGTATGTCCTCTCTCTCTCTCTTTCAAATAATTAAATAAATTTCTTTTTAAAAAATGACATAAAAATGAGAGGCAACTACATAGGTGAAGCATTGAAACAGGTAGTAGTTGGTAGAGCATAGGACCTACTTCAAAGTGCTTACTATGAAAAATAGCTATGTTCCAAAATAAGCAAAAAAGTTTAGTGAGAAGAGTATCATTGTTTTATACTTTTGCATATCTCTTTGCTCTCTGATTTATAAGACAGATGGATTTCCATGAACTTCTGTGTTCAATCTATTGCAATGTATTATCTGAAGTTAGTGAAGAAAATCCAGCCTCGTACAGATTGTTGAAAAGAAAGGACATCAGGGTGCCCGGGTGGCTCAGTTGTTTAAGCAACTGCCTTTGGCTCAGGACATGATCTCAGGGTCCTGGGATTGGCCCCCGAATCGGGCTCCTTGCTCAGCAGGGAGTCTGCTTCTTCCTCTCCCTCTGTGGTCTCTGGCTCTGACTCTTGCTCTCTCTCAGGTAAATAAAATCTTAAACAAACAGAAAAAACCTCTTAGGCTTCTCAGAAAGATATTGGGGATGTAAAAACTAGGAGAACAGCTGGGTTAGGTCCAGTATCTCGGTCTTTAGGTTGTTCTGTTTGTTTTTTAAGATTTTATTTTTAAGTAATCTCTACACCCAACACAGGGCTTGAACTCATGACCCTGGTGATCAAGGGTTGCATGCTCTACCACCTGAGCCAGCCAGGCACTCCCTTGGTCTTTAGATCTTTTGACTTCAGTTGTTAATGTTACTCTTTTTAGCTTAGTGACTGTGACTAGACCTGGGCTGTCCAATATGGTAGCCACTAGTCCCAGGTGAGTGTCAAGCAACTGAAATGTGGCTAGTTTGAATTGAGATGTTAGTATAAAATACACACTGGATTTCAAACACTTAGTTTTAAAAAAAAGAATGTAAAAGATCTCATTAATTTATATTGATTACACATTGACCTGATACTATTTTGAATATATTAAATGAAATATTAAGATAAATTTTATTCTTCTTTAATGGCTACTAGGAAAGTTAAAATGACATATGTGGCTTGCATTATATTTCTGTTGGACTGTGCCAGTCTAGACAGTGTGAGGAATACCTATTATACACAGCTTTTTGTGGAAGGAGTTTGAGGAAAGACTTGGATTCTTAAAGGGCTTATAGCTAGACAACTCCCCATTAATGTGGACTTTTTCTGTCATTTAAAAAAAAGAGATTTATTTAATTATTTGAGAGAGAGAGGACATCCCTATTAAGGATGAATTGAAATGACTTTACTCTTATTGTCCCATGAAATCCATATTTATGTTCTTTTTCTTTGCTCTGAAGTAAGACGTGCTACTACTAGTTGGGTATAGTGTTTTACTTTATTCACTTACATTAGGTATGAAGATAATTTAGTTTTTATAGCTTATGTCTTAAGCATTAGGTTTATACCCAATGATCAGTATATTTTTTCATCTCCTTTGACTGTAAATCCTTCGGAGGTGGATCCCACAGTCTACCAACCACTACCCGTTTCAGTGCTTCACAATGCAGTTGTCATTCAGTCTTTATTTTTGTGTCCTTTTAAAATTTTTGTTCTAACTTAAGATTGCAAACTAAAATTAGTGGCGTTTTCACCTTGAGTAATTTGTACATTTTGTCTTCTTTGAGATCTGTTAACTTTTAATTTCTTTGAATGCACAGGCACAATTTGTTTGGTGTACGTTTTCATTTCAGTAGGATGCCTGGATCTCGACTTTCTTGGCTGCTATTTAACAATGTAATATCGTGATGCATTTACTTTCATGTGGTGTTCTTGAGACATCTTAGTTTTTTATAACTTAACCGAGTTCTATTATTTGTAAGTTATCATATTTCCTGCTCATGAGTCTTTTTTGTGGAGGATGTGTGATTGTTGTTACAGAAGATACCTGAAATGGTAGCTTGCAGAGATAAAATACTGAGTAGAAGATTATAAACTGGGGCACCTCGGTGGCTCAGTGGGTTAAGTCTCTGTCTTTGGCTCAGGTCATGATCCCAGAGTCGTGGAATTGAGCCCCGCATCGGGCTCTCTGCTCATCGGGGAGCCTGCTTCCTCCTCTCTCTTTGCCTGCCTGTCTGCCTACTTGTGATTTCTCTCTCTCTCTCTTTCTCTCTGTGTCAAATAAATAAATAAATAAATAAATAAAAAGATTTGGGGGAAAAAAAGATTATAAACTGTAGGAAGCAGTTCTTTCTCTTAACAAAAACGTAAGGAGCTATGAAGCCAGGGTGTTTTTCTGGAGGTAGCCACTATTATTGGGCGTAAAATCATAAATCATGTAAATGGCTAAATAAATGAATAATCTTAAAAGAGGAAAAATACATAGCCAACAGCATCCTACCGACAATGTTGGATTTCTTTAGATGGGATTAAAGTCTCCGAAATTGATGACCTTAGGATTTTCCAAATCATCCCAACTCTGAGCCAGTTAAAACTGGCAACCTCTAATGAAGGGATGAAGCTCCTACGAGCCCCCATTTATTTCTGTTCCTGAGTAGGTCCTTGCTAGCAGCTGCTTTCTGGATTTGGGGCTTGTTTGGCTGGTCCCAGTAAGGCAGGGCTACTCCATTAACAGGGAAAACTTGAGTAAACTTGTCCTGCAGACTCTGCACCTCAGAAAGGACTGAAGCCTTTTCTGTAGCTCCACTCTGCCATGTCTAAATACCCACTTTTTTGCTCATACCACGTAGGAATTTCAGCAAGTGATTGTGTAATCGTGTTTTAGTTATGGAAAAGGAATATAAAACAGGAAAAGTGAAATGTGACTTCGGTGAGTATTACATGTGAAGTTGTTTTCCTTCCCGCTAAGGGGAGGTGCACGCCTAACTAGCCAGATGGCAAATACGTAATATTGGCATGATGGCCATCAGCTTAGATTTTCTGGGACTATCCCAACTTTTCAAACACTCTCTACCATGTGTCTTGATTTTTTTTTTTTATTAGAAAAACAACTTCTAACAATCCCCCCACCTGTCCTCTCCCCCTGTATCCGCTCCCCTTCCCTCCCGCTATATGGATTAACTTTCTTGTTCCTACCTAAGGCCAACCCTCCGTGTGGGTTCCTGATTCCATCCCCTTCCGTCAGCTCAGGAGCACTGTTGGAGAAGTTCTTTTCTGCATCATCATTCTTTCCTTTCTCCTGGACCATTCCCATTAGCACACAGACTTGCTGTTATTTCTCCCCTCTTGAGTCGGGGGGAGACACTCAGAAATCCTTTCCCCGTCTTACCTGTGCCCCTCCAGTTGCTATTTCCATTTCTGTGCTTCCCGTCATAGCAAAAACTGCTTGAGAGAGTTGAGTGGTCTCAGGTCTCCAGTTCTCTCTTTCCCGTTCTCTTTCTAGCGCCCCAGGCCACAGCAACAGCTCACAAGGTCACCAAAGACCTCTGTGTTGTTGGAACAGATGTTTGGTTTGGTTTTTTTAATAAACATACGGCAGCTTTTGACCTCATCTGAAAAGCTGTTCTACCTGTCAGCATTTGACTTTTTTTTTTTTCCTTAAGATCTGTTTATTTTTAGAGACAGTCCATGAGCAGGTGTAGGGGGTAGGGGCAGAGGGAGAGGGAGAGAGAATTTCACACAGACTTCCTGCTGAGTGCAGAGTCCAAGGTGGGCTCCATCTCACCACTCTGAGATAGGCTGGGAGTAGAAACCAAGAGTTGGAGGCTTAACAGACCAACCCAGGAGCCCCAGCATTTGACTTCTTGAAATGACCTTCTTCCCTTGCCCTGTGGGACCGCTCTTCACTGGTCAGGCCTCCGTTTCCTTTGCTGGTTTTTCGTTATCTTTAAGATCTAAAGTGCTACCTTTATGGGTGTGTTGGGGGGGAAAGGGGAAACTCACGGAGTGGTTTAGTGATTTCAGAACATAAATTGTGGTACATGACATGAGAAAGGTGGAAAGAGTGCTTATCTTGGAGTGTCTCACCTAGCAGAAATGGTCTCAGAGAAATGTCAAGTGGAAGAGGCTATGGCAGATAATTTTGTGTCCTAGAAAAGTCATTTTTATATGTTGAAGCTTTGTAATAAACTACTTTTATTTGAAACAAAAAAGTTATGATTAGACTGTCTTCAGGTCTACTTAACTGTTATTTATGTAAATATTTTTAAAAATATGTATAATAAAGCAGTTAACTTGACATATCAGAATAGAGGTAGCAAATGGTTTGTTTTTTTTCTCCCACTCACTAATATATGCACTTATTTCAGAGATGTTCTAGAAGCATTTTGGGAGATATGGGGAACATTCTTCTTAGACCGATGTTAGGCATGGGTATAGTATTTGATACTATTTGTTGACTTCAAACAGCTTTATCATTTATCTTTTTCACTAGACTTGGCACCAAACAATTTTGTTGTTTAAAAGTTCATGAATGAGGGCGCCTGGGTGGCTCAGTGAGTTAAAGCCTCTGCCTTCGGCTCAGGTCATGATCCCAGGGTCCTGGGATAGAGACCCACATAGGGCTCTCTGCTCAGCAAGAAGCCTGCTTTCTGCCCTCTCTCTCTCTGCCTGCTTCTCTGCCTACTTGTGAACTCTGTCAAATAAATAAATAAAATCTTAAAAAAAAAAAAGAATCAATTATTCAAATAATGGATTTTTTAAAAAAGTTCATGAATGAATAAAAGAAACCATTTTCAAAGACTAAAATTATATAAGGAAATACCAAAAGGTCTGAAGGCAACTTCAGAATTGGAATTTCAAAAACATTTTGATTAGTGGTAGCTTTAGTTGAAAATGGTTATAACCTTCCAAGTAATTTTCTTTGGAAAGAACAACATCCCTTGTTTTTGTGGGTTCAAGTGTGATGATAAAAAAAATTGTGAGGTTGATTATTTTATAATCTACATCTTGAGGATAGAATCTGGCATGTAACTCTCTAGTGGTTTTTAAATAATTTCATTGTTTTGGAGGAAACCGATAAATTGTATTTCACAGGTGGTTATGGGGCTACGGCTTTAAATATAAAACGTGATCCTTTACATATTAAAACCAAAGGAGAAGAATTTCCCCTGACTCTGGGTCGGGATGTCTCTGGTGTGGTGATGGAATGTGGACTTGATGTGAGGTACTTCAAGCCAGGAGATGAGGTGAGTTAACTCCTTTTCCAAATATGCAGATTTCATTTTGTTGCTTTTGGAAGTAAATGTATCCTTGACCTTTTAAGGCTAGAACCTTCATTTTCTTTGTTCTGTTTTTACAATTTTCACTAACTATTCCAAAAGAGCTTGACCATACTTGAACTTTTTAAAATCCAGTGTTTAAGAATTTCAAGACTTTAAAATATGTAGGACTGGGATTTTTTTTTTTTCCCTTGAAGTCTTTAAACGACAATTTCTACCTTATGGGTTAGATGGTTTTAAAATAGCTAAAGTTTGGTATAATCACCTGTCACTTGTCACTTTGAACTTTTATACCAAGAAATTAAAGTTGAGCTCATAATGATAGCTAACACTGTTCTAGTTGCTTGTCATAAAAGAACACATTTAAAGCTTATGAAGTAAGTACAGTTAGGCACAGTTTACAAGATGAGGAAGCCAAGCTGTAGAAAGTGTTGGAGCCAGGATTCAAGCCCCAGAGACTGGGCTCTTACCAGTATTCTAAGTTGTCCGTAAATACGGTGGATTTATTAGCATCTGCTTCCAATGTGGTTTGAGTTGGCAAATTCAAAATCCTGCTAAGTACTACATTTATATTAAGTGAAAATAACTCTTTGGCCTGGCCTGTTGCTGACTTGTGCTTTTTTGCAGGGTGGGGTCTGTGTCGGGGTCTGTGTCGGGGAAAGCCCTCATGCTGAGCTTCAGTCAGAAAATATGTTTCTAATGAAGTTGTGTGTTTCAGGTCTGGGCTGCAGTTCCTCCCTGGAAACAAGGCACCCTGTCAGAGTTTGTTGTAGTCAGTGGGAATGAGGTAACTCCCCAACTCTGTGCCGAAATGCCATTAGAAAGTATAAACAAAGACTGACAGATATCTCTGAAATAACTGGTTGCTTTTCACATCAGGTTTGTGTTTTACGGGTAGTTTTGAAAGAGCTAAGATAGAGAATAGGAATTTTTGTAAGAGTAAAAAAAGTATTTGATGTCCTTTAGTAACACTGCCTGCCAAAGCGGCTCTTTGTCTCCCGGAGCAGGGATTTGGAGTGGGATCTAGAAACCCTGCTGTGTTTCTCAGTTTTACCCAGAACAAGCAGTTGAAACCAAATATACCAAATGGAGCATACCGGTTAATCATCAACAGAAGCATGAGAGTAGCAGGCTTTTTCAAATAACTTTAAAAAAATAGTCTCGTCAAGTATAGTCAGGTGGCCTGACAATTTGAATAGAGAGAAAGGGGTTAACAGTGAGGAAATTGGCTACAGAAGGGAGGGCAGGAAGTGAAAAAGGGATATTACTGAGATTAGAGAAAGTCTGGAAAGATTATCTTCCACTAAATGGGAGTGAAGGAAGCAGCGGATCTCAAAAACAAATTAGAATGTGTTTATGAGGGCTCAAGGTTTATTTGGATTTATTTCTGGGTATAGTCGGGACTAATGGGATTATTGAATGTGGTCTCTTTATGAAGAATTAAGCAGCTTTATCTGATAATGTAGCCTATAAAATATTACTGAACCTCTCTGAGGCAGGTTGAGTCATTCGGAGAATATTCCTTAGGGATAATCCTGGAGTATGCAGTAAATACTGAACCTGGCAGAATGTTATAGGCATATCTATGAAATCAGTGAAAGGAGTTGGATTCCTATGCAGATAAATATACTTAATTGCGTTTCTTCATAGGTTTGCTCGTCATTGCTTATTTTTAACTGTTGTCTCCAAATTCAGGTCTCTCTCAAGCCCAAATCACTCACTCATACTCAAGCTGCCTCTTTGCCGTATGTGGCTCTCACAGCCTGGTCTGCTATAAACAAGGTTGGCGGCCTGAATGACAAGAATTGCACAGGAAAACGGTAAGTATCAATTGTTGTCTCTGAACCTCCCTTCTTTTCTTCTGTTAAGTTATTCTCTTTCTTTGCAGTAGATCCGTGAGAAGAGTATTAAAATTCAGATCAGTTGCATGAGCAGAGGTGTGGTAACATTTAAAACAATCTCCAAAAAAAACTCCTATTTGTGTCAATTTGTACTTTTTTTTCTTTTTAAAGATTTATTTATTTTAGAGTGCCTGAATTAGGGGTGGGGGTGCAGAGGAAGAGGGGAAGAGAGAGAGAGCGAAGCATCTTCAAGCAGACTCCACACTGAACACAGAGCCTGACGTGGGGCTCGATCTCACAACCCGGGGATTATGACTTCAGGGGAAACCAAGAGTCAGATGCTTAACCAACTGAGCCACCCAGGTGCCCCCAGTTAGTACTCTCTTGACCTCATTGTGTTGACTTTAAGCCCAAGCAAATGGGAATTTTTAGATGGAAACATGTAGGGGAACTCCAGGAGTTGGAACTTGGTAAAATAATGCAAACGTCTGTATGTAAATTTCTGCCAAGAAGATCCGTTGCTTTGATTAGATTCTTAAAAAGGTTTAAGCGTCATCACCTTATATGTTTTGTAAGGTGTTTTTCCCCCTCTGCTAGGATTTGCTCTCTGACTCACAGATTTCTGTGAAGACCAGATATAAAAGGACTGCAAAACAATGATAAATATCCTTGAGTTCTCTTAGGCTTCCTGCTTGGCATCCTTTAGGTCAGTTTTTTGCTTCAAGGTCTTTACTGTTCAAGTAGCAACACACAGTGAGTAGGAATGTGTTAGGTGTACTTGAGTCCATATCCAGATTCTGCTGCTTTCTAGCTGAGGGGCCCACTCCATCACTTCTCTTCTGTGAGTTTTGTTTTACAAGGTAAATGCGAAAACACAAGTAAAATTAGTGGCGTGGCACAGGTTGTGGCCCGTGGAAGGCACTCAATAGAGGTGAGCCTGTGTTCTTCGAATTTTAGAGAGTTGGCGTGATTGGGGAAACTGATTTTATTTTTTGGCAAGAAAACAAGGTGCCAAGAACCATTTAATGATTGTGATAAAGGAGAGAGATCTATAGGTCAATTTTTAATAAGATGAGTATTTTGGTTACTACGAATTAGCTCAGGTAAAATAATTAGACTGTTGTGAAACCTTACACTTCACATTTAATGTGTTGGGCTACAAAGGCTTCAATTTAATGAAAGCTTAATAACTATTTCTGAAAGCAGTGTGAAGATGATTCATCTAATGAGCTGCTAGCCTTTATTGTAGAATTCAAGGTAAATATTTATTCTAAAGGTCAACCTTGTTTATTTTTTAAACTTCTGAAGTTACGGTTTAGGTCAAGTACTTTGTTTAAATTAAATTAGTCTGGCCACATAGCTTTTTCTAATGGTCTGTCTTCATTAATAACCTTGCAGAATTCAGGGTTTTCAGACCTTTATTATGGTAGGCTCTGCATTGACATTGATGCTTTATCATTTTGTTTTTCCTTAAAACATTAGACTTTCCACGCCTGCACGACCATCTGTGTGCTGTGGTTATTAGACAGCTCTCATTCCTTTTGCCAGTTCAGGGCTTTCCAGGCTTATTCATTTCTAGTATCTGGAAGAAAACAATTTAGAAACCGCTCTAGGTATCTTTTCTTAGGCACGTGGATCTGTGCCCCGTTTTGTTGTTGGCTTTGTGGGTCAATCTTTGGTATTGTGTTATCTTCTGTTTAAGCAATAATGGCTTGGAACCAGGGAGTTAGAACACGTGGTCCTGTTCTCTGCTGCTGACTCATAAGGTGACCCTGGCTATGCCATTTCTGGGGTCTATGCCATTTCCTCCAGGGTACTGAGCGAAGGACAGTGTAGGTTGTTACGGGAGCTTTGAGAAGTGGAAAGTTTCATCCTTTGTAAGTCAGTTCCATAGTGTTTTGAATTGGGTGTGTTCATTTCTTCAGCCACGTATTAACCAAACTGAAGGGAGATCCATTGTAAATGGCTCCTATTTACACTGGCTCATATCCTCAATCTCCTGCATTCTCACCCGACCTGTAGGATGCCTTTGTTCCAAGTGGCAGTGAGAGCTTTGGCCTGTGGTGCTCTAGGAAATCTGTTTCCTGAAGTTACTGCCTATGGGTGATAATAATAGTCTACCTCTCCCAATTCCTTATTTGTGGGAATCAAATGAGAGGTGTGAGCACCTTAAAATACTATTAAAAAAATTTTACAGGAGGAAATTAGGACTAAAGTGGGATTTTATTATACATAAACTAAGCAGTTCCAGTGTCCAAAGTGGCTTTTTTCAGTTTGACTATTCATGGTGAATGGTGGAACATATTGCTTTCTCTAAGGAATAGTTATTCTCTTTCTATTAGCTGTTGACATTAAGGCATGTTTTAGTCTGCAGTAAAGCAGGTCAGTGTTTGTTAACAAGGGCTAATAGTCTGTTTTTCTAACTAGTTAATTAAAAAAAAAAAAAAAAAAGCAACACCCATCAGCACCTTGGAAGAATTTACAGGATTTCTTTGTAACAAACAGCTTTTTCAAATTAAAACAAAGCTTTCTAAAGTAAGGTTTACTTTCTAAGGTAATGTTTACTTTTTCCTTTTTTGTTATAGAATTGTATTTCTGCAATAACTGAGTATCGTTAACCAAGGTGATAGTTTCATACTGATGTCACATAATATGTCATTTTTGCCCACACTTTGATATCACTAGAAAATGTCAGATGCAATGATTTTTTTCTTACCAGCCCATCCATAGTTTCTTCATGATTTATTAAGTTGGAAACCTAGATAACCTAGGTCTCTCAAGATGATAGAAATGTTTTAAAAAGTGGTTACACCAGATACTTTCTGAAAGCAATTTAGTGTGATGGTTATATTTGTTGGTAGTGTCGTCGTACATCTTGAATATTTCACGATCTACCTGAAATTCATCTTTTACTGGGAAAGTTGTACTTCACTCTGTTCGACAGAAGTATTAGAAAGTGTTGGAAATTGAACCATTCCTCTTGTACCATATAAATTTGACTCTTAAATTGTGTATACTTGAAACTCAATGCAGTGAATTTAGAAATGCTTTTCACTGTTTCTTATTTGAGACTAGTCTTTATGACAGTAAAATTTTGTCAAGTTATTATGAATTGGGTGTCTGATTAATTCTGTTACAGAATTGGACAGGCTCCAACTTGAAACCATTGGGTTTACCGCCCTCCCCCAACCGCTGGGCTTCTGTGATCATTATAATACAGCTTCCTTCCTTTAGCTGCCTTCTGCCTGTTCTGCCCCCCACCACCCACCTGTTTCTCCACACTCTGTGCTCCCACCGCCTCTGTGGACTGTGGGTTTTCATTCGTACTTGACTGGGTGGTACGGTCAGAGGGGTGGGGGAAGGAGCCGGAGGCCTCAACAGTTTACTTGCAGGAAGAAAATCATCCGGCTAGGAGGAAGCGGACTGGGAGGGTGGAGGCTCTGGCCAGTGTGATGCAAATGAGTCTTGCCTCAGGCTTCTGGACCTGTTTTGCTGCCCCCTCCCCCAGGGCTCAGTTAAAGCACTAGTAGGATACTCTTTCCTGGAACTTGGTGGTTTACAGATGAGCTTTCTGGGTGACTAGGATACTACCTTGTGAAGCTCAGAAGCCTTCTGCTCTTCGGGGCACCGTAACCTAACCTCCAGCCTTGCCAGCAAGCCACAGCTGTGCCCCTGCCCCCCTGGGTCAGAGCTAAGTGGTCAACCCCATGATCTTTTTCAGTTCTCCTTAGCGTTTCACCTCCTTGAAGTACATGACACTGCTGACCACTTCCTTAAGACTCACTTTTTCCGTGGTTTCAGGATATCAGACTCCTTTAGCTTTCCTGCCTTTTTTACCATCTCTTGTAATTTTTAGAGGACCGTCTCTTTTCTCCAGCCTTTAACCGCTGCCATTCCCTTGTGTCCGCTCCACCACAGCTCTGTCTCCCCGACGTCTCTCACCTGCTCCCGATTCCTGTTCCTACCATGGCAGCTTGCAGATCGGTGTCTCACCCTAGCCTCTCTGCTGAGTTTCAGTTAGACATCCCCTTTGTGTTTTAAACTCCACTGAGGCAAGACAAGACCTCCTGCCTGCCACACCGAGTCCTCTGGATTGCTAATGTCCATTAAGTGGCATTTCCCTTCAGCCAAAACCTGACGCTTCCCAAACTCAGCTGCCTCTCCTTCCACAAACCAATTCCTTGTTCTCATCGTGTAAAATTTAGGGAGGTTGTCAAATGGGCGGAAAATGTCTTCCAAGTTCCTTTAATATGGGGGCTGTCAGTTTTCAAGGCATTTTAGGTTTTCTTCTGCAGTGAATAGGCCTAAAATACTTGTAAGTTGTAATTGCCAACCCTCATTTAGTAGTTTGTGGTTGATGCCTTCCATGTGGTGCTATCAGATGACAAAAATAATACCATGTAGCGATGCGTTTATCCTTCACTCGAGAGAAAAGCATTGCGGAGCACAGTGCCTCACAAGCAGTGGAACACTCTTCCTGAGGGATTCTGCGCAAGAGCGAGTTTTACAGAGCATTAGAAGAGGCAGCAGAGAAATGGCATGATTGTCTAGGAGGTCCGTGATTTCCTTATAAGGCTAGCCTGGCCTGTTTTCTAGGGTAAAGTAAGCTGGCTACAGCGGAGTTGAAGGACTGTGATGGGTGTTAAGTGCAGACTGACTTAAGTTGAGATTTATGATGTGGGCTAGGCCCTGGGGTAGCCTCCATGTTGTAGCTCCTGATCTAGGAATTAACTTGATTAGTGGCGTATTAAGTTTTTACAGGTCTCATAATTGGAGGAATTTTCTGGAGACGAGCTTCAGGTTCTATGTGTCTCAAACCTTGTTTAACCATTTTCCTCCTTCACTGCTTGTATAATCTAATGCTAGGTACCATGATACTTAGTCTTCTCCTAGTAAGACCATGACTTCATGATGCTTTGTTGTGTCACTTCATTGGGAAGCAGGAATATTCCTGGAAGGCATTCTTAAGCCAGGCAGCCTGCGGTGACATAACTCTATTCAGAAAGGACCATGGGCCACGTCAGTATTTTCCGCTAAGCCCAAAGCATTTGTATTTCCAAATCCGCTTCCCCCGCCCCCCCACCAAATCTACTGTTACTTGTCACGAGGGGCAGCGTAATGGAGGGTATAGAAATGGAAAGAAACAGAAATGTTAACTGATTGTGATTAATAGAGAAAGAAAAATCATTTTCCCTCTACCGAGACCTCTGTAATAAAGGTTAACGAGAAAAAAACCAGAAGTTTATTAACATGTGTACCTCAGATACATGAGCTACCTGGGGAAAATGAGGCCCCCAAATGGGTAGCTTGAAGTTCAGGCAAAAATACCTTCTTTAGCTAAAGACAAAAGACAAGGCACAGGTAGGGAAGGCCAGTTGTGAAGAAGTTGCCAGGCAATGCAAGGTAAGAATTGTGATACAGATTTAAGTTGGTGCCTTTTCCACTGATGAGGGTCTAAAGTTATCTCCAGGGATTAACCTTTGTCCTTCTGGTAGCTAGGAGGGGAGGCTCACCTTTTATCAATTGATGTCCTGCTTTTAGGCTGACAGTAAGGCCCAGGACTTTCTTATATCTGCTTCTTCTTAGCTGCCTTCAGCTCAAAATAATCCTTATGCCAAAGATGGCATATTCTGCCATCCTTCATTAGCATATCTTTTGCAAATTTTACAAAAATCTATGTTCACACAAGTTTTTTGCTAGGGCTCCTCTCAGGGCTTTGTGTAAGTAAAAGGCTTGGAGCAGGGAAGGAAAATATGGTTTTCCTCCACTCTTCTAAGTTCTTGCCTGGGTCCTCTGTAACAAGAGACAGATTAAAAAGGCAAAATCACACAGATTTATTTAATATGAGTTTTATGTGCTGGGGAGACCTTCATAGGGAAAGGAGGATCTGAAGAAGTGGTTAAGCCTGTGTTTATGCTATATTTGATGAAGAGTGAAATGTACCCCCCCCAAAAAAAAAAGAAAAAAAAGGTGATCAGAAGGTCTGAGCTAAGCATAGTCAACTGGGAAATTTAGCAAGGCTTGTTCATTCCAATTCCTCACTGTACCCTTCTGTCTTGGAGATAAGGATGTCCCTGTCCTCCAGGTATAGGAACCACCCTCTCACATGAAGGTCTTAGGACCTGCTTCAGCGCAGAAGGTCAGAAGTCCTTCCTGTTTCTCAACTTCCCTTAGCTTAAAATACTCAGTATGCCAAGATGCCGTATTTTGAGGTGGTGTGTCCCGAACCCTGTCAGTTCTGTGGCAAATCTGACTATGCTGCTTCTGTCTCTTATCCCTCCTGTCATTGCCATCATCAACATTCCTTCCTTCTGCCTTCCTTTCTTCTCTGTTCTACACCAGATTGAAGGAACCAGTGATTTGGTATGGTTCCCGCTGGTTGTCCTGTTCAGGGAGATGTGTTCCCAGTACTCCTGGTTAAAATTCTGAATTTGTTTCCCACAGAATCATTGTTGTACTGTGTATGAGGTTCTTGGTCCACTGTGGGTTTACTAAACCTTAATAAATGGCTACCCTGGGCACTGAGCCAACATACATAAATAGCTTTGTTTTCATGGGAAAATGTGTTTAAAGTTCCAAACCACTAATTCACACATGAACTCTTCTGCAAATTGGGGAATGTGTACATGAATTACAGAGGCTTAGGAGGGGACACACAAATCCAGGCTATCTCGGCCAAGTGTCCGTTGGTTTGTTCTGCAGTTCTATTCTACTTGCTCAGATGAAGTTTCTCACTCACTTTAGGGAGTAAACTTAGCATATTATGTTATACTTTGCTATCTTTCACCCCTCCTTTTCCCCCCAAATTTAAAAGTAGTATGAGAAATCTAAAAATGAAATTAATATATTTTTAACATCCTCTTTAGTTTTTAAAGACCGTTTGTTTCTACTTATGGAAGAGTTAGCCATGTTTAACTCCTCTTTGTTTCTGAGCCATTAGGACTTTATTTATTCATTTATTTTTAAAAGGTTGTTATTGGGGCGCCTGGGTGTCAGTTAAGCGGCTACCTTTGGCTCAGGTCATAATCCCAGGTCCTGGGATTGAGCCCCACGTAGTTCTCCCTGCTCAGCAGGGAGCCTGCTTCTCTCTCTTCCACGGCCCTTGCTTGTGAACTCTTTCTCTGTCAAATAAATAAAAATCTTTAAAATTTTTATTTATTTACTTATTAGAGAGAGTGTAAAAGTAGGGGGATGGACAGAGGGAGAGGAAGAAGCAGACTGTCTGCTCAGCAGGGAGCCAGACCTGGGGCTGAATCCCAGGATCCTGGATCATGATCTGAGGCGAAGGCAGACGCTTAACTGACTGAGCCCCCCAGGCGCCCCTTCCATTAGGACTTTAAATAGAGGGTACTCTAATCTTGCAATGTGACTTTTTTCCTCCCACAAGTATGTGGTCTAGGGGGAATCCTAAAGGTCATACACCTCTGTGTTAGAAAGACAGGGAGAGTATATATAAACTTAAATAAGATTGAAAATGTCAACTTTCCTTTTTTACTAACTTCTGGGGTGATGCTCATTTCATAGGAGATGAATATGAGGCCTGCAGATTCAATAAGAGAGTTGGAACTAGAACCCAGGTCTCTAGGTATCTAGCTAGATACCTCTGGGGCTAGGCCAGGGTATAGAAATTTGAAAGATTATTCCTTACTTCTGGATCTCAGACTGTTTTGTAGTAGGTTTCGTCTCTTTTATCTGCAAGGCAGCCAGGGAGTTGATGCCTTGCCTCTTACAGCTGGAATACTGATGGTGTGATTGTAGAGGCACTTATGTGCCCAAATACTAAATAAAAAGTGACTCAGTCATGGAAAAGAAGCCAACACTGAGTTAATACCTTAATGTATGTTTAGGTAGAGTTGAGAGATTGGGCAGAAGTAACAGAGAAAATCAAATTTTAAACCTTCAGGATGCATAAGCAGTGTAATAATTATTCCCACTTTCTCCATATTTTGTATATCTGTCACAGTCCAAATCCCACTGATTCACATGTAAACTTAGGAAGTAAGGGAGGAATGTATTTAAAAGCTTGGCAATTTTGAATCACAGTGATTTTTCCAAATAGAGTATTTCCTGGGCACTCGCTGTCTACAATGAGCAGTATTCTTCCCTCCAGCGACTAGACCTCTACTTCAGTGAGGCATGAATATACAGGGTGACCGTTCTAGCAAGCTGGGTAGAAAGCATTTCCACTGTATAGCACTTCAGTGAAGGGCCACTGGGGGTAAGCAGGGTAAGCAAGCGCGGCTATTTTCTCTTTGTGCTGGAAGTGCTTTGAAGAGTACGAGAACAGCTAGTTCAGCCACAGGACTTCAGACCACAGAGGACTAACCCACCTATTGTGGCTTGAAAATTCATTTTGCCTGCTGTCCCTTTTTGGGGACTTTCTTTGAAGACAAATGCAGGCCCTGGTTGAATCTGCCCCAAACATAGAGTTTGCAGGACCAGAGAAGGAGGCGTCCACAGGTCTTTCATGTGGTCCTTCAAGGGCCTGCTCCTTGCCCGTTTTGTACTGGGGGGCGCCATCAAGTGGCGCCAACGGGAACTGAAGCCGCCCTTGTAGAACCACTCCTGCCAAGCACGGCTGTAAAACATGTTTGCTTTTTGTGTGGGGGAGTGATGGTGCTTTGGATCCAGAGTTCAGGGGAAGTGACAATAATAAGGTTGGAGATGTATCTGGCAGTTGGATCCTTAAACAGCATTGTATTTGCTGTCCTCTTAATCCAGCCTTCCCAGGGAGAGAGGTAGAAATGAATTTCAGATGTTTGTTCACTGGAGGAAATTTTAACGCAGTCTTCCAAACAGCCCGGGGATTCCCTCACTTGAGGTGGTCGCAGTTGTTGTCTGGATTGCAGGAGAAAATGCTGATTCAGATGAATTTCAAAGTCAAGAAACATCAGCCATCGGCTACATCCAGGGTAGTGTATTTAGTCCTGGGCCTGCCTTCGAAGCCTTCCAGAATAGCTTGGGAAGCTAGCGTACGGGTGAAAGTTAACAACATGTGGCACCGATACCTGGTTTGGCGTGCTCTGAGGGGTGCTGTGCAGGAAAGCTGGGGCGTGGCTTCAAGCGCCCGAAGACCTCACCAGGCAGTGAAGGCATCTGGGAGCCAGAGAAACGGGCCAGTGTGCACAGGACTTGGGCATAAGAGTGAGGGGGCCAGGGTGACTGAGATGGAGAGTTCTTTTCAGAAAATGGTGAGACATCAGAATTGAGATAAGGATTAGATTGTGAAGGATTTAAATGACTTGACTTGTTACATTTCTGTAAGTAGGAATGGGCCAGAATAAGAGTAGAATATTTCATGGATGAATTAATTTTTTTTAAAGATTTTGTTTGTTTGAGTGAAGGAGAGAAGGAAGTGAGGGAGGAAGGAAGGAGGGAGGGAGAGAGAGAGAGAGAGAGAGAGAGAAAACAGGAACGGGGGAGGGGCAGAGGGAGAAGCAGATTCCCTGCTCACTGCAGAGCCTATGCAGGTCTCAGTCCCGGGACCCTGAGATCATGACTTGAGCTTCAGGTCAGACCCTTAATCGACTGAGCCATGCAGGTGCCACTGGATGAATTAATTTTTGGATATATCTGTGAGGCAGTTTTAATGCTTCCTACCCACTATCCCCATTTAGGAAATACTCAAGCTATTAATGTATGAATCGAAGGATTTTAGAAGGGTTCATCGTTATATATTTTTTTTCCCATTCTGGGCAATTTATAATTCTTTGAAAATTAAAAGTAATTTTTTCTGGAAGGAACACAATTCACAAGGAGACTTGTTTTAATTACATTTAGTGTATTAATTTCAAAGGGAACAACTGGCTCAGAAATTTTAGTAACTTTCAAGATCTAAAAGGGTGACAAACAACCTTCTGTGATTTGAGAGTAACAGAGAAGAACACGAAATGAAACTAGGGTTAAGATTATAGACAGAATGCATGTCCCGAGGTTCTGTGCACTTGCTAGAGATAGGTGGCAAAATTCTCTCCACCTTCTAGCCACCAAGTCAAAGAGGGCAGTGAGCTGCGAGAGAGGAAGTCATTTTGGGTTGGGACTGAGCTGATAGGAACCCAGAACTGGCATGTTAAGGGTGGTGGGAGAGGCATGGAATGCAAACTCCCAAAATAGTGAAATGATGTAGGCTGTTAGACGGTGTCAGTGGCAAGAAAATGGAGCAGAAGGTAAGATGAAGAAAGCAGACAGCAGTGAGGGAGAGAGCCCTGAGGATATGTGAGGAACAGCAAATCAGACAAAGGAAATCCTTCTGAAAGGCCCTGACATGGAAGGCTCCTCGGGCACCTTCCAGGAGCAGCAGGTGTGGCTGGAGTAGAGTGACTGAGGTACAGAGCTGAGGAGATGGGGGCAAAGAGTGAGGGAGGAGGGGGGACCCACAGGCAGCAGCTATGAAGGCTACAGTGACAGAAACTCAGCTACTCCCACCACGTAGTCTTTAGAAGAATGTTCTGTGCGTACTTACAAAGCAAATGAAGAATTCTCTCAACAGTATCTCCTATGCTAATGTGGTATCAAACATCGAACACATTTGATAATGTCCCTCATTCTGGGTGGGTAGCAGAACATCAAAGTGCAGTTCAATACAAGTGATTTTCTAGGGACCTGAAACTGCGCAGTTCCAATCGGCAATTCCCTGATGCTCTGGCTTCATTTGAGAAGAAAATGTAAGAATACGTAAAGCAGTGATTCTCTTTTGGGTCCCGTACTTCTTTGGGAAAATTAGGCTAGATCCCTCTCTTCCCCAGTGCATGCCTGCAGAATCCCACCAAATTTTGCATGCTATTAGATTCAGTTCACAAGTTCAGAGGGTTCATACATACCCCGCGCCATGCACCCCATCCCAACTCATCCATAAACTCTAAGCTGAACACCCTTGGTCTAGAGGGAAAAGAAACCTACGACAAGCAGACATAGTAAAAACCTGGAACCCAGTTTTGCTTGTGCTGATAGGACAGATTCATCTGTTTCAACAGGAAGCCAAATTGAGGATAAGATTGATTTCCATTTATGAAAGTTGATGAGCTTGTTGGGACATGTCTGAACAAAGACATTTATTCCACTTTGGCAGGAATGTGGTTGGGAATGTGATTTTTCTTAGAGAGCTACTGAATCCACTGTAACACACTAAAAAAGGATCCCAGAGCTCCCTCCTATAGAGAAAGATGTGGTAATTTTAGCCTGGAAAAATTGTAAGGCAGATGTTACCAAAAACCGTCTGCACAGCTTAAAAAAAAGAATGTGATATGTTGGTATTTTTGGTATTTGGTATTCTTGGTAAAGAGTTCATAGAATGTTTAGCTTTAAGCACTTATAGATTCTTGGTGAACCTAAAATGAAAGTTCTTTTGTCATATAATCTTTGGAAGCTGAATGATTATTTGCTTTTGGGATTATTTACCTTTGAGCCAGCTCATGTTGAAAACCTATTGTGTGTTTATCCAGTTATGTTGACCTAATATTTTCCCTAATTGTAGTTTCTTTTGCATTGCAGTGTTTTAATCTTGGGTGCTTCAGGTGGAGTTGGTACTTTTGCTATACAGGTAAGACTGTTTTGTTTTTTAATCTTATGACTAGAAAAAGTATTTCCATGAGTTTATAAATTCACATATGAGAAATGATTTTTTCATGAAAAGTTCAGTAAATTCATTATAATTTCAGCTTGCCCTTCTAAGGAGGGAACTTCCTAACATAGAAGTAAGCATTAACCTTTCCAGTGGTTTAATATAGGAGTTAGTTTGTAGCTGTCCTCTCTAGCAAACGTAGGAAATCTTTTAGGGAGGAAGGCTGGGGACAGTGCATGTGGATGGGACGTTTGCAGTTTGGTAGAAATGAATAAGCTGATTCTAAAATGTATGTAGAAATGCAGTGGCCAAAATACTGTAAAGATAGCAGTGTTCCACCAAAATGACCTACAGATTCAGTGCAATCTTATGAAAATAACAATTGCCCTTTTCGCGTAAATGAACGAGCTAATTCTAAAATGCATATGGAATTGAAGAAGACCCCAAATTGACAGTCTTTAAAAAGGGCAAAGTTGGAGGATGCACATTTCTCGATCTTAAAACTTAATACAAAGCTATAGTGGTCAGAATAATGTGATACTGGCATAAAGATAAACATATAGATCAACGAAGTAGAATTGAGCATCCAGAAATAAAAACCTGTATCTATGGCCAATTGATTTTTAACTAGAATGGCAAGACAATTAAATAGGGAAAAGAATAGTCTTTTTAATGTAACTAATGGTGCTGAAATAACTAGATGCCCACATCCAAAAGAATGAATTTGGACCCTTACCTCACTTTGTATGTGAAAAATAACCCTGGGTCAAAGACCTAAATATAAGAGCTAAAACAGTCAAACTTTTAGACGAAAACAAGAGTAAATCTTCATGACCTTGGGTTTGTCAACAGATTTTTAGGTATGACATCAAAAGCACAAGCAACAGAAGAAAAAAAATCAGATAAATTGGACTTTATCAAAATTAAAAGCTTCTGTGCATCAAAAGACACCATCAGGAAAGGAGAAAGATGACTTACAGGGATCAAATCTTTGCAAATCATTTCTCTAATAAGGGTCTAGCATCCAGAATAAATAAGAATTCTTACAACTCAACAAAAGACAACCCAATTAAAAATTCAGCGAAGTACTTGAATAGACTACCTCCCCAAGAAAATATACGAATGGCCAATAAGCCCACAGAAAGATATTCAGTGTCATTAGTCATTAGGGAAATGCAAATCGAAACCTTGGTGAGCTCTCCCTTCACACCTACTAGGAGGGCTATTAAAAAAAAAAAGGGGGGGGGGGATAATGTTGGCCAGGAGGTAGAGAAACAGAAACTCTTGTCCACACTGGTGGGAGTGTAAAATGCTGCAGCTGCTACGGAAAACAGCTGGGCGGTTCCTGAAAATGTCAAACATAGGATTACCATATGATATGGCAGTTCCATTTGTAGGTATATACCTGAGAGAAATGAAAACCTGTTCAGACAGAAACTGGTCCACAGATGTTCATAGTGACACCCGTATTCCTGGCAGCCAGAGAGTACAGGCAGCCCTAATGCCTGTCAGCTGATGAATGAACAAAATGTGGTTTACGCATTAGAGAAATCATACTCAGCCATGAAAAAGAATGAAGTTATGCATGATCCAGCACTGAGAAACCTGCAAAACATTATGCTTAGTGGAAGAATCCAGACACAGAAGGTCACCTTTTGTAGGATTCCATTTATATCCTCTGTAGAGGAGGATCCGTAGAGACAGAAAGCAGATGAGTGGTTGCCAGGAGCTGGGGGAGAAAGAAAGAAGGGATGGCTGCTTAATGGGCATGGGGTTTATTTTTGAGCTGAAGAAAACGTTCTAGAATTAGACAGTGGTGGTGTTGTACAACATGGCGATGTACATAATGAGTTGTACACTTTAAAATTGCTGAAGTGTTGAATTTTAAGTTTTTATATGAATTTTATAAAATTCTATATGAATTTTCAAACAAGAAAACAAAACAGTGCCCTGAGCTTCCAGGAACAGGACGGCACCGTTATGATCAAATATTTCACTGATTTCCTGGGAAGAGGGCTTGATTAAGCCTCCCTCAATATGCAGGGAGAGGCCCTTGCTGCAGCCTGGTGACCATACTCAGAAGCTCTGCCACACCACTTTCCAGCGGAGACACTTTGGGTGCTATGATCTCTCACCCAGACCCCACATCAGCTCTTTTGAAGACCCAGATAGTGCTGGAGTTTTCCAGTCACCTGCTAACTAAATTAGGGGTAAGGGGATAGGACACCTAGGGGATGCATGCACACCTTGACTTCTTTTTAATTCCTCATTAGATACTGCTATAGTCTAAATGTCTGTGACCCTGCTGAATTCCTATGTTGAAGTCCTGATGCTCAATGTGGTAGTAGGGAGCAGGGCCTTTGGGAGATGAAAATGCCCAAAAAGAGGTTCAGCAGAGCTCCATAGCCTTTCCACCATGTTGAGGACACACAAGGCACTGGCTATATATCAGGAAGAGGGCTGTCAACAGGATGGGACCATGCTGATGCCTTGATCTCAGACTTCCAGCCTCTATAACTGAGAAATACATTTCTACTTATAAGCTACCTAGTCTGTGGTATTTTGTTAGAACAGCCCAGACTAAGACACCCAGGCCTAGTCCAGAGACTGAGCAAATGTAGTTTAATGAATAACTAAATGGAAGAAAAGAAAAGGAGGGAGAATGGGAGGAAAAAAAAATACCAAATACTGTTGGTTAGAGTGTAAATTGGTACAAGCACTTAGGGAAATTATTTAGTATCATCTACTAAATCTGAATATGAATTGCCCTAGGGCAACCCAACAATTCCACTTTTATGAATATACCCTACAATGATTTGTACAGTTACATGCATGTTCACCAAAATGTACCAGATTTAGAGATCTCATCCACCAGAGGAAACAGCTCATATGTTTATCAACAGTGAAACGGACAGGTAAACTGTGGTCTATCTTACGCTAGACTATTACACAGTCATGAAAACTATAGTGGTACACAGTGAGGTACGTGAATCTCATGAGCAGAATATTAGTGAAAGAAGTCACACAGCCTATATGATTCTATTTAATGACATTCAAGAACAGGTGAAACTAAACGATAGGGTTTAAAGATGCCTACCTAGGGGGTAAAACTCTTTAAAAAGTGGGGGAACAGCAAAAAGGGGCATGTAATAGTCCAGATGGTGGTATTACTTCTAAAGGAGTGAGGGAACTATGATTGGGAAGGGGAAAGCAAGGATGCTTAGGAGTATGGCGTGTGGTCTAGTTCCTAATCTAGAGCGATGCTTAGAATACTGTTTGCTTTGTAATAACATTTATATTCCATGCACTGTTCTGTATGCGTTACATTTCACGACAAAAATATTTTAATACAGTAAAAATATCAAGGTTATATCTAACACAAAGTTATTATGAGAGGGCGCCTGCGTGGCTCAGTTGGTCAAGCGTCTGTGTTCAGCTCAGGTCATGATCCCAGGGTCCTCAGATGGAGTCCCACGTTGGCCTCCTGGCTCAGCGGGGAGTCTGCATCTCTCTCTGCCCCCTTCCTGGTCATACACGTGCTTGGTCACACTCTCTTGTGCTTGCAACAATAAATAAATCGGTAAAAGAAAAAGTTATGAGAATGAAGATTAGAAAGACATATCTAGAGATTGCAGCAAGTCAGAAAACGTGCTCATAAGACAGATCAAATGTAACTCACAATTTTTAATTCCTTTTTTAAGTTGGCTCTATGCCCAGTGTGGGTTTTAAACTCACAACCCTGAGATTGAGAGTTGCATCCTTTACTGTGCCAGCCAGGCATCCCCAAATGTAACCTACAATTTCAAAACGAGTTAAAAAATTAAAAGTATACAAGACTTTTAGAGAATCTTAGGGGGGTAAAAGTAAAACAAATAATAGAAAATAAAACATAGAAAGTAAAACAAATTAAAAATCTTGTGGGGGTAAAAGTAAACAAAAATATTTAGCAGTGAAGACTAAACCAGAAGGAATTCAATAGCAAATTAACAGGATACATAATGCTGCCCTAAATAGAAATATATGTATAAATAGGAAAAATATTAAATTATAAAAGAAACCAAGGAAAAACCAATTCAAGAGGAAGTGCCAAATATTGAAGTTAGGAAAGAAGGTTGATTTATGCGTAGTAGGCTCTGAAGAGGAAAACCAAAACAAGGGACTAGAATAAACACTAAATCTATAATTCAAGAAAATTTCCTATCTTCCTGAAATTAAGTGATTTGAAACTACATATCAGGTGACCACAGTACTTATCTAAGAACATGGACCTAGATAGAGCAATATCAAAGAAAACCCTAGTTAGTAAAATTAACTGGCTTTCAAAGAAAAAGAAAAAGGGACTCCTGGGTGGCTCAGTTGGTTGAGTATCTCTGCTCAGGTTTGGATCTCAGGGTCGTGAGATCGAGTCCCATATTGGGCTCTACATGGGATGTGTAGCCTACTTAAAAAAGAAAGAAAAAAAAAATCCTTGGGACACCTTTAAAAAAAAAAATTGTGTGACTTAGAAGTAAAATTAGATTAGCATCAGACTTTTTGACTGCAGTGCTGTAAGGCTGGGGAGGAAATGGAGTAACCTATTTAAGACACTCAAGCAAGAGTATACTAAGACTATATTAATTTTATATATGTAACAAAACTGGTGCACTGTTAATAACTTGTGAGAACTCGGGGAATATGTTCTCCTTTTCTGAGAAACGTACTAGAGCTGACAACCCAAATGACTGGAGAGAGATCACACTAAGGGCTGGTGGTAAATGTTAAATGTAAATTTTTCTGTAGAACTAAAACCAAGGACTTAATGTACATTGTGTAACAGCCTATTCTCTGATGAGATTAAATACAGCACAACTGTTTATTAAAAGCAGAGGAAAACTGGAAGAGCATGTATTAAAGTTCTAATGCTTTCATTAATCAGCTCTGTTGTATTAATAGTAATAATGATGTTAGTATTACTTAGAGGCTATTCTGTGTGTTATATACAATAGGACAAATGGATATTTATAGCATATTTTAATTCTGTTGTCCCCTGTGTCTCTGACAGTCAGGATTTTAGGTGTGGAAGGAAAGAGATACAGAGGTAATAGAAAAGAAGTCAAGGAAAAACTTTGTAGTCTTACATTTGAATTGGAAGTATCAATATGAACTCGAGATACTCTGTGTAGAGCTATCTCTTGTTAGATCATTGCTCACTAAAAGAATGCAGGACTTCTTGGAGAAATGGCAGATTCTAGATCTAGGGCACAAAATGTACAAGAATGAGCCTAGAATACATTAAGTAGGAAGAAAACTATCAACGACTAACTTGAGTCATATCGGAGAGACTTAGGAGCCAACTTGAAGAAACTCTCAAAGATGTGACAATTTGAGCTTCAGTAGTAGTAATACAAAGGACTAAAGCCCTTCAATACATTTAAATCTAGGAGTTCATATATTTTTTTTTTTTAAAAAAAGGTTACTTTTGGGGACACCTGGATGGCTCAGTCAGTTAAGCGTCTGTCTTTGACTCAGGTCATAATCCCAGCATGTTGGGATCGAGTCCCAAGTTGGGCTCTTTGCTCAGCGTAGAGTCTACTTATCCCTATGTCCCTCCCTCCACTCATGCACTTTCTCTGAAAAATAAATAAAAACCGAAAAAAAAAGTCACTTTTGGAAAATGATAGGGAACCAATTTATGTTATTAATTGGTAAAGGGGAAACAGTTATTCATCTTGCCTTTCGATATGAATTGTACACCTGAATAAGCAAAATAATGTATGAGGAGAGTTTTTATAAAAATATTGAAAAAATACTTTTTTATAAAAGTATTGAAAAAAATTAGACTATCACTGTTTTGCAACCCCCATTAAACAGCTGCTAAGATCTTAAGAGCAGTGACCAGACTTTACATGCCCCCTGCGATTTTGCTGGACCGTATCCATAGTCTTGTAAAAAAATTGAAACAGAAAACACCGGGAACAAAGCAACCTGTGGAATTGCCTCCTGAGTGCGCAGTCGGAAATCCCAGACTCGGGGAAACTCTCCATGGCCTGGATTCTTCCACAATGAAATTACAGGAAAGTAAAGCGCTAGAAGAGGAGCGTACCGTTTAAAGAGAGACTTAAAAGACCTCTTATTTTTATTCTTGGTGAATCAAAGTCTAATCATTTTTACTAGGTCTGACAGGTGGCTTGCTGTAGTTCTTGTTAAGACAAAGCACTTGGGGTTCTCTAGAGATGAGTCTGAAAAACGTACACATGGGTGCCAGCTATTTTTTAAAACACATAGTTGATTTTTCTACCCCCTCCCTTTTTTTTGGACAGGTCATGAAAGCATGGGGTGCTCACGTGACAGCAGTTTGCTCTCAGGATGCCAGTGAACTTGTAAGGAAGCTCGGGGCAGATGATGTAGTTGATTACAAATCCGGAAGTGTGGAAGAGCAGTTGAAGTCTTTAAAACCGTATGTATTAGGACAGTGTTCACCTTGGGAAGTGGGAACAAGGACAGTTGATCATGCAAGCCTTGAACGGTTTGCTGATTTTGTAATCATGTCGGGATCTTAGAAAAGAATCAATAAAAATACCCCAAAAAGAGTCATTTGGGGTGGTTTCCGTTTGAATTCCAGATGTTCATATAGCACCGTGACATGATGTGGTGTGTCCTGAGGAAACTATGCTGCTTGCATGGTCTTTTGTTATTTTCTAAGCTAACTTACTGTTTACCTGTAAGAGGTCTGAAGACAGAACTGGAAGTTGTGGTCTGTTTGGTGGCATCTGTCACCACAGGAGCAAATAGAGAGCAGTGCGTGAAAATACTTGATTAGCACTGAACATTTTTCTGTTCGTGTTTGGGCTTCACAAGGGCATCAGAGAAACCAAGGCAGTAGAAATATTGGTAATCTGAGCCCTGCAGATGTTGTCAGTGCATCCGAATGCCCGGCTGTGGTTTGGTTTGTACAAACAGGAGCAGACTCCGCGATTCAGACCCTGTTGGTCCTGACTGTGCTTTGGGCAGAAGTAGGGAGGGCGCGTGTTCATCTTGTCTTTGTCTAGCCAGGATCGCACTGCGGCTCAGGACGCTACTGAGCAGTGTTTGCAAAGATGTTTGATTGCTGCTTTTTCAACGGTTTTCCCCCTTTCTCTGTTCATTTTCAGAAGGCAGTTATTCTTGTCCACTTTGACTAGATGCTTACAGTTGACCCATGAATAGCATGGGGGTTAGAGGCGCTGACCGCCACACAGGTGAAAATCTGCATATAACTTTTGACTTTCCTAACACTTAATTATTAAATTAAGTGTTAAATTAACCAGAAACCTTACCAATAACATAATCAGTCAATTAACACGTATTTTATATACTATATATATATATATTCTCTACTGCATTGTTAGAATAAAGTAAGCTAGAGAAAAGGTTACTAAGAAAATCATAAGGAAGAGAAAATACATTTACAATATGTGTTGTATTTATTGGAAAAAATTCTGGTTATAAGTGGTCCTGTGCAGTTCGAACCTGTTAATGGGTCAATGGTATTTTCCTGGGTTTAAAAAAAAAGGAGAGAAAACAGAGGGGATCCCTCCCTGGACACTACCTAGCCTTTCTTAGCCAGCAGTACCCACTCCCAACAGTGGGATGGCCGTGCAGCCCCGAGGAGCCAGCAAATCCCAGTTCCTTCAGCTCTGCAACCCCTTCAGCTCTGCCAGGCAGGCTCCAAACATGCCGTACAGCTGCGGTGCTGAACAAGACAGGACACCCCCCCCCGCCCCCGCCCCCGCTCCCAACCAGCCCTTCCATGGGGCTTCCATTCTAGTCAGGGAGGTATCAGTGGTAAGTGCTTTCAAGAACACTAATAGAGGGAAAGAGTGAAAAAAATGATTGGGAGAGGATGTTTGAAAAAGAGGGCTTTAAGGGGCACCTGGGTGCCTAGTTAAGCATCTGCCTTGGGCTCAGGTGATGATCCCAGGGTCCTGGGATTGAGTCCCGCACTGGGCTCTTGGCTCAGTGGGAGCCTGCTTCTTCCTCTGCCTGCCCTTCTCTCTTTCTCTCTCCTTCTCTCTCTGACAAATAAATAAAATCCTTAAAAAGAGGGGGGCATTTAAGAAGGCCTCTAGGGCATTGGAGCAGAAGGTTTGCAGAGCAAGCCAGGAGAATGGGATTTTTTCAGGGGGGATCCCCTACTGTATCCGTCCACCTGTAACAGTGTAGTAACATATTCTGGGTGCTTAGTAAGCATTTGTTCAATGCATGATTGAGGGAATCTAGGAGAGGGGCACTTGTCCAGGTCGAGATAACAGCAAATACAAAGCCCCTGGGAACACGGAGGGACTGAGGAATCCTCCATCCCTTACAGAGATGTCTACAGCTGCTTCCTGCCTGTGCGTGCGGGACCCCATCTCTCCGGGCCTCTGCCATCTGCCTTCTAGAGTGGAGTTTCAGCTCGTCTCCTGTCTTCTGCTACTTCTAGGAATAGCAGCATGAGACTGAGGCGGAGGCCAACGCATTTCCCTCTGTGTACTTTAAGTTCTGTGTGTGTCTGGAATGTGTCCCCGGAGAACGGAGACCCTGACGGGTGGAAATGGGTGCATACTCACGCTGGCCCCCAGAAGTAGGCTCTGGTCTGCCCCTCTGCCTCTCTCGTGGTCTTGCTGCTTTTGCTCCCTCTGTTCTGGTAGGGGCATCTCTCTAGCTTGCAGATGCCAGCCTGTTAACTTTTACTTGGTTTTGACCACTTTGGTTACAGTTGACATTTGTAACCTTTGTCTGAAGTTTGGCCTCGGAGTCCACCAAGAATACACTCATTTCTCCTTTTAAATAACAGCTTTTTAGATTTGAATCTTAGACTGTTACAACAGGAAAGGGCTCTGAGACACTTAGGTTCAACTCAATCATGTCATCGCTGAGACACTAAGGGACAGAGGACTCAGGAGTTTCTGCATGCTCAAGGTCACACCACTTTTAAGCGTCAGTGGGAGAGCCGAGTCTACGGCCTGTGTCTGGACTTCCCTTTCAATAAGTGCCTGTTCTAGAATACCAGGCTGCCTGTACATTTTATTTAAATTAAGTATCGGGGCGCCTGGGTAGCTCAGTGGGTTAAAGCCTCTGCCTTCGGCTCAGGTCATGATCCCAGGGTCCTGGGATCGAGCCCCGAATCGGGCTCTCTGCTCAGCAGGGAGCCTGCTTCCTCCTCTCCCTCTGCCTGCTTCTCTGCCTACTTGTGATCTCTATCTGTCAAATAAATAAATAAAATCTTTAAAAAAAGAAATAAATTAAGTATCATCACGTTTGTTTATTCAAAACTTGCGAATGAAATGGAAACTTAAACTCATGAAAATAATTTTCTGTTCTTTTTTAATGAAGAGAGTAGTCATTGAGTAAAGTCATTCTCCTTTCCTTCAGTTTTTACTTGTTTTTCTTCATTTTTGTTCCATGAAAGGCAGGCTCAAGATCCACAAATTTGGCTGAAGCTGATTTTAGATGTTGACTTCATCCAGATGAATTAGGAAGGGAAAAAGGATTTACCAGAACGGAATCCACGTACTAATTTACTTAACTGATAAGCATACATTTTCTTCCTCCCTTCCTTTCTTCCTTCCTTCTTTCCTTAAGATTTTACTGTTTTTTTAGAGAGAGTGCACAAGCAGGGGTTTGGCAGAGGGATAGGCAGAGGGAGAAACAGACTCCCCAATGAGCAGGGAATCCCGAATTGGGGCTTAATCCCAGGACCCTGGGATCATGACCTGACCCAAAGGCAGACGTTTAACTGACTGAGCCATTTAGGCATCCTAAGCACACATTTTCTGAGTAGATATTTGTTTACAAAAATATTTAAACGCATTCTTGGTTTTTATCCCCTCTAAGCGAAATGCAGTGATTACAGCAAGTTCAGATTAGCTTTAAGGAGTTGTGTGTCTCAGTTCCTCAGTTCATAGGACTGGGTTTTGAGGGCATGTTAGAACACAATTGAAGACTGAGAGCAGATTGTTAATTTGTCTTTATGTTGTCCTGATGCCCTACGTGAAGCCAAAAAGTAGGAGTAAATTCCAGATGAAGAGGATGCTTCTATGGAGGGAATAAAAGCAAATCATTCTGTGGGTGAAAAGCTTTTATACTTTATTTCAAGTATTCAAGTGCACTAAAGTATACTTTGACTTACATTGGATGGATAGCTTTGCAATTTTCCATAAAGCTTAGGTCAGGGTTTCTCGACCTTGTCAAGCTTGGTTTCTGAACTGTGGACATTGTGGATTAGATAATTTTTGTCTAAAAATTATGCTGTTCTGTGCATTCTGTGTATAAATACCATCCCTGGCCTCTGGGTGCCAGGAGTCCCTTCCCACCACCTCCCCCAATTGGGACAACTAGAAATGCCTCCGGACATTGCCTAGTATGTCCCCTGGGGACCAGAATTGCCTTCAGTTGAGAACCACTTGTTGAAGTCATCCTTAAAGAACTAGAAAAATGATATAATTTTATGACAAAAAAATTAGTCACGTTTTATTTAGTTTGGAGAAAAGCCAGAATGAGTGAGTGGGGGTGCCCTTTTCTCCTTCATCAACGCAAGTCGTGTGTGTCCCCCCTACCCCCGCCCCCCGCTGGATGGCATGGGGCAACATGGTTTGTGAGCGGTCGAAATATACCGGATCACTGACTGGTGATGGAAAGGATGGGGGGCATTAGAACCGTATGTAAAGACGGATGAGGATGTTTTGATTTGATTTTTTCTTTTGATCTCCAGGTTTGATTTCATTCTTGATAATGTCGGTGGATCCACTGAAACATGGGCTTTAAATTTTCTCAAGAAATGGTCAGGAGCCACATATGTGACTCTGGTGACCCCTTTTCTCCTGAACATGGACCGACTGGGCATCGCAGACGGCATGCTGCAGACAGGAGTCACCGTGGGTTCTAAGGCATTGAAGGTAGGGAGGAGAGTCCTGGTGGGTGAGAGCAAGCGGTGCCTCCTGCTTCTGGAAACTGGTTTCCCCCTAGCCAGTTTCTTCTGTCGTGGAGCAGCATGGCACAGTGGCTGCAGTATGGGTTCTGGAGTTGCACACTGACCAAATTCAAATTCTGGTCTCCATTTAGTAGCTGTGTAACTTGCAAGTTACTTCGTGTCACTAAGCCCTGATGTCTTTACCTCCAAGATGACACTAATAGGCGTCATCTTGGAGGTAGGGTATCTTCCTTATTGCGTGTCGTAGGATTAAATGAGGTAATCCATGTAAAGAATTTAGTCTGTCTGGTGCATAAAACTTACTAAATATTCAGCTTTATTATTAGCAGTCACCTGTCTTGATTCCATCTGATCCATCTCTGCTTCTTTCTTGCCTCTACTTGGTGGTCTTCACTCTCTTTTACCAGTCTTAACACATACAGGCTCTCGTGTGTGAGTGCGGAGGCTTTATCAAGACCAGGTAGAGCCAGCTGTGTTCGTGGTAGCCGCATTGGGATGCACCAGGGATTTCTAGCCCGGGTCCTCCAGACCTGTAGAGGTCCGTGGGCATTTTTTTGAATTTCAGAAACTGAAAGGAAATTGTGTTCTTACTTTAGTAAGACCACAAAGGCAAATAGAACCATCATGCTTTTTCTAGTATTATATCAACTTGTCCTAACACTGGACTTCCCTTGTGAATCAGACACTCGAGCTGTTGATGGCATTCTGGGTGTTTCTGAGTCTCAGTCAGTCTGCCTGACTCTGCTGGCTGCAGCCCCTGTTACCAGAGCTAGAAGGAGCTCCATCCCGCAGCCGGACAAAGGCAGTGTGTCGTGGGCCTGGAGGACAAGCTCACAGCAGCCACGGCCGCAAGGACCACAGCAGAGCCTGAGCGCGCGCTCTAACACCAGAGCCTGTTGTCCTTGCGGTGGGGACAGGCTTAGATCGTTTCATGTTATCCACTCTTGGCAATTCTAGATCATCGGCTTGAAATGTGTATTAGTGTTGAAACGGTGTAAGTGATAGGCAAAAAAAAAAAAAATTCTATTTTTAAAAAAATTAGACAAAATTTTTCAGAGTCAGGAAAAAGACTGGAAGTTTCCTCAGTGGGTAAAAAGGTTGTGAGTCATTATGCCAAGCTAACCAACACCTGCTGATCTGTATGTCTGGAACGAACCACTCGGTGACTACCTTCAGCGTCTTCTTTATTCTAGAAATTAACTTGGGGACCTTTTTGAGGGTGAAATTTAGGACTTTGGCCTCTTGAATTGCATGGACTAACGAAATACTTAGAGGGCTGTGACAGTGGAGACCACCGCGCCATTCTTAGGAAGGGTGTGTGTCGCTAGAGGTGAACAAACCAGGCCCTGTACTCGAGGTTCTTGATTTTCATCTGATTTAGGCGGCAACCGGAAGCAGTGGCCACAGGGCGCTTTGGTGTGGAGAAAGGCTGCTTAGCTGCCCTTTGTCTCTTCTTTCTCTTTTCAGAAAACCCAGGCTTCCAAATATAAGTTTAACTTTTCTTTAAGATTTCATAGTTTGTACTTCAGTGAGACCTCTTACAAGTTAACCTTCTGAGTTGTCCTCTGAGAGTAAAACAGCATCTTCTCTTTCCTCCTACTTGAAAGAGGATAGTGGTAATCTCATGTGAAAACCTTTTAAGTAGTTTCTGATGTCTTTCTGAGAATGTGCACAGTTTAAAGCCTCATTGTAATGCTCCAGACTCCCGCCTGCTTTGGTTTACTTTCTCCTGTAATGGCTTGGAAAAAATACACAGGCCCTTTAGAGCACAGTATAAAAATTCTGCAGTTGCCGACCAAAAAGTTTCACTTTACAGGGCAACACGCTATAAAGAATTATAGACATGGCATTTTTGACCATTGCTGTTCTTTTCTTTAAAACCCTAAACAGTTACCAGAATGTTTTAATTGTCTGAGGCCAGGCCTTAGGGAGAAGTACACGGACAGGTCTTTTGTGATTGTAATTATTGGGGCCTGCTGTTCGCTTGGGTTGCCTCACTGCCTTCAAATGGTACTTTTTTTCCTTTTGTTTTTTAATTTCATTTGCCCAGAGCAGTGCTCCCCAACCTCTTTCTTGCTGTGACACCCATAGAAAATTGTTCACGTTTGAATAGAGGTTGAGGCTGTTTTGGGCTGAGAGCGATCTCCGGAGACTTCTGCCAGCCCAGGCTCTGTGTTGCTACCCTGTGGGCTGAGGGGACTCAACCTCCTGACACCTAATCTAGGGTGCGATTGGCTCTCTTTGCAGCTGTGGTCCTGGCATAATTATTAATGATGACTCCTCTAAGTCTCAGAATTATTCCAGGATAGATAATAAATTGCACGTCACTCATCCAAACCAGTAAGCCATTCCTGGTACAACCATTGCAAAGTTCTGCCCAGAGAGCAGCTTGGTTATGTCTGTCTTCCTACGATCTGAAACTCTCAGATTTGGTGCCCCAGCCTTTCCTCAATAAAGTTTGTTTCCAGCACTAGATATTTATTTATTTATTTATTTTTAAAGATTTTATTTATTTATTTGACAGAGATCACAAGTAGGCAGAGAGAGAGGAAGGGAAGCAGGCTCCCCGCTGAGCAGAGAGCCTGATGCAGAGCTCGATCCCAGGACCCTGAGATCATGACCTGAGCGGAAGGCAGAGGCTTTAACCCACTGAGCCACCCAGGCGCCCCTAGATAAGTATTTATTGAATAATAAATATAAATATTTATACAGGTGATCCTTCCTATGTATCAGGCACTTTGCATTCATTCTCATTTACTCCTTCCAACAACCCCGTGAGCAAGGTAGTGGTCTCACCATTCTTTAGGCCAGGAAACTGGCTGAAAGAGGCAGCTTGACCTAAAAACACAGCTGTTGAGCGCCGAACTAGAGTAGCAAGGGAGTTCCCTTGCACTTGACCGCGCTCAATGCACCTCACGCTGAGGGATTGTGAGACAGGCAGGTGCAGGGAGGGAGGCCGCGCGGTTCTGGCAAACCCCATGCCTCTGGATAGCCCCCATGTGGTGACGGTGAGTCGGGCAGGTCATGGAGGTATGTATCCTGGAGAACCTCAGTTCAGTTGTTCCTTTGATAATGGCCTGGCCTACTTTTTACAGAAAGACTAACAATTGAAAGTGGGTATGGCAGTAAAGTGGTCATGAGCCCTCTTGTAGAAGATTTTTGCTTATTTTTATCTGGAGACCTTTGTCCCATAATAGATTCGGTGATGTGGGAGTTCGTTATACCTGTAGGGGGAAGACCCAACCATGATGCGAAAGGAATTTTACACTTTGTTTTACCCTTAAAGCCACTCTATTCCAGAAAAAAAAAAAAAATCTGTGATCAGATTTCTTGTCTAAGATCCTATTTTGGGGCCTTACTGCCCCCTAAGCAGACTTGAGGTAGGTTTAAAAGCTCTTCTCTGGTGCCTCCGAGCTTCATTTAAACCCTAGGAGAGAATGCTGAGAGGTCTTAGCCTCTAATTTCTCTGAGGGAAGGAATTGAGTGTGTAAGACTGTTTAGACACTCATTTTAAGGACAGCTTTCCTGTGCTGACTTGCTTGTCATTCACAATTTGGTAAAAAAAAAAAAAAAAAAAAGCCTGTGTTCACGTGAATATATCTTTGTTTATTTATGAGTGTCCCCTCTGTCGGTCACCGTGCTGAGGTATTGGGCATAGAGCTCATTGTTTCATAATGAGGAGGAAATTGGTTTGTCTGTCTTAATCACCCAGAAAATACTTTCACCTAAATTTGCATTCCATGAGATTTTATCCTTTTTTGTATTTGATGTGTTTTCTTTTCTTCTTTTTAGCATTTCTGGCAAGGAGTCCATTATCGCTGGGCCTTTTTCATGGCCAGCGGCGTGTATCTAGACGACATCGCGAAACTGGTGGATGAGGGAAAGGTAAGTGCGGGCGCTCGGATTGCTGGAGCAGCCGTTGGAGGCTTGGCCACACGCCCACCAAGCCTAGTCTGCGGGAGCTCTCTGGGGGCAGGTGTGGTCCATGCACATGCTGTTGTCCATGGCTAAGTTTAAGTGCTGTATTTTGGTTCTGTCTCCATGGGAATCCTAGTCCTAGACGGCTACATCTGAAAAAGAGCCCACACCATCTGGTTCAGCCCTCTTAGTTTATAGGCAAAGGGGCAGGTCCAGAGAGCTAATGTGATTTTCTGAAACACACTTAGATGGTTCGCAGAGCTGGCATTTACTGCTGGGCTGCTGATATTTTGGTAATGATCCTGAAAAGAAGGCACCACCAAGGTAATGTCTGCACAGAGGTCCAGACACACTTGTGAGTTAACAGAACTGCTCCGGAGCATCTAGAGTTCAAGGGTGAAGCTGCTCTGGAGGGAACCAGATTTCCAGAGGAGCCCAGTGAACAAATACTCTGGAATCTCAACTCACACAGTATCGCACCAGGACTCGGGTCCCCAGGTCTCCTGTTCACCAGCTGGTGTAACCCATCTGGAGGGCAGATAATGGTACATCTGAGGTCTGTCGGAGAGGGTCACTGCATGGGATGTCGGAGCGGCTCTTGGAGATCTTGGTGGGGCCCACTGGTCAGTGTTTCTGACGGCTCACGTCTGTCCTGCACGGACTCTGTGGGGAAAGGACTGCTGCTTGTAGTTGGATCGTCCCATTTTGGCTGTCAGAAGGCCTTTCAGACCATTGTTTAGTTTGGTTTTTCATGGTCTTAATAGCCCTGACATTCTCTCTCTGGAAGAATAACCTAGAAGGAAAACTCCTAGTCTGGTGCTGATGTTTATGATTTTATTAAGAGACTGTATGAAATTATAGGGTAGAGACCCTTACAGGCCATAGAAGGTTGCCTGAGGTTGTAGGTAAAATGATTCTCATTTTACAGATGAGAAAACAGGCTAGGGGGAGAAAGGGACATGTTCAGGTTGCAGGAGTGGGACCAGGATGTGTACTTCCTGACTCCCAGCCCCGGGCTTTTCCCTCTCCAACCTTCAGCTGCATCCTTAGTGCTGGAGGCTGATCTGCGGCGTTAGCTTAAATTGTCTTGTCCTTGGCTTTTTACGATGAACAGGGCAAGGGGATGGAGTAGGGCTAGCTTTGCCACCGTGTGATCCATACAGGGCTGCTTGGAAAGAGCTGGGCTGAGGTGGGCTTCCTCGTGCTGGCACCTGCCCCTTATGGCCCATTTCTTATTTCCACCCTAATTTTGGAAGGAAATGTCTTTAGGACCTACTGGCTGCTTTTTGTGCGTTTAGGTTTTTTAATTCACTATAGCCACGGACTATATGATAGAAAATGGCCTGCTACCATTTCCTAAATTTTGTGGTTTCAAATTTGGGTGCCTTTTCTCAGACTTCTGAGTCTTAATGTGTCCCAGGTAGACGGTCTCGGCCTTATTGTGGCTGTTTCTAAGAGCCTCTTTAAGGTTCTTCTTAATTCCTGTAGGATGCTTATTTTATTTCCAGGAAGAAGGAAGTGAGCTCTCATTAAGTACCATGGCCCATAGTTTCACATGCTCTTTCCTGTGACTGGAGCCCCGCGGTGAGAGCCGTCCCCACCCTCCAGCAGCACACTGTGCAGTCGTGCCCTTCCCGATCTCGGCTCCAGGCTGTCCACGGGCTTACCATGACTCTCTTGTATTCAAAATATTGGGACTCGCGCGCTCTCGACCTGGAAGTTCCTATTTACGCAACAGAGAAGAGAGGAGACTTGTGTATATGTAACTATTAAATTCAGCAGATAACTGGCAGAATGGCTACAAGAGGACAAGGTGGAGATAAAGATGCCCTTGATGTGTCCTCAGACGAGGGTGAGCGAGGGAATATTCTTTTGGCCTGGCCAGGGTTATTTGGGTCCAGGAGTCCCCTCTGACAGTGAAGGACTCTGGAACTGTGGGAGCTGCTGTGTTTGGGTGCCGTGAGCAGGCCAGCTGTCTTCATGTGCGTCCTGCCTCATTGTGGGTGCGGGAAGGTGCTGTCTGCGCTGGGAAGCTATAGCAGATAACCAAGCACGTCAGCTTCTCTGGTGTGTGGCGCGTAGAGATTGTTAAATGGGATGAGGACATTGAGATTCTTCTAAGCTTTGGCTGAGCACTTGGTGAGTAACGGGTACCTGAGAGAGGAGCTCTGGTTATTTCTGGACAGTGTGAAGCCACGAACCGAAAGAACCTACTCTTCTGAAATACTTTAAGGTTCAAAATCGAAAAGGTAGGAAGAGTTATTTCCTGAAATCTTTCTTTGACTCCTGTCCCTCAGTCACGGAGCTTGTCTTGTCAGACACAATCATTGTTAACCAGTTTCTCGGGTATTCCAGAGATGGTCTTTGTATCTAGAGGGCAGTGACAGAGAAGAATGACTTATAATTATCACACTGATTGGATGGCCTGCTACCAAAATTGCCTACAGTTATTTTTGCATTTTTCGTCCCTCGGCACAATAAACATTTCTTGTTTTCATACTGTGTAGCAAACTTTTTTTGAGTTAGCACGTGCAGAGATTAGAAACCAGAAAACTTAGCGCATGTCTAGTTTTGCTACCTCCGCACACCCCCATCCTGCCTTTACGTCTCATGACAGCCCCATGAATCAAGTGACAAGTTCAAGGGCTCAGGTCTCTTGACTTCTAGGATAGTTCCTTCAACCACCATTTCTATCTTTAAGAGTGAGGCAGTAATAGTTAAAAAAAATAAATCCCTCATACAACCTTCATTGTTTTTGCTTGCTTAAATAGCCATCTAAACATTTAGAAAGGTGGGGTTTGAATTCTATCCACAATAATCTTCCTGTATTTTTCAGTGTCTTTCAGGCCTGAGAGGAGGCGGGAAGACAGATTCTTCAGGCTAGAGTCAGCTACTGATAAGAATGACCAGGCTGTGAGGGAAGAAACGCGTGCATATGTGCTTGCACGTGCACGCATTCCTTTCCTCTTGCTCCTATAGCCAGCTGCCATCAGTGTGGTGGCTGGAAACCGTGCACACTTACTGTCTTCTGGTGCTGGGGGCCAGCAGGCTTGTGTTTCTTCTGGGGGTGGGCTGGAGGGGAGAACCTGTCGCCTGGCCTTCTCCAGCTTCTAGAAACCAGCTGTATTCTGGGCTTAGTCTTGAATGACTTTAACTTTAGCGTCCATCATCCTGTCTCCCTCCCTCCAACTGTCCTGTCTCCTTCTTCTTCTAATGGCCCTCAGGATTACATTGGGCCCATCTGGATAGCCATGCCCATCGCAAGATCCTGAACTTGATCATGTCTCTGAAGCCCCTTTTGCCCTATATGTTATCTTCACGGGTTTGGGAGATTAGAATGTGGACATCTCTGGGAGAAGAAAACTTGAAATACTGGTTGTTCCAGAGGAGAACTAGATGGCTGGGGATCAAGTATGGGAGGGAGAGTTTTCCTACAAGGAAAACCCTTTTGTCTTTTCAAGTATGTTTATCTGTATACATATGTTCTTCATGTAATTATGAAAGTCCTTTGATGTCATGTTCGTAACATTCACAGATCTGTTTAAGTTCCTAGGTGACCAGCCAAGCTTCTTGGTTGAGTGATGATAGAGGTGACCTAAGTTTGTTTCTTTCTTTTAGCCAGCATCAGAATAGTTCCTATGTAACTTTTTTGAATTCAATTTAAAACGTTGACAGAGGGCCCACGAGCTTTGCCTAGTAGGGTGAAAGATGTGGAGAGAGATGGGTTGGCCACACTGAGTGACCTTCTGAGCCGTGATGTCCACTGGAACTTCGTGCAGTAATTGAAATGTTCTCTGTCTACACTGTCCAGTATGGTAGCCAGAGGTCACATGTGGCAGTTGAACATGTGAAAAGTGGCTGGTCCAACTGAGAGACCGAGTTTTCCATATTTTTTTTCCCTTCGGCGAATGGAAATAGCCACATGCAGCTAGAGGTCACCGTTCTGAGTGCTGCCGCTCTGGAGAAACATGAAACAGAAGTTGGGAGGCGCGCAGTTTCCCAGGCCCTTCGTGAGATGTGAGGCCTCCCTTTAGCAATGAATTACGTTTTCAAACTTTGAGCTCCTTCTTTGCAACTGGGTTTTTTTCCTCCATAGAGAGGATGTAGTGATGAGGGATGGAAGGCCTGGGACTCAGACACACAACCGGGACCTCATGGATCCCATCACCCTGATGCTGCTGCTATTTTCTCTAGTGTTGCTGCTTGTTTCTGTGAGGAAATGTAGGTCAAGTTTCTCCTCTCACCTGGCTGGAAGGAGTGCCTTTCTCAGGGGCACCTAGGGACAAGTCCCGGATGCTTTCCAGAATGGGCACATTTCCTCCCTTGGGGAGTGGCTTCCATTATCCCCACCCCCACTCCCTTCTTACCACCTCTCTTCCAGCTTTGAGTTTTCTGGGGCCAGAAAGTCCCAGAAATAGCAAAGTCCAGCAAAGCCCACTTCTTCCTTTTGTCTTCTCATAGCTCCTTAGTTGAAGCCCCCTTCTGCCTGGGGATACTGACCCTATCTCAGAGGTCAGGGGGCGTGCCTTTCTCGGAGGTGTGCCACAGCTATGTCTCTGCCACCCCTGGCCTGGGTCCCTGGTGCCCGGCACACGTGTGTGGACTTGACCTTCTGCCAGGAGCCCTCGGGTCTGCCTTGCATCTGTCACCTGTTCCTCTCCCTTCACACACCTCACCTTCATGGATCTGCAGTTTCTGTGCCCAGTGGAGACGGAGGTAGAGGGTCTGGGGAAGAGGGGGACAGACCGTGACTCATGCTTCTGTCCCCAGACTGCAGTAGTGCAGTCAGTAGTCCTGGACCCCAGCTTTGCCTCCGGGCCAGAAGCTCTCACCTGCACGTCCTCGGAGCCGTTAGCCACTTGCACTTCGGCTTCCTGATCTATCCAGCGGGCTCGTGCAGACACTTAGGGCTCTTTGAAGCTCTACCATTGCGTCATTCTTGCTGGGCAAATGGGGATTGAGGGGAAATCTCTCTGCCTGCATAGATGGTGTCGTCCTGCCCCTCTTCCGCAGAGGGGTTCTCTTCCCTTTTCCCTCTGAGCAGAGAAGGCGCGCCCCGCGGCTGGAAGCAACAGTAGTCCACAGCCGCACTGGGGAAGTTGAGGGGCCTGTGGTCCCTGTGTTCTCATAGAAGGGACGCCTGGCAGCAGGCACCAAGTCCCGGGGCCTGGCGTTACACAGCCTTTGTCTAAGAAGGTAAGGAAGGCACTGCCGGGAGGGCCCGAGTGGGGCCCGGGACCAGGACGAATGCCGTTGTGGTGAGTGTCCCCCAGTCTGCACAGGCCCCAGGCCTCCGCGTTGCGGGAAGTGCCCCGTGCTGAGCCTGCCCGCTTTATAACGGGGCTCCCTGTGCCGGCTGGGCTCTAGCAGTGTCATCACATAATGTCCCCACCTCACTGTGAGTAACCTTTCTGTCCCCTCGCTGGATTTTACCTCTGATCTCTGTCCGTGGCAAACAAGCACTCTGGGTCTGGGGTGAGGCCGTGTGTAGACACTGCTTCATTATCCAGTTAATCTCCGTTTGCTGGCGCTATTCAGCCGGCTGCGGGGTCCACCTGCTTGTTAACAGAAAGCCTTCTTTTTTCATTGTCACTTACGGGAAGAGCTGAATGACTCATTCCGGCCCATCAGCCCTCTGGGGTTATTCGCCACAATAGGCCTGACCGGCCAGATTGAAGTGTGTGGTCATCGCACGCTGGCTGTGTCATCAGTTCAGGCTCCGGTGCTGCGGTCAGAGTTCTAACGTGAGCAGAGCTGGACCAGCCTGGGCTGTTCATTCTCCAGTGGAGCAGGGGGCCTCCAGGTCCCTCCTCCGTGACCCTCTGTTAACACCGGGGTTGGGATGCTCTCGTTACGGGTGTTCACGGCTCAGTGAGAAGTGGATGTCATTGCCTCTTTCTTGCCTTGGTTTACCCTCGGCGGCCTGTGCCATGTATCTGCTCTGGGTCGGTGCTTGGCACTTAGAAGGCAACACCTGGTCAGTCCTTGTGGGATGAATGAGTGTGTGTCTGCTACGAGTCAGGGACCCGAAGATCAAGGCAGAAAGCTGCAGTGATGCCCACGCCAGTGTGCAGTAAACTCTCCTGGAAGGCTTCCAGAAAACGCATGGTCTCCACCCCAGCCCCTAGAGATTCTGATCTGGTTGTTCTAACCAGGGACCAAGGACTCTGCATTTTCAGCATGCAAATTCAGGTGATTCCTTCTTAGATAATTAGCATCCAAAAAAACAATGTCCTGGGGGCTTTCAAGGGAGTAATGGGTTCAGGAAGTTTCCTGCAGGATGTACGGAAAACAGCTTTAGTGCATTCTGTATTTACCAGAGAAGGCATGTAGGTTTCATTGGACGGGTCAGCTCCGATGTGTTCGTAGCAGCTGCGGTGTGGAAGATTCTAAGGTCATGCTTAGCTTGCCGGGGAGGGGAGGACCGTGGTTAATAATCGGTGAGGCCAGGTGCAGATGGGAGCGGGGGCCTGTGTGCTGTGCACCTGCTGTCTCGGGGGCCTGGAGACTGGGTGCTCTGGCACGGTCTCAGCACAGGGCAGGCCAGCCAAGAGGCACACCGTGATAAATCATTACAAGCCTTGGCCGCCTTTCCTCCTTTCATTTTTGGGATTGGATGTAGAAAGCAACCTGAGATACCTGACAAACCCAGGGGGGGGGGGGTTGGTGAGAGCACAGACTAGGGGCGTGGGTGTGTGAAATTGGTGACTCTTTTCACTCTGCGCCCTAATTTCCTCTTCTGTAAATGCAAATGGTAAGAGTCCCTCCCTGCTAGGGATGAAGCGAGGGGAGAGGCAGTGAGAGTCGGGAGCGCTCCTGGCACATAGGACAGTGCGTGTTAGTTGTTATTGCTCCCTGGAGCTTACCGTGATTTGTGGGCAGAGAATTTTGAACTCTCTGGAGAAGGGAACTTTTGGAGTCAAAGGCGCTCTTCTGGTGACGGGGCTGGGAAATTCACACAAGAGGAGGGAACATTGGGGGCCTCCGAGCCTGCCAAGGACAATTTTCCTCTTGTGAAAGGAGAAGGGTCTTGAAACGTAGGCATGAGCTTGGGCCCGCTCAGGACGTCTCCCTGTCCGTGGAGCTGCGGGAGGCAGGCCGCCGGAGGACCCAGGGGACAATTACAGATGTTCGCTTGTAGCTTTGAAGAAGAGTCGTTCTGTTGGATTTCTGCATCTGGAGAGGGTGCTAACTGGGACCCACGTTCAAAAGGCAGCACTGATGATGCAGGAACAAGAACCAGCAGCATTCCAGCCTTTGAGCTGGTGGAGGTGGCTGTCCCGTAAATTCTAACCAGCTGCTCAGCCAGTTAGCAAACCCCCCAGGCCAGCTACCTCCCGGGACAGGTTCTCCTGAAACCCAGAGAGACCACGTAAGACTTGCTTCCCAGTTATCTTACTGGTTTTCATCAAGTGACATCTCTCAAGCTCGTGTCCTGTGCTCAGGTTGCGCTGAGCATGGGGGGTGGGGTGCGGGTCCCGGAGAGGCAGCCTGGACCACAGGTACTCAGACTGTGGCTGAGTAGATCTGCCGGACTTTTAACAGATTCTTTTTAGAATCTGTACGTGGCCTACAAGGGGCCTACAGAGATCCAGCCAGCAAAAGCTCGGTGGCCCCTTTTGATGTTCACCCTACATGACAGGGTGGCTAAGCCGTGTGTGTCGTTGGCCAGCTAGGTCCCGAGCAGCCCTGAGAGAACACACTGCAGACTGGAGGCTCAGACAGGGCATGAGAGACCCGGCCCGGAAGGGTGGGAGTTGGAAGAGCGGCAGACACAGCCCGTTCAGGCAACAAGTAGGCCGCTTCGTAAAGCGTGAGGGCTGCACGAGGGCCAGGGTGGGGAGGTGGCGGCCTTGGAATGTCTGGGAGCTGTGGAAGGGCTCTACGTAGGAGAGTGACACAACCAGCACAGAAAGACTTTAGCGATGGCCAGGGCCACCTCAAGGACTCGCAGTGAGGCGGGGGAAGAAACCCCGGGTTGGGCAGGGCGGGTGCGGTGGCGGGGGGCGGGGGGGGGGGGGGGGGGGGGGGGGGGGGGGGGGGCGGCGGGGCGTGGCATGTGGTCAGCGTCTCACCTACGTGCACATGGCTTGGAGGGACAATGAGGACATCAGGGACAGATCTACCTTGAAAACCTGCATCTTTCCTCCCCACCGGTCAACTTCTTGTGTTTTACAGATTCAGCCCGTTATTGAAAAAACGTTTCCTTTTTCTCAAGTTCCAGAAGCCTTCCTGAAGGTGGAAAGAGGACATGCAAGGGGAAAGACCGTAATTAATGTCGTTTAAATAAACACTCGGTGTGGCGATTGTTGGCTCTCTTCTTTGGCGATGGCCTCTCGGCCCAGACGTTTTTGTAACCGTTGCTTTCTTTCCAGATTAGACGATAAGTCCCATGATCCAAGTATAACACGCCTTTTTGCCAGTAATTTGTCTTCTGAACTGAGGACAGATGCATTTTCTACCTCCCACCCCCGCCCCACCGTGTGCACAGTGCTGTCTGGTACCTGCCCGGCGTCCCCGCGTTCCTGTTGCCGAGAGGTCCTCCGAGCCGAGCCGAGGGGACGCACAGCGCAGGCTCTGCAAGTGTCCGTGCTTGGCCTACCCGGTAAGCTGCACGGGGAAGACTACAGAGCTTTCTTCAAGCTGTTTTTTCACACCGGATTTTCCCATCGTTGTATCATCTTCTGTTCCAGTGTAGCTCAGACTCCATTCAGGTGAGATGCTAGAACTTCTGGCGCGGGGCTGGATGGCGGCACGAAGAGCTTTGGTAAAGCTCCTTCTGGAAACCAGTGCTCCTAGAGGACTCCAGCTGGGCCCGGTTTCCTCTGCTCTGCTGGGGTCAGACCTGCTCTCAGAGTTCTGAATCTCCTCTTAGGGTTACATACAGAATCTCATGATTTGGTTGGTGACCCTCAAGAAAATGAAAGCAGAGGCTAAAGTTTCTAACTTTTTAAAACCCTTACATTTTGCCGAAGGGCTAGGCCTCTCTCAGCCATTGAAATATCCTCCTCCAGTTTCTGACCTTAAATGCCTGCACTTAGTGGTTTACCGAGAAGCCCAGTGCAGCTTTTGAATCTGTGACCCTCATTCGGGGTAAGTGTTTCTTCCTGGTGTTTTCCTCCTCCTCCTCACCGCACCTCAGGCTTTGGATAAAGACTCGGTTAGTAACTTGCTACTCAGTTTATTCCTGTCAGACACCCATTTGGTAAATGCGTTGGATGAGGGCTTCTCTCTGGAATCGCTGATCTCACCACAGTCAGTATTTCACGAGAGAGAAAACGTGACTCTCCTTGTCAGGACCTGCCACTGTGGACTTGGTCGGAACAGTCTCGGCTCTTCTCCTGCGAGCTCCCGAGTGGTACCGGGAGGGGGCAAAACTCTAGAGGGTAGAGCTCGCTTAGCCCCAGTTCCTCTCTCGGAACGGGGAGCTTTCACCCCTGCCTCATTCCAGCACCTGAAACCTGGGTCTTCCTCGTCCATCAGCAGGTTCTAACCTGTCCCCTCACTCGCTGTGACGCGTTGTGACGCCACGGCAAGGACGCACTCGGATTCCTCTGTACGGTTAACCAGAAACAAGTTTATTCAAGAGAGAAATTCAACCCCGGCGACTGTAGGATGTCTGAGCCCCCGCACACTGTAGTGATCCGCACAAAGGCCGAAAGTCCCAGCTGGACATCTGAGAACAAGACAGACCTGCTGGCAGCGGGTGGACACGTGCAAACGTTACTTTAAAACCGAAGCTAAGCCGCTGGCCACAGCTGCCTCCCAAGACCGCGGGGCAGTGCGGAGAGGAGCAGCGTTAGCCCTGGAAAGACACTGGAACAGCTCGAGAGGAAACGAGATTCGTCCCTCCTGGGACGAGAGCACCAGCGTTACCGAGGCTAATGAAGTAAGGACAAGAAGAGGAAGAGTGTATGCGGAGAAGGTCAAGCAGTTTTGTTCAAAACCAGAAGGCACTGGTTGAATAGCACCGTGTGGGCCAGTGTATTATCCGTGGTTAAACTCTTTCATTTTTCCCCGAAATACTGCATTTTAGGGTTTCCCGAGTTCTACGATTTGAACCAGGCAGTGCTCCAGGCCTCCCTCCCTTCATGTGCTGGAGAATTGCCAGTCATTCCCCGCTGCCTCCTCCGTCTCTCGTGTCCGCTGCCGGGGTCTGAGGTGACGGGCCTGAGCTCAGCAAAGGCTCATAGGACATCGCGTCAGAACGAACTGTAGAGGAGTGATAAACTAGATCCTGGGAACGCTAGCCCCGTGGCATCTGTGAGAAAAGCGTTAAATGACACTTGTCTGTGACATTTCAGGGCAGCCCACGAGTGGGTTAAAATCATCCAAATCCTGCTCACATTAGCAGACAGGACATGAAATCTTATAAACTTACTAGAGTTCAATACTAACAAATGGATAAGCCTTTCCCCACTTTGCTATAGAGCGTAATTTATGATTCCAGAAAACAGAGGAACCAAAATTAGTGGCCTGATACATTATTTCTTCTCAGATGCTAAAACTCGAGCTTTTATCCTTCCCTTTAAAGTGTAAGGCATGGGTAGGCCCACAGAGTCTACTGGAAGTTTGTTCCTCTTCTCTCCTGTCACGACCTTTGGAAATAATTTAAAATGTACAGAGTCTTGATAAACAACATTTTTTAAAACCCCCAAAAGCTGCTAATGAGGCAACCTGTTAAGCAGCTACTGAAAGGAGATGAGAGGCAGGAAATGAAGGAAGGACAAATGGTTGGTTTAAAACTATGACAGTCTTTAGCAAAGATGAGACCCGAGTCCTGGTCACGGCAGGGTCATTCCGGGGCAGAGCTAGAGCTACCGAAGAAGGAGCAGGTGCCCTTTCCTCTTGGCTCTGTCCGTGTTCAAGCAGCTCGAAGACCTCCAGAAGCTTTCCTCCTGCGTTCTTCAGGGTTATAGGACCATGGCTTCCCACACTTGCGTTAACTTCTCTTTGCTGACAGTGTTGAGGATAATGTGATTTTGGTCGTACTGCGTCCCCCCTGAAAGAAAGAAAAGGAAAATAAGGAAAGGAAATGTGCCTGTAGGAAACAAAGCGGAGAGGTGACTCAGCTCTGGGTTGTGTTAAAATCCCATCCTGTGGGCACCAACAACACACAGGATGTCCCACCTCCCAGGGCTCCTTTTCCTACTCAAGACTTTAGGTGTCTGAAGTTGGGGGGCGAGGGGCGGGGAGGTGGAAAAATCTAGAGAAGGGAAAATGAACAAAGATTGTGAAATACATGGATTTGCTATAGCAGGCCCTGAAAGTAGTGGAAGGGTTGGCAGCTGGGACAGGTTTTGCATGAACAATGACAAATGGCTGTATTAGGGCAAAGGGGACGTTTGAAAGACGCCCAGTATGTGGACTGGGCGGCACGCCCACTCCTGGGAACGCACTGGGTATATAAAAATTCATAGCACTTGATCCTGAGTTTAACTGTACTTTTAAAATTATTATTTAAATTCCCTTTCACCAGAATGTCTTCCAAGGTGCCTACTAGATAGATAGACACGTGGGTGTGAAAAAACCTAGCCTCTTCCTTTCAGTGGAGAAGTATCATAAAGTGCCATCAGATTTTTTTTTTCAGTGCAGACTAAATACGGTTTCAGCTACCGTATCCTTTGTTAGCATAAGGCTCTGCATCGAGGCTCTATCACAGGGACTCCCAGAAATACAAATCTGCTCCTCTCGCTATGAGGCAGGGCAACTGGTATTGAAATCCTGCTGCATCCTCAAGCCAAGAAGAATGAAATGTTCTTACTCTTTTAAGCATTCATAAAATATCTGAAAGGTCTGATAACTTATGCTCTTCTTACAAGGAATCAGTTTATCATCATTGGTGATTTATTGGTTCTACACATCTAGGCTTAGCATAGGACACTGGAGCCAGATGTGTGTGTCGTGGGAAAAGTAACCACCACCAGCAAATCCACTGTCCCCACTGAGACACACACACGACTCCACTGAGATCTGGGGACGTATTAGGATTGCAGTGTCATTAATAGGCACAAAAGAATGTTAAAATACCATAATTTTAATTAGAATCACAAAGACTAGGAAGTCCTTGAGAAATCATCTGATTTCATTCTGCCTCTGGGGAGAAAGATCATCCCAAACTTTTAAAGCGAGAAGAAATCTGCTTCCATTGCTCTCCTAGGTCTGAAATAATATGTGACATCTACCCAAACGACTCCCTCCCCAGACACCAGGAGATACGTTCCAAGAAAGCCTCTTGGGCTGATCAATCTTAGGGCATTGGCAGCAGATAACAAAGGCTTCAACAGCTGGAGCTGATGAAAATCCTAGTCTCCTGGTAAGTGTTACCAGAGAGGTATTTCCCTTGCACAGATGGGGGCTGTGCGGCCCTACTCCCTCATGTCCACAAGATGGCGCCACTCTCCCACAGTCTGAGAACTTGAAATTCAGTTTAATAAGACCAGTGACTAGGGCAGCTACCCTACCTAGATGTACTGAGAGTTCACAAACATATAGAACCCTATCCTTATTCAAGAAGCAGTGGACATATTTATAGTGCATTTTAGGAACGGACCTTGGGGCTTTAAAGCAAAACCCTAAAGAGGAAGCTTCTAAATCCCACAGTTCTTGTCAGTCAAGACTCCAAGCTAGGTATCCTTACTCCTTGTCAAGTGCCAGTGTAGCAAGTGGGAAAAAGTCCTACATGCTTGGAGTTTCTATATCATAAACTCTCTGAAGCCAAGCTAACATTTCCCTTCTCCTTGGGTACCAAGTGTCTAGCTAACCGTCTACCACATAGTGGGTACCCAAGGAGACTAACCTTGACACAGGAAACTGAGCACATAAACATGAATCCATATTTTTTAAAAAACGATGTTTCCAATGTAGTCCCATTTCTTTGGTTTTGGAACTCTGTCTTGTAAGACCAAGGAGCTCTAGCTCAGCAAGGTGATACACGCAGATGCATGGGACTCTTCAACTATATTCACTGAGCTTGGAGCCTTTGTGATTTTTAGTCTATTATAATAAAACAAATGGTGTGAAATCAGCCTAGGTCCAGATTTCAGCTCAGCACTTCGGGGTACAGGTCCATGATTGAGCCCTCTGAGCCTCAGTTTTTGGGCTATAAAATGGGACCAGGGACAAGGGGGTAACCTGGGGCTCCCAGGGTCCCTGGGAAGAGGCTGTGAGATAGAGGGCGTGTAGAGGGGTTCTCAGTGGCTGGCCCACGGGAAGAGATCGCTTACTGCTAATAGTATGCACATTTGCACAAGCAAAAAATGTATTTTTAGCTAAGTATAGACACAACAGAGAAAATAAATGATTCTTACCTTTGACATCTAAAACTAAATTCGGTTTCAACTTGCTGTAGATCCTGCCATCTGGCTTCATGCTCCAGAACTGACTGTCGGCATTCTGGTCGAGGGCAAGGCCCAGTTTCGAGCCAGAGGTCACGAGGCTCCCCACGATTGTCAGGCAGCAGTCTTCCGCTATCTGCTTATGGGACAAACAAGGCAGCTGAGCGACAGATACACCTTCAGGGATCATGATCAGTTCTGGGCACAAATTGATTTTTAAAGTTGTCTTTGCTATCTGCTTCATTTGCCCCACAGGAGGCATTTCAGCTTTAGCCGGAGAACTGGGATCAAATAACAAACACTTACACCTTTGTTTCAGGTGACACGAGTGCTGGAAAATTCTCCATTCTTGTCCCTTGTAAGATTTCTGCCCTTTGGGAGTCAGGGAAACCTCAGAACATTAGCTCTCCCTTTCAGCAAGGACCATGATCAGAGGCAGGGGTCTACTGCTTTATCTCCCTTGACCTATAACCATCTCTGACCCCATCAGCCTGACCCTTCTGGAATATGACTGCATCTCTAATTTGAAAGGCTGTTGTAACAGTGAACTAGCTTAAAGGGCATTTTATTATTTTAAAACTTGAAATCCCACCTACTCTCGTCTTCCCTTCGTAAGAGATGTCTAATAGAAATTTCCAAAAAGGCATGCTATCCAGCTATAAAAAGAGGAAGGATAAAATACAAATGCAGTGGAGTGTGTTTTCATGCAAAGATTTTAAGGGTCCTTTTCTGATGTAAATCTACTGCGTTCACATGACGTTAACACACATCCTCCTACAGAAAGTGCTTATGAAAAATATACAGGTGATAAAAAGAGTGATAATCTAGGACACTGTTTCTCACTGACCTACCGAATTCACAGTTAACACCACTAAAATGTTTATTAGAAGTAATTAAAAGTAAGTGCTGAAAGGCTCTGTTTTCTTAAAGTGTTCAATTAAAGACAGAAGTCGGCTTCTTTTATGCTGCTGTAGTTCAGCTGCTGCTGCTTCTCGTGCTTGCTTCTCTGCCTGTCTAAACACTACTTCTGTTTGCTGAAAGGATAAGATAATTCTCCCTCAAGCACAAGAGACCCAATTAGCAGGTTGTGCTCCCTTCCACAGGCTGTATGCCTTCTGCTGACTCATGGGGCACCCAGTTTTAAGAAAAAACCGGGAGCAAACAGTCAAGCTCATAAAAATCAAGAAGGAGTTAAAAAGACTATCAACAACAGAAGCGCGAGCTTCTCTAATAAAGTCGTATACCGTATTCAACTTGACCAGGTCTTACATGGCAGGAGTGATGCAAGAGGGAGACCAGCCATTTTCCATTTTACAAGGTACGACCATTGGGCTGTGTTGTACACAGGGTTGTAGGTCTTTGCCCTAGTCTGTCTGCGGGGTCTTCCAAAATGAACCAAGAATGAATTGCATTTACAGGGCTGGGCCTTACTGAAAGAAGCCATGATAAGTAGATGAAGGAGAAAGGGGAAAACAAGACAGTTCCTTCTAGTACTACATAAAAAAATCAGGTATGGATGTAAATGTTATATCCTGGATCAGTGCTAGATTTACCCCCCCCCCCCATTTTAAGTTCCTCAATTGGTTTTATCAGCTAAAAAATATTTTCCTGGAAAACCTCTTAACTTATTTCCGAAAGTGCTCTAGGAAGTATGAAATAGCATCTACTTGAAGAAAGAGACCATGGCAAACCCTTTTCTAATCCTAAAAGCTCACCCTGCATTTAATGCACCCTTCTTGATAAATCCAAATCTGATCGTCGGCACCGACGTCCTCCATGACCTGTATTCGCAGAAGCTTCAGATCCTCCAGGTTTCCATTGGTGGACATGAACAGCCCCGTTGCTTTGTTTCGAAGTCGGAAATAAATTCGTTTCTGGAAGACAAAAGACCGCGGTGTGGTCATATATAGGTAGCACCGTCGGGGGGCACAGAGTAAGCACCGACAGCAGGACGGATCAGAGGGGACGCGGGACTGGGGAGCACTGCTCCGTCCTGCAGAGGCATCAGGATTTTCTCAAGGAATTTGTCAAAACTGCAAAGTGCCGGGGCCAGGGAGCGTGCGGAGGGCCCACAGGCTGATCTTGGTGCGGTGGCATTTCCAAAAGCCATCACCGCCTCTTAGCACCAGAAACAGAGCCCAAATCCAAAATTCAGGGGATGGGGAGGGGTGATCGATTTCATACTTAAAACTGAAACTAAAAAGCGGAGTTACATTTACAAAAAAAGAAAACAATTTCAGAGTACTTGAAACCTGGAGAGGGAAAACCCGTACCTGAACAAAAGGTCGTAGAGAACCTATTTGGCGACAGCCACTGAACTCGTACCAATTCGGGACTTCCGCTGGTGACAGTAGGAACTGCCGACCCCTGTAATTGCCATATTCGTAAGTCACCCATCTGGGGAAAAAGAAAACTGTGTTAAGTGGCAACATCCACTTGACATCTGGCCCTGATTTTATTATGTTTACAGCGCTTCCCATTTTTACACCGAGCTTTCTACCTTAAATATACCTTGGGGGAGAAAAGAAAACTACCTCATTTTCTAAAACACTTAAAGCGCCCATTTCTTGGCAAGTAGGAAATTCCTGGTGCATGAGTATTTATGCCAAAAAGATCCATTCCTGAATAGAAACAGGTTAAGTTTTCCCCTTTTATAAGGCAATGAAATATGGTCCTTTCCACAAGGCTGCCCTGTACTTCCTGTGAGGCTTTCATAAAACGTTTTCAGTTGTAGTTTTTTTCAAGATTGTATTTATTTGAGAGAGCACTCGAAGGGGAACGCGGGCGAAGGGAGAGGGAGACGCAGACCCCTGCTGAGCAGGGAGCGATGCAGGACCCCATCCTGGGACCCCAGGATCTTGACCTGAGCCGAAGGTGGTTGCTTAAGCAGCTGAGCCACCCAGGTGCCCCTCCACACTGACCTTTAATCACTGTGCACAGCAGCCGCTAATAATTCCCACGTAAAGGAAAATCCCGGCCCTTACTCCAAAGCCAAAGGACTTGGTCTTTAAAAGGGATAGGAAAAATCAGCTCCCTTTTTTACTTGCTAAAAGGTGCTCAATATATTTACTGAGCACTGGTTTGTAGAGGATTCCCCTAGAAACTTGACAGGAGCTAAAGACAAGTACTTGCCTTAAGTAAATTAAAAATCTGGATGAAGAGATAAAAACTACCTCACACGTGGCTTTTCCCAATGGGAAAACTATACTATGACGGTGCATAATTATTAACCTTTATAGAAAATAAGGGGATAAGAGGATAGATTTCAGTTTGCTTAAGGTAGCATAGGAGAGAAAGAAATATAACCAAACCTAATTTATAAAATCAAATATTTTATTATATCAAAAGTAGGTAACTCACTTACATGCCACCAATCACCTGAACAGAGCGTATCTGTGTGTTGAATCCTAGGGATCGGAGATTAACTACTTCCGCATTAAGTTCAATCTTTTTTCCTTTGAAGTCTTCTCTTTCAAAAAGAATAATTGTTGGTTCAGAAAATTCCTGTCGAGGAACAAGAATAGAGTTCCGTTACTCAGCTTTGATGAGAATTCAAACTCACACAGAAATACCTTATTAAGGAAAAATCACAAGAGCTGACCAGGCTTAGCCTGTCCTGAAGTCCCTTTCCCCAGAGGTGTGGGTGTAACCGAACCCACAGCTAAGGAGAGGAAGGACAGAGGGCAGGAAGGTTATCTACTGCATAGAAAGGGAGGCAAATACAATGGTGTTTTAAAGCAGGAGGTGAGGGGCGACATATCCTAGGCACAAAGGAATGGGTCTTTGAGTCATCAACACTTGTAATTTATTTATTTATTTATTTATTTATTTATTTATTTTTTATTTTTTAAAGATTTTATTTATTCATTTGACAGAGAGAAATCACAAGTAGATGGAGAGGCAGGCAGAGAGAGAGAGAGGGAAGCAGGCTCCCCTGAGCAGAGAGCCCGATGCGGGACTCGATCCCAGGACCCCGAGATCATGACCCGAGCCGAAGGCAGCGGCTTAACCCACTGAGCCACCCAGGCGCCCCACTTGTAATTTATTTTAAATTTTGTCATTTTGGTGGGGGGGATAAGGAAGGGTTAGAGAGCCATGTATGTGAGTGGTAAGGTCTAAGGTTGGTGGCGGTCTGGGGTCTAGCGGGACAGCGGTAATTACCTAATCAAGGAACCTTCCCCTCGTAAGCATTTTTCAAATGTCTCTTTTGTTTGTTTTAATTGTAAGACAACAGATTGTGTTGTACTCGTGCTCCCAAGCTTTCCTGTAAGAATTATAGTTAGAGAGGGGGAAAAAAAACCCCAAAACCAGGGTGGAAGTCCCATGTTCAAGCCATCATTCATCTGAAAGAGGACAAGGGCACAGAAGTCCCCTGATTTTCAGAAAACGAAAAGCTGGCAGCTCATACTTGTTTTTCAAATTATAGACCCTTCTGACCCCAGTCTAAGCCCTAATGATAATAATCCTAAGATCATAAATAATACATCAAAAATCCCCTCCCTGCTTTAAGTTTTGAGGTCAGGGTGTGGCAACTCACGGCTTCATTTATGTGGATGTGCCCTGACGTGCCCAGAGATTCCATGGAGCAGTAAAGAGAGATGAGGGTGCAGAGGTGGTTTGTGCGGGGCAAGAATGGGGTTACATAAAAACGCAGAAGGAAACGACAGGAGTAGCAGAAGTGGCCTGAGCATGCGTGCCAAGTACTAGGGGAAGGCAGGCATTTGAAAACTTGACAACTGAAATGGGTTTATTTTGTTGTTTTTTAAATATATATTTGGAGGTAGCTTTTAGAATTCTAGGCATGCTAAATATCCAAGTTTTCAATATTTGCTTATTTACAAGCTGATGCATCTTACATGTCATTCCATGTGGACTATTTTCACATCTCAAGAAAGGTCAACATTTTAGTTATCTGAACAGGCAGGAAGGAAGGAGATCAAGCCATTTCATGTATGTTCTACTTTTAAAACTCAAGTCACCAACTACATATGTTTAAAGCTTTTTAGGAGAGATCAGCTACCAAAAAACAGACACACCCGGCCGTGAACATCTGAGCATTATCTTGATGTTTTGTTCTACCAAATATTGCTCTGGCTACGTAAAAATGAAAGATTTCTGTTCAAAAAGGGACAATATCAGCTGAACCAGCAACGTACTTGATAAACTGGGAGAAGACGTGACTGCAAGTCTCAAACAACAGAGTGCTAGATTTAAAAACCATGAGGACTTTCTGCCACTCAGTAGCGACAGCAAAAGATACAGGAGACTGAACCAGGGCTTGGCAAATGGTGTAAAACAGGCAGTTCACAGAACAGAAACCCCAGTGACTAATTAATGTAGGAGATGCCGGTCTACTAATAGTGAAACAACACAATGAGATGATACTTTTTGTCCACTGTCTTCAAACCAACAGAAATGAGAGAATACCCAGTAATGGCAGCAGTGTAGAAAACAGGAACCCACAGCTCTGCTAGCAAAGATCTCAAGTAGTGGGATTCAGCCAGACTTAGAGAAACTGCATATTCATGCGCGTGAAATCCAGCAAATCCACTCTTTTTAAATACACACGCCCAAGAGACTCTCACACAAGTCAATAGGGATATGTGTGAGGGGATTAAGTATGTAAAATACGGTGATGAATACTTACACCGATTAGAATCAATAAACTAGAGGTACATTCAGGATAATGGACAACTCTGAAAATTTGTTAAGTATTGGGTTGCTTATAATGATCAGAACTATAAGCACCACACCATATGTAAACTAAAAGCCAATATACAGATTTATTTTAAAAAAATCCATACGAATATCCAAGCTGTATCCCAAGCACATCAGAATGGGTACTTATAAAGGAGAGAGGACTAGAAATAGGGATCAGGTATGCAAGGGAAAAAAAACAAGACAGGAGCGGGGCCTTGAACTAACCCCTGATGACTGTACCACAGCTGACTCAACACTCTACATCTGGAGTCTGAGAAAACAGCAAACCAAACCAGATCTGAAAAGAGGGATGCCTGGGACTCCGGTGAGTGTCTGCCTTCGGCTCAGGTCATGATCCCAGTGTCCTGGGACCGAGCCCCACGCCGGCCTCCCTGCTCTCCCTCTGCCTCTGGGCCTTCTCTTCTCCTCTTGTTCTCTCTCAAATAGATAAAATCTTGAAAAAATAAAAATTAAAAAAAAAAAAAAAGACCTAAAAAGAGACCAAAAAGTTACAGGATGGAGAGTTCTATAGCAACTGTTTTCTCCGCCTCTGACTTTAAGTCCTGAGGAAGTCTAGATGCTGGTCTCCATCAGCTACCCGTGCCCCGCAGCCCCGTCACACGTGGTCACGCTGACATACTTACAACGTCTATAAAACGAAGAGACTTGAAAGTTGCTCCAGGCAGGCATCCCATCGCAGAGAGACAAGGGTAGTGGCCTTCCTCCAACACGTACTGATTCCCGGAGAAATTTTCTCCATCATATGCAACCCAGCTAAAACGGGAAAAACCATGCACATGTTCAATATGTACTTTGAATATTCTCTTCAAGAAGTCTGATTCTGAGAGGTGGCCTGCTAGAAAACACAATGCATATGGCTAACAGTTCTTCCCTCAAAAATATCTACACTTTATTTACTGCTTTCCCTCTTGCTACACATGGATACTCTTAAGAAGTCAGCTGTTAGTTTTGCATTTGGGAAATATTTCTTTTTTCCTCTACGAAATTACTCATGTTTTTCCCTGTGCACCTTCCAGTATTCCTGGAGCCTCTCCTGGGGGCCACCATTCCATAGCCCTGAGTCCTCTCTGTATAATGCTTCAGCTGCCATGGCTAGTCCACCACCGGGATCTACAGGTTTCCTCCCCGAATTTCTCTCCTTTGTCCTCATTTCCGGCACCTCTGTAGCGGGCCGCAAGTCAAAATACCACAGTGACTTAGACAAGTCATTCAGCCCCTGTGGGCCTCGGCATCGTCAGTGACGTGGTGATTTACCAGCTTCCCCAGATGAGCGGGGTTTTTGTTCATTCTTTTAATCCAACAAATGTTCATCCAGCTCATTGTGTATCAGGTACTTTTCCACTGCTGGCGACAGAAGCGAGGACAAAACACAGTCCCTGCCATTGTAAAGTTGACGCCCTAGTGAGCTGAGATGGACATAAATGAAGAGCCGGGGGCGCTTCTGCTCCTGCTAAGTGCGGCAGGACAGGGGCTGAAGGGGAACCAGCATGGAGATCGCGGTGTGTGCTGACCCACTGGAATTTTGCTGTAAATCTGTGCGCTCGAATGCAAACCCACTTCAGGCTCTATTATGTGGGGCTAACGTGACGAGATGGTGGTGTTGAGACCACCAATAACTAGGTGATTAATGGCACCATTACTAATATTATTATTATTAGACATAATTCCTCCTCACCTGCAGGGTTTCCCGACCAATTTCCCTTGACTTTGGGCTCCTCTCCTTCTAGAGCTTCTGTCAAACCGTTTTCAGCAAGACACTTCGAGCTCATGGCCTTTCCCTTCTTGTATTTTCTATGGCATCCGTCTAAACTCGTATGCTCAGGGGGAGCCTTCAGCACCTGGTCCCACCTTCTCTCCCCCCAGCTCTAGGGTGCAGCGCTCCCTGATCCCACACACGCCAGCCCCACTCCAGCCATGCGCTGCCTGACAGAGCGCCTGTCTTACTCCGATCTACCTGGAAAAAAATATGCACCTTGGAAGGCACCTTAGAGATTATCTAGAGTCCCTCTGCAGGTGACAAGACAGGCTGGAGAGGAGAGAACCTGGTCTGCATCGCACCGGAGAGCGGCGTGGTAAGCCTGTGCCCTCCGATGCCCAGTGCTCCGATGCAGCAAGGTACAGGTTCGTACGGACACGGGCCTGTCCCGTTTGGTGCTTTCACAGAATGCCAAGGTGTCCCTGAATGCTTGCGGACACGTGAATTCTCACCTCTCCACGATCGGGCTCTGCCAGCCCACTGTTGGACTTACCAGCCTCCTAAAACTCTGCAAGACTTGGTGGAAAATGAATCGTCAATTTGGCTGGTTGTTTCTTCAAACCCTTGACTGTGACCTTGAAACTGTGGTTCCGAAAACAACCGAATCTTTGAAAAAGTGAACAGAAAGATGTCCAATTATTCTCCTAAACACATGAACTTGTTCAGCCTTTGAAACGATGCAAACGTGAGCTGTTAGCTCCTGTGACAATAAACAGCTAGGAATTTCATAAATCCTTTAATTTTCTACTTCTGCAGTAATGATCAATTAGAAATACTTTGGCTGCCCCATTCACGCTGCTTTAATTCAGAGACTTCAAAGGCCAGCCCGACCATAGAGGCGGGTTTCTATAGAACACCCTGTCGCAACAAGCTGTGAGGCATTTTAAAGCTTTATTGTGGCCAAAAGTAATTGTTCATCAGTTCTAACATTTACAAGAAATTATATTTTGGAAACATAGTATAGTTTTCCTCCCTCTCAATGGGAGATACTTGCTGACTTATTAGAAACTTGTGTATGCCAATAAAGGAGGCTACAGTGGTGTTTGCCCCTCTGTAATTAGGGCTGTCTGAACTCTGAACACGTCCATTAAAAAGCCTCAATAACAAATGTAACACCTCAGTTGCAGTCGGCATTCAAAGGCTTGAGTGAGAGGCCATATAAAATGTTTGTCTAATGCGGACACAGCAAAGATGGAAATTCATTTTACTGTTTAGAATAACTACATGTGTTGTTTGAGATATTAATCTTAGTGTATTAATGTAAATTGAGTCAGCACAATGATATCAAATTCAACTTTATATCATAAGAGCATTTTATAAGAAATATTTAGATATGGGTATGTGTTGTCAAGCACATAAAGGAAACCTAAATCTTATTTTTAAATTGTGCTTTCAGGTATAAAAATGGGTGAAACTAACAAAATATCCCAAATGTCTCACATTTTACACATAAGATGAGCTTTTCAGTGGAAGCCCCTAATTATAAAAAAAGGAGATTATTTTTTAAGTTACCTGATTTTGTCTCCTTGGGCCAGTGAAAGAATCCTAAAAATTTTTAAAGGGAAGAGAGAAGGAAATGAGTAGAGCAGACATCTCAAAAAAGTTTTTTCTTCTAGATCATTAGCAATCACTGTTAAAAATAATTTCAGAATAGTTTCTACAGTGTTATGAATTACATGAACCAGGAGTACACATTAAAGAACTCTAGTTCTTTCTTTTATTGATGTGTTGTATCACATTGACTGATTTGCGGATGTTGAACCAACCTTGTAGCCCTGGAATAAATCCCACTTGGTCGT